>NC_087580.1:57473583-57776613 GCF_036250125.1 Pseudopipra pipra | reverse complement strand
CTTAACTTGACCAGTGGCACCGAACACATTCAAAGATACATTGTCTATAACAGTTCCTGATTTAATACAGAGAATGTTGCTCCAGTATCTACTAAAAACTCTATTTTATGTTTGTCTTTCCCCAGTTCCATTATAACCAAGGGATCCCTGGAGTGCAAACCTCCCAGTCCCTGCTAGTCCTGGTCCAATTCTGCCACCAAAAGAGGTTTTCATTTATTTTGGGGGCATTCTCTTTTCCAGTGTCCACTTTGTTTACAAATTGCACATTGGCTTGGTCTCAATTTTTGATAGTCGCTGTTTCCAGAGTGTCGTCCAGGTCTTCCGGAGCGAGGGTCTCTTTTATCCAGGGTGGCAATAGTTGCCTTTGTGATAGTTTTACCTAATTTCTGTCTTTCTATCCCTTCCCTGTTCCTGTATACTCACCACGCCTCCTCAATTAATTTTTCAGTATTCCTCTGATCTTCAGCCTTTAACTTTTGTAGCTTGCGTCAGATGTCATCTGAGGATTGACTCAAAAACAGTGAGATTAGCTGCTGTTTGCCCTGATCCCGTGACAGGTCCAAGGTGGTGTAAGTTCGCACTGCTTCCCTTAATCGATCTAGAAATTCAGTGAGGGTTTCTAAAAGGAGAAGATGCAAAAAACTAGCTCGAGAGTCAGAGACACATCCTCATAGAGGTACAGGCAATGCTCTAACTTTATTCCAAAAATACACACATTATCAAGGGTCCTACAGGGTTCACACGCTCTATTCTAACTTTCTATTGGTTACATTCACTTTCACACACTATATCTATAACTTTATTGGCTCTACTAGCCAAGGCACATTTCCAGGTCCCCCATCTTCTGGTTTCTCACACCCTGGATAACAACTTCCTTCCTTGTTTCCTCTATGCAGCTTTCTGATATCTGCTGCTCAAGGACACACATCTGCTGCTGGAGAACACAGGTCCCTGCCGTCCGGCACGCAGGCCGGATTGTGCAAGCAGGCCTGATGCAGTATATGTCCTACATCATCTAAGATTTTCTCAACAATTCCCCCTTTTTCTTTTGCACAATCCAGGCCTGACTGATGGTCTTTTGCTTGGTTCATCTCTTTGTTCTATGTGGTTCTTGAGAACTTTTATTTTGCAAATGAAACTTCATTTAACTCAGGGTTAATCCACTCTTTATCCAAAGGTGCTTATGCATATGTAAGGTAATATGGTTTACGCATCTGTGAGTAAAACCAGAATATATTAATAATCATATATTCATACATTCACATGCATACATTCACATGCATACATTCACACAACTTTCATGCGTGATGGCCATCACTTCATGCTCTCACACAAACATACTTTTTAGTTGTATTTTACTGTGTTTTCTGGTTGTGAACTGAGAAATTATCATTCTTGTGTTTTGCCCTCATCTGAGTAAGATCTAATTATGCATTTCTTGTTTTTATGAAAGTATAACTTGGAAAACATAAACATATTTCTGCTTCACGTTCAATTCAAAACCCAAATACATACAAACATTCTTATAGTTTAAAGATAAATATATACTCATATTTTTAAAGCAAAACATGCACTTCTCTATGCAAATGGGCTTTTGGACTTCAAAGATAACTTGTCAATAGTCACTACAAAAACTTCAAAAGCTCCATTTCTCCACCATGTTTAAAACAATTCTGGCTATTTAGGCAAGCAACCTCAAGTAACAGTTAGCAAGACCATTTCATGAACTTATCTTTCCTCACTCCCCCCCCCTTTTTTTTTTTTTTTTTTTTGTACTGAAATTAAACTGTTAGGTTAGTTGTTGCATAAATAAAAAGCTTAGCTTTGTTGACTTGGAGCTTAGTGTCCTGTGCAAGGACAGGTCTTTATATGATTTGCCTGTGGCATGCTGTATCTCGGGGGTCTGTCTTAACATCATCATCTTTTTCACTGTTTCTGTCAAATGTTTTTGGAGAGTTGTCAACTAATAGCAAAATACCAATTAATCTCAAGTTATACAAGATGGTTGTTTCAGGGATGAAGTTCCCGTCTATCAGCGCTTGCATCATCCAATTAAGCACAAATACATTCCCACCGCATGGTCTGTGGTTGGACCATGCCATTGTTGAACAAGTTAAGCAGCATATTGATGAAAAACAAGGAAAACAACATAGAATATCTACAACAAAGGACTAATAGTAAAAGGGTAGACAATAATATCTTTGTAACCATATCCATCTTTAGTGAAGAGATCAGAATAGGCTCTAGCTGTTCCTGCTTCATTGGGTCAGCCAGGGTCACTTGCATGCTATGCCGTGGTTGCAGGTAATCATAATCTCTTTGCAGTCAGCATACAGGGGGTCAGCATCCTACTGTTGAATGTAATCTCCAAGTTGGAATAGATGAACAGGAGTGTTTAATCTCACGGGTTCGGATTACAGAATGAACCTGTGGAATTTCTGCAAAATAGAGCCTAGACTATTAAACAATTTTCACAAAAGAATTTCAAATTTCAGAATTTTTGTAACTTGACCATACGAGAGGAATATAGGTTTTATAGTATGAAGTGGTTGGCTGTCAGTTACTAATAAAAGGCTGTGGTTGTTGTCCCGATTAATAGAAAAAATGAAAAAGCAACTAGAATAGTTTCCTTAATTTACTGTATTCTGCATCATCTTCCCAGCTTCTGGTCAAGCTCGCTGGAGCCAAAGATTGGCTCCTCTATTCATGAGAATTACTAATGACAGATTGAGAATGAATACATTTTTATTTGTGACTCTTTCCATTAATTTTAATATTATTTCTAACTTTTTGTTTGTTTGTTTTTTCTTTAAATCTCTACTGTGGTATGTGACTGAGGTTTCGGTTTGCAGTGTTTCGCTTCTCCTCCCCCTATCCTGTAGGCAGGGAGATTCAAAGCGAGACAGGAGAGGGTTTTTAGATTTTTTGCCCTCCCTCCCACAAACTGTAAGGCAAAAATATTTCTTTCCCCAATCAGAAGATTGCAAAGTTGCAGCCTCTATAAAGCAGGAGGGTTCTACACCCCCCCTTTTTTTTTTTTTTTTTTTTTTTTTTGAGTTTGGCCAGAGGAGGTCTCCTACTCAGTTGCTTGGCAACAAACTATCTCTATTGTGTGAGCCACTAACACCTTATCTCTTTCTCTGCTAAGGCAAAGGCAAAGTTTTGCAAGAGGGCTTTTTATCCTTTTTGTCAAAACCCTGCTTGCTTTTTTGTTTGTTTGTTTGTTTGTTTTCTGAATACGATGTTTTTTCAGAAGGGTTTTATAGGGGTAAAATACAGCTAAGAATAAGGCATTTCACTAAGATTTTCGTACAAATACTCATTTCCCGGAAAAACTCCCTAAAACTGTCTGCATACTAGCTTGCAGGTAAACACAAGTCTTTGGGTTTAAGTTATCTACAAGTGAGTACAAGGACTAAAGAGAGAGATTTTGCTTTTAACAACACCGTGAGCCCACAACGACACACCGGACAGACAACAGAGTCAACACGAGAGTTAACAGAAACACGGGAAAGCAGCCTTCTAGCCTGCTCCCCTTCTCAACAAGAAGTGATACTTTTCTGGGGTTGCTCCATCCCAGTTTCCCTCTGGGGCCGCTCCTGGTTTTTTCTTGCACCGCTGCGGCCGGGCTGCTCTCCTGCCGGCTCTCGGGCGCTCCTGCTTTACCCCCACGGCGCTGCCTCACCCTGCTCTGCTACGCCGTGAGGGTCTCCCGGCCATAGTGGCTCTCTGGTGTTCGTCTGCACCACGATTCTGCACGGGGTGGCGGCGGCCACGGTTCGAATTCACACGGTTCGGTCGGGGCAGTGTGTGAGTGTGTGCCAGGCCGCGACGCACTCCCCCCTTCAGCAGGATGACTACACGGCCGAGAAGTTTTGTAGCAGCAGTGAGGGTTATCAAGTCCCAAACTCTATCTCCCAAACCCCGCCATTCCTCAAAGGCGAAAAGGAGAGGGGGCACTTTAAAGAAACCGTTTTCACAGGTCCAAGCAATAAGCTTGTCAAACACCTTCTCAGCTACTGTTTCACCTTGCTTAGCAAGGATAGCTAACAGCAGCTTTTTAGCTGCAGCAAACTCCGATTCCATGCTTGCAGCAAATGACAGGGGGAAGGTAGCAATCCTTCCTACCTCGGTTCGCGCCGACTGGTCCACGACCGAAACTCCTCTGTCCAGCTTCTATCAGCCTCTCACGTCTCCGACCGCGTCTCACCGCAAGGAGATCAATTGGCTATCAGCCTCTCACGTCTCCGACCGCGTCTCACCGAAAGGAGATCAATCGGCTATCCGCATTCTTCTACCGTTTTGCGCTTTTTATCACCTTTTCGGGCGCCAGATAAAAGGAGAAGATGCAAAAAACTAGCTCGAGAGTCAGAGACACATCCTCATAGAGGTACAGGCAATGCTCTAACTTTATTCCAAAAATACACACATTATCAAGGGTCCTACAGGGTTCACACGCTCTATTCTAACTTTCTATTGGTTACATTCACTTTCACACACTATATCTATAACTTTATTGGCTCTACTAGCCAAGGCACATTTCCAGGCCCCCCATCTTCTGGTTTCTCACACCCTGGATAACATCCTCCTTCCTTGTTTCCTCTATGCAGCTTTCTGATATCTGCTGCTCAAGGACACACATCTGCTGCTGGAGAACACAGGTCCCTGCCGTCTGGCACGCAGGCCAGATTGTGCAAGCAGGCCTGATGCAGTATATGTCCTACATCATCTAAGATTTTCTCAACAGGTTTCGCTGATGTTTTGTTTTACTGCATAAAGAGAACCCCACTTTACAGCTTTGGGAACTGCATTTTCCATTCCGTGAACCACCCACCCCCGGTATCTCTGGAGAAGTTGATAATGGTCAGGATTATTATAGTCCCAAAGTGGTTTGTCTCGTGGAAAGAAAAGATTTACATCATCATCAGCTGTTAACATAGTTTGTGTGTATGCCCTGGCTGCTTTTAATACCAACTCCTTTTCAGTTTCTGTCAAAGCATCTAGCATGAAATCCATATCTTCCCAGTCTGGGTCCAAGGCCTTAATATATGCTTTTAATTTCTTTGCTACCCCAACCAGGTCATCTCTATATTTACGAGCAATATTCTTCAAATTCTCTAGATCTCCCATAGAGAAATTAACTTTAAGCTTTATAGGCCCTTGTGGTCCTGCAGCTTCTCTTAAAGGGGCTTGTATAGTTCATCTGGCCGCTGCATGTGGTGAAACAGATCTTGCCCTCATTTTACTATGTGTTCTCCTGCTCAGGGGAGATAAGGATGGGGAAAGAGAAGTCTCCCTTCTTCCCCTTTCTCCATTCCTCTCTTGCTGTCCTGAGGATGAAGAGAATTCATTGTCTTCATCTTTTACCAGCCCTGAGGGGGGGACGGAAGCCCCCTCTTCCGCTATTTCATTTGCCCTTTCTCCAAATGGACTTACATAATCATCAATTCCACTTTCTAGTTCACTGTTCTTATATTTCAAACACCCCTGCCCTATAGAACATGCTGAACAACATCGTTTAAGCTTCCCTATTCCTTCTTTTAAATTCTCTTGTTCTAAAGTTAGAACAAACGGATCTTGCAGAGCCAAATTAATGTCACACTCCCTCTGCCATTCTGGGTGTTCCCTCAAAGAAAAGAACATATCGGCATAAATAACTTCATCCCATTTTCCTTCCCTTCGCAAAAACAATATTAACTGTAGTAAGATATTATAGTCTAATGATCCATACTTTGACCACTTTGCTCCTTCCCCTAGTTTATAGAGGGGCCACCATTCTGAACAATATTTGGTTAGAGTTTTCTTGTAAGTATTCCCACCCTGGGGTCCCCCATCTGTTTCCAGTGTGTTAAAATAGATCCTAAAGGGCTTTTATCAACCTCTTGTTTTCCCTGCTGGTTTCCCATTTCCAGCTTTTGCTTTGCCTGCGTCTGGTCGTACCCTTTGCAAGATAACAGAGACGCAAATCCAAGTTCCCACTTGCTTTGTGGTTATTTGTATGTTTCAGTCACGCAGCACACACCACACACACCACACAGCACCAGCCTCAGCCCTGTCAGCTGCTCCAGCACCTCCCGTTCTGCTGTCCCGCAGCAATCCTCAGCCTGACATTGGGAAAAATAAAAGCTCCTTTCTAGGGTGCTCCTACTGTCCCAAAATATCCACACTCCTCACAAACCACATCTACTGACACAGGGTAGTAATCCCACAATCTGGATATTAATGAAAGGAGAACCACCGTTATTTCTTTTTTCTTATTTTACCTACAGATCTCGTTAGTCCCTCTGGCACTGTATAAGAATAGTATCTAAATTTAGCCACTCTAGTGCTCAAGGTCCATCTGTGCAATTTATAACTCTTTGCCAGCGTGCTCTCCAACCTTGCAAGTTTCATTTTTTTCATGGCTGGGCTTCGCGAATGAAGATTTGGGAAGGCTCTATCCACATTTGTTACAGGTACGTTGGTGACTTACGAGGCCAATACGTGACAGACATATCCGATTGCAAAAGGCACAGCAGAAAGACTCTTTGGATGGTATATTCTGCAAAACACGGTTCTTTCTGCGTTGCCTTTTCTCCTCGAGAGTGATCCTGTGTGTGTTCTCAAAGGAGACAGCTGCGTTATAGATGGTGTGTCTCCAGGTCTCCTGATTTGAGGCCAGAGTAGACCAGTTATGGTGATCAATATGGCCAAGGCTCAGATGTTGTTTCAGGGAGTCCTTGTATCTTTTCTTCGGGGCTCCTCTCATGCGGCAGCCAGTGGCAAGTTCACCATAGAGCAAGATCTTAGGGAGGCGGTGGTCCTTCATCCTGGAGACGTGCCCTGCCCATTGCAGCTGTGTTCTTATCAGCATGGCCTCTATACTTGTGACTGCTGCTTGCTCAAGAACAGATGTATTGGTCACATAATCTGACCAGTGGATGTTTAAGATTGTACGGAGGCAGCGTCGATGGAAGCGCTCTAGGAGACGCAGGTGGTGGCGGTAGATGACCCATGATTCAGAACCATACAAGAGCGTAGACAACACTATGGCTCTGTAAACACTGATCTTGGTACTTATCTTCAAGTGTTTATTACGCCATACTCTTTTGTGGAGTTTTCCAAAAGCACTGTATGCCTTTGCTAACATATTGTCTATCTCTCCGTCAATCTTACCATCCGAGGAGATGAGGCTGCCTAGGTAATTAAACTGTTGGACTGATTTGAGATCTGATTGGCCAATGGTGATGTGGGGATGATGTGGGACTTCCTGAGGTGCAGGTTGATGGAGAACCTCTGTCTTCTTTAAGCTGACTTCCAGCCCAAAGAGCTCAGCAGCATCTGCAAAGCAGGATGTTAAATGCTGCAGAGCTGCTTCTGTGTGGGCGACAAGGGCGGCGTCATCAGCATAAAGCAGCTCCCGGACAAGATGGTTTAAGGTCTTAGTGTGGGCCTTCAGATGCCTTAGATTGAATAGGCTTCCATCAGTACGATATCGAATGTAGATACCATCCTGATCATCGAGGTCTGCCGTGGCCTTTTGGAGCATCATGCTAAAAAAGACTGTGAAAAGGGTAGGAGCGAGAACACAGCCTTGTTTCACACCATTCTTAATTAAAAAGGGCTCAGAAAGTGTGTTACCATATCTGACTTGGCCATGTTGATCCTCATGGAGTGAGATGATCATTTTAAGGAACTTGGGGGGACATCCTAAATGTTCCAAAATCTGCCACAGACCTTTAACCTTGCAAGACCGTTCCATAAATACACGTGCTCTCGTCTTCTATTTCTAAATCCCCCAATGCCAATCCTGCCTTTAATTTCAGGTTAACACACTGAAATTGCCAACATTTAAGGCAGATTACAAATATACGAGGTGAACAATTCTTATAAATTGAGCAAAAATAAGGGTTAGCACTTTCGTTTGCTGTTAGCAGACAGGCTGTCAGCCCTGGAGTTTGTGGCATTTACAAGTGGCCAGCAAACTTCTGGGCCTAATTCCTGCAAACAATGAATGTTAGAGTCAGTCTCCTGCCCAATTAGTTCTGTAAACCATAAAACCACTATCTCCCATAAACACACAAAGGTAGTCCTTTTGCCGTGGTTAGGAGTAAACAGTAACAAACATAAAAACATAATTCCCGATATTTGCTTACTTAACACACAAGAGTAATTTTATGACATAAAAGACAATATTCACAAACAAAAGGAAACAATACAATCAGCACACACAAGGGATCCCAACAGACAGTTTAAAACAAACCCAGAGATAATATATTATCAGACTTACAATGATCGCAATTCGGAATCCAAGTCCAAAATCTAGCCAACGAAGGTAAACCCAAAAACATCTGTCCCTTTTTCCAAATCCTCTTAGCCTGAGGAATTTGGTATAGCTTTGGTGAGACTCTAACTCACAGTCAAAGCCTATGCAATCTAGTGGGACTCAAACCCACAATTAGAAGTATGCTGCTCTTGTTAGCTGCTAGCAAGCCAGAACCCTAGAAAACCAGCATACAACTTATGGTTTCCTTCCCAAAACCCTAGGGAAAAATAAAAGAGTGCTTTAGAATTTGTATACCTTTGCATAGGATCTTTGTCCACTCCTGTGATGATCCAGCAGAGCCCGGGGAACCTCACCGGAGTACCTTCCCGGGGCGCGCAGAGGGTCCCCGGTTCCGGAGGGTCTTCATAGATGAGCGGAGGTCAGTCCCAGCTGGCGTGCCAAATTGATTCAAAGAAATCCTTAAACAATATGCAAAGCACACTTTTATTACGTTCGGGGAGATGCAAAAGGGGTTTCGCCCCCCCGTGCATTCCGCCGAGAAAAGAAATACAACAGTTTTTTATACATTTGGAAGAAGTGACCTTAAAATTATCTATCATACACATTCTTTGCGAAGTCTGCCTTATCTAAATAGACATTTGGTTGCCTATCTCCTATTCTTATTATTATAGAGTAGTTACATAAAGTTTTATCATTTCAAACAGCCTAGGTTCCCCCCATCCCTCTTCTGTCTCCCTTAAAATGCTATGTGCTAAAAGTCTTTCCTGCTTTCTTGCTTACGTAAGCTAGCTTTATCTTAATTGTCCACAGTTTGGGCAGCAACCTTTTTTTCAAGCAGTTTACAATTTGCAAAGTCACACATATCTAAATTTACTAACATAACTAAATTTTATTTTATTTTGTCTTGTCTTTATTTCACTCAGCTGGTGAACAGAATTGCTCTATTCTCAAAAAACAGGAAGAACAGCAAATAATCCAGTCTTGTGATTGAAGTGGATTAAATGGAAGGGTTTGGCTACCGCTGTGATTTTATAGTTTTCTTAGTGGTATCCATCTAATCAAGAGCATTCTCATAATTTGTGTTATAATGATGATGTGTCACATTAATAAAAAAGGATGCAAAAATGTCACTGGCAATAAGCTTCAAAACTGGATAATGGGCTTTCTGCTGTAAGGGAAATATTGAGACATTTACAGAAAAATAAACATCGAGGTGCTGCTAAGAATATTATTTTCAAAAGCAGTCAGAGATCATTATCTAGTCACAATAATTACCTAGCCACAATATTCGGTTTCATTGGCAACTGGGCCTTGAAACCAAACAGTCAATTTATAGCAATAACAAAAAAAGATAAAAAAGACTGAGCTAACAAACAGGCAAGCAAGCAAGTCAACCCAAAGGCCCAAAGGAGAAGCTGAAGAGAGACGCTAGAAAAAAGTCTGAAATGCAAAATATATTTGCCCATAGTAACCAGAATTTGTGCATGATCAGTGGATTCCTAATTTCATGTTTTTCATGAATGCAACAAAATCTTAAGCTGTGATGACTTCTTAATGTTCTTTGGGCTAGGGTGGGGACAGACTATCTATGCAAACCCTGCATTACACAGTCTCTGCTGTCATGTCAGAATTAGGACACCTCCCCACCACCAAAAACTCCAAACTATGCACAGTTGAATTTCTGGTTGGAGAAGTTTAAGAGGTGATAGGGAAAAAAAGCCTTTAAGCACAATTTTAGATTATTAAGTCCTCGGTAGCCCTCTTTGAAATTGCCATCCCTCACCAGATGATCGAGTGAAGTGCATGCTTTCTATAGCAGCTGTAAGGAGACAAAATAGGAATTGCTTTCTCCAGTGCAGGATTACTTAATAGGATTTCCCACTTGTGATTTCTGTCACTTGAGTAACTGCTGTATTCTGTGTAGGAATACTGCACTCTGACTTGCTGTTGGGGAGGCTTGACTGTAGCAGGGGACCCTTGTATAACAAGGAATGATTGATGCTCCTCGTGCGATGGTGTGGTCAAAGAGAATTTATTCAAACTCGCACGCTCTTTTATCCTTACATACCATGTGACTTTCTTAGCCAACCAGCTTACTAACTCTGGGGCATGCTCCTTGGGCTCTGTACCTGGGCACATCCTCTGTGCCACCTTGACCCGCCCCTACACTTGACTTTTTGGAAGATAGAAGCTGTAGTTGCACAGTGTTCCCACCTAACTGGAATTATGCGTTTAGGGCTTAATGATGCTTCGTCCCACATTACCTGGCTTGGCTTCCTAATTGTGGCTTTTCTAATTCAAAGGGAACAACTTCCTTCCATTTTACTCTGATGAGTCTGCTGTTTTGTTGTGTGTATGCAATGTTTTCTCACACACCTCTGGGGATAACTTCAGCAGTACTGTATATGGAAGGGGTTACAGATCAGTAAAATAAAATAATTTTCATAGAGCTGGAATAATAGTATTGTCTATGTATGCTGGCAGAGCAGCTTTTCCAAGTGTTATGGTTCTGTTGAGTAACTGTACTTAAGATTATTCCTTCCCTAATTACCAGCTTTCACTTTTTCCTAATTTTATGTTTCTTGTTTCTTTAGTCAGATCTCTGGTGCTTTTTTCCTTCCATTACTGTTACAGCATTTGAACAAAGTACATAGATGAAAAATATTGAAGCAGGATGCTTCGTAACTTTTGTCTGCCCTGTACTCCCACCTTTAATGCTGCATTACTATTCCTCGTTGCCTTTTTTTGTATGGTCTTTCACAGCAGTCTTCGGTTCACACATCAATCTTAATATTGCATCCAATCTTTCTTCTCCTTTTGTACCTGTTAAGGATCAGGTTTTAGCATGATTTATTTCCAGTAAAGCCATGCAACTCATGAAGTTTTTTCCTAATGCTCGCAGCAGATCAGTGCTTTCTGCATTACAATTGCATGTTGACTTGACCTATAAATAGAGTGTGGAGAGAGGTTCCAGAGTCATTCTGATAAAGTGTTTTAAACTGGTATCTGTTGCTGAAGATGCTATTTGTACTCTATGTCAAACTCAAGTGGGACTCAGCTAACTGCTGAACTGGCTGAGGGGATGTAAACATCTCACGTACATCAGAAAAGATAAGCAAAGGTGAATGCCATTTTTTAGCATGTGCTCCAAACCACTCATGGTATTATAAAATATGGCTGGTATTTTGTTAAATATTGTGCCCTGTTTAGTAGTTACTTATCAGGGCTGAGGTGCAGTTGTGTTCTCCAGCTGTTTTGGGCAGGAGTTTTGCAGCTCCATTTAGCTTTAAACCTTCTAGACCCATTACAGCAATGTTTGAGCCTTGTCCATTAAGGAGAGCTAGATTGTCATAGGCTGGGGTGTGAGGCAAGTATTAGGTGAACAATGTAGTTTTCCTGCAATGCTGATGTACACACAGTAGGTAATTACTAGGCTTCTGTAACCTACAAATCCTTTAATTCACCTGTTTATGGATGATGTGTATCAAGGGATTGGAGTACTGCAGTGTAGTCATGTCACCCACTTGATGCGCCTTCTTCCACAAGACAACAAAGAACTTGCTTAAAGCAGGGGTGGGTGGAGAGGTGAAACAGGAGCCAGGCCTAAAAGAGTTAACTGAGATATCTTGGCCTGCTAAGAAACCTCAATACCTGTTTTTCTAGAAGAACATTTTAGGAGCACTGGTTAATATCATGTTCTGTTCTGCTCACTGGACCAAAGGCCTTATTATAGAAAGAATAGAAGTAGTACACACACAGTAATAAATTAGGTAAACTAGACATTTGAATAAGATCTAGAAGGCCCAGAGCCAAGATTTTGCAAGCTTGAAGAATTCAGGTCACCTAATTGAAGAGGTCAAATTGAGGAAGACATCCATGGTGACCACCAAAGGGATGAAGGCTTGATGAGACCCCCCACAGTAGAAGACCGCGCATGTATAATAAATGATGTAACCATGTATGTAAAGTGTATAAAATGGCTTAGTTTTGCACTTGCAAGTTGAGCAAGTTTGTCCAGCATTAGCTGGCTTGCTCCCAGCGCTGTCAGTAAATACCTTTGCTGTTCAAAGATCAAAAGTCTCTGTGCAGTTTATTATACCGGATTTTTCGGATTCAGAGGGGACTTGGATTTACAACCACTCTAGCTCTGCTCTAAGCAAACCTGTCCATTGTAGCTAGATAATTTATTTTTCCTTCAGTGAGTTCCAAAATGCATCAGACTGTCTATATAATAACCTCTAACATGAGAAAAAACTTGAAGAAAAAGATGACTTCATACCTTGTCATTGTTGGGACGGACTACGACATATAATATTCAGCAAGAAAGTTTATTGGAAAAGAAAAAAGGAAGCAGCAGCAGCCATGAGCTGCGATTTACAGCCTCTTAAATACAGTTCTTTTTGTACACATATCACACAGATAGGTCAGCTTGAATACACAAACTACAATTCTCACAGCTAATAGGTAGATTTTAGCTGGACTTTCTCTGGACTTTCTCAGTCCTACTTTCTCACATTTCTGTGCACCTGTCCCTGTTTTCCTTTGATGTTTATATTTTTCTCAGTCACTCTGTTCAAAACAAGTCCTCGTTCTCATGAGACTGTTCCCCGTTCCCATGGGACAGCTCTCTCCTGCTGCTCCTCTGCTCTCTCAGGATGCATCAGTACATTGTCAGGACCAGGGCCTCCATTCTCAGCCAGTTTCTCATTCCATACCAGGGGTCCCGGCCCAGCCGAGATTCCCCACAATACCTCTTCGTTTCCAGTATGGAAGTATCTGATTACTGCTTTGAGTGGACTACTGTGGGAGGCGTGTCTGAGAGGCACAGAGGATGTGCCCAGGTACAGAGCCCAAGGAGCATGCCCCAGAGTTAGTAAACTGGTTGGTTAAGAAAGTCACATGATATGTAAGGATAAAAGAGCGCGCGAGTTTGAATAAATCCTCTTTGTCCACACCACCGCACGAGGAGCAGACTTATTCCTTGTTATACAAGGGTCCCATGCTACATATGGCGCTCGAACGGGACAATTTTTAGCTTATATTAAGCAGATATTTGCCCTGAATCAGGTATATAAGTGGTAGTTTCCGGTTATCAAGTCTATTAGTTTGACTTGGGAATCTTTAACCACAAAAAACTTTGACGTCAATAATCCGTGGTCTTAGTGGCATCTAAGAGACGGACAGTTAGTTTAGCAAGCTCAAAAATATTAGGTAGTGCACGGAAGAAGAGAAGAAAGAGTTAAGGAAGAAGCCGAGAGGTCAGAGCAGGCAACCGGAGAGAGCGGAGAGGGTCCACGCAACATCAAAAGCGGTGAGTCTGACTGGGACGCACCCCGCACACCTAAGACTGCTTCCTGGGCGAGACGTGCCTGCAGCTTGGAGACCCGAGCCGCGGAGCACCTTAAGATCGTCAGGGAAAAGCCTGTTGGTCCCCTGAGTGTCAGTCATCTGGTAAAAGCGGCATCCCGCTGCCGACTGCTGCTGGATCACGTGCGAGAAGCGGTTTCACTGCTGCCCGTACCATCCCAGCCCCACCGCACGACCCCTGCATTGCCTTTCTGCCTAGCGGAAAGCGCAGAGCTCCGTGCCCGCTGCACCGCCGGCCCGGCACCTAGTGCCTGTTGCCTAGCAACTACTAAAACCGTAGTTTGGAAGTACCGGGGAAACAGCCGAGCCGAGCACGTGTGCTGGCCGCCCGCAGCAGGGGCCCGCGCCGGGAGTGCCGTTTAATGGTACCCAGCGCCGCCACCTCCTGCCGACCCCTGCCTGTCTGTGATGACAGTGTAGACCCTCCAAGCTGAGGAAAAACCTTTCAGAAACCGCGGAAACCCCAAAAGAACTTTTCGCCGCTTTTCGCCGCTTTTTGCCGCCGGCCCGGTGCTAGGACCGCCCGCCGGCCCCGCGCCACGCGGCACCCGTCGCGCGCATCGGAGACGGACCCGTGTCCAAGCCGCGCGCGCCGAGAACGCCCGCGCCCCGCCGCCGCTGCGATGCGAGCGCCCTGCCAGAGCCGCCGCCGCCGCTGCGGACGCCTGCAGCCGCCCCCCCCAAGGCCTGCCATCACCGAACCAGCATCTGTCGAGCCTGCCCCCGTGCCGGGAGCTGCCCCGCGCTGCAGCTGCCCCCAGCCATGCGCAGAACCGCCCACGCCGCCGGAGCAGCACAGCGCACCTCCCCGCGCCGCAGCCGACACAGCCCAGACCCCCCAAAGCCGCAGAAAAAAGACTGCAGATAGCCCAAACTGCTACAAAAAGGACTCAGAGCGTGTGCTCCCAACCGCTCGAGATAAGGTAACATAAGACACTCTGTTTCCATAGAAACCTCATGATACATTGAAGCAAAACTCAGACTCTAGCGTTTTGCTAAACTTTGCAACATAAAGCAGTTTACTCTGATAAACTCTGCCTGCACGAGGCACACAGGGAAGAACAAAACAGCCCACACCACACCCCCCCCGCACACACTGCTGATAGCAGCACAGTACAACATGGTAATACAAACTCAGGGATCATACCGGGAGACACAAGAGCCACATAAAACCAGTCGCTGGGAAGGGACAGACATTGCCATGCGAACTTCCGACCCCCGGGTCCACACAACGCAGTCCTGTTACAGCGACGGGGAGAGTAATTCAGTGTATTCGTCCCATTTCGCTGCGAATAAACAGTGACCACGTGGCAGCCATGGCCGCAGCCATTTTCCTCCCCCACACAGACTGAACTCCAACCTTTCTTTTCTGGCTGAGGAGCCAACCCCGCCCCCCACTCGCCACCTGCACCGACCACCATCCCCCCACAGGGAACCGGTTTTGCCGAGACCACAAGGGAGGAAAGGGAGGAATGGGGGGAGGGGGAGAAGGAAGGGGAGAAGGAGGGGGAGAAAGAGCCAAACATGGTTCCAACGGGAGGGATCAATAGGGCACAGGGGGAAAAGTCAGCTAAGAGGTAGGAGCAATGTCTAGACAAGGCAATACGAATGGAAAACCTGAATATTAATCAGGCATGCCCAGACGATATGAGTCAAAGCCAGCCCCCTCAGAGTCAGGCCTTGTATGAGGCCACAGAGAACCTGAGGCATTTGATAAGAGGTTCTGGTCCATCTTTAACCAATATTTTTAAATATTTGGAGGCACTGAGTTACAACTACCCCCTCACCACATATGACTGGAAAGAACTGATAAAATTAGTTCTCAGTGACACCCAATATACAGTCTGGTTAGCTGATTTCCAGAAAAATTGCTCTGTTCATATTAAATACCTACAGGCAGACACCACGGCACACCAGTCAAGTGGGAAAGCAAATTATAATTTAGATTCACAATCAAAATACCATAAAGAGATAGCCAGGCAAGCCCTAAAAGCTATGGAACACATTCTTGCTGCAGATCAAATTGATTATCTATCCAACAGTAAAGAGTTACAAAGTTATACAAATTTAAGATGCTTGGACCAGCTGCAGTCGACTTTAAACAAGCAAATTGAATACAATGAAGCCAGAGAGATGCTGTACAAGCATTTGGCTTTTGAAACAGAAAATGCAAGAGCTTTGCAGAGCTCTCCTGCAAAGGAGAACTGTGACTTTACTGAGCTGGTGCAGCCCTACCAAAAGGTCAGCTCTGAGAAGCAGCTGCCTGCCGCCCTAGCTGCAGCTTTAGATGCCCAGATAAGAACACAGAAGGAAGTCAGACACACAGCTAGTTGTTTTAGTTGTGGAGAAATGGATCACTCTCAGGAGGACTGTCCCTGGAAGCCCCTAATTGCAACATTCTATAAACACCCTAGTAGCAGAGAAATGACTCAGTTGTACCAAGAGTACCATAAGCAAAACAAAAGATGTGCTACAAGCATTATACTGCTTGTAGCAGCCCTGCTTGTTGTAATCCTTTGTGGTACTACTTTTCATGTGCAAAAGAGAAAACTACTTAAGGCAAGTCACAATATACCAATAACCAGCCCCCAAAATAACCATGTACCCTGTACCCCAAAGAAAGGTGACAGGTGGAAAACATTGCAGATGCTAACAGCAGAACACGCAGTCAAAAAACATGCAGAAGTCTCGCAGATCGGACTGCCTCTACCTATAAGGCTTCTAGCAAATTGGTCACGAGTGGTAACTGATTCAAAAAACCATTCCTTTACCATTCTCTGTCACCCTGAGGATGCCCAGAAACCCCTCTTTCCCATAATGGTTTTAAGCAGTGCACAGACTATCCAAAATCACTGCTGGGCTGCCTTTCCTCAGGGGATGCAAAATACCTCGATAAAGTATCAGACAGCCATAATACACCATTATGCAGAGGACACATTAATAACCAAGGCCACAAGAAATGAACTGCTAATTGTTCCTGCTGTTTTAACCAAAACTGCCCAAGGTGCAGATCTTCAGGTTGTTTCAGGAAGAATCCAACAACCACAACTCTGGACTTGCCATGGACAAGACAACACAGCAAAAAAGCTCTACACAGGTGACACAGCTCGAGGTAAAAAACATTTATATTTACAGGAGTTGCAGGAACCTCAGAGAACTACCAGTTGCCCTCTCTTTGTGTTGCTAGGGGAGAACTCCAACTTAAAGTCCGACGAATTGCTAACTGCAGAGGCAAACCAAATGTTAGAGAATTATACCAAGGTAACAAAAGGCAAACAAAACAGGAGAGATCCTGAAAGACAAATCTGCCTAGTTTTTGTTTCCAGCAGGTATGAAGCATTGCAGCTTTGTCTCAGTGGGATCAAACTGAGAGAAGCAGGCTGTTGGTTCTAAAACAGCTCCTTCTGTCATACCCCACCACCTAAATCTGTGTAAGTTGCTATTGAGTTTGTAAGCTTGTCATTTAGGGCAGAGCACGACTGAGGAACTGGACGGAAGAAATCCTGCCTTTACCAACATTCCAGCTTTGAAAGGACAATTTGGATAGGATGACAGCTGAGGACGCTGGATTTCAAGATGCCCTGGCAAGTTTTAGTGGTAATATTTTAATTCATCTCCTTAAGCACAAATTGTGGCAGAAATCATCAGTTTACCTTTAAAAGCCACACCAGATGCAAAACTGAACCAGTGAAAGACCTCAGGGCCTTCACACATGCATCTAGGAAAACACAATATGCTGCAATAGACTTAAATAAATCCTGCCACGGAACAGTGAGAAAACTACAAGCCATGAACTAAGCTTTTGTATAGTTCTGGACTGATTGTCATTACCTTGGGAAAAATTTAAAACAATCCTTTGATGTTATGATTGTGCTCATTATGCTATGAGGTTGATAACCTGTTTTGAAAGTTAATTTCCTTGAGATATTGTTAACCCTTACCTGTTTTTTGAAATGCGTTCTGGTTGGTTCCTGTGAGTTACAAAAGGTATGATTTGTATACAAATGCACACAAAATCACATCTTGACACGCCACAGCCAATGACTGACAGAAACTGAAAAGCTGCTAAAGCAGCAATGTTTAACACTATACCCAGAGTTTTAAGGCAAGCAATTGCTTCATTCATTCTCCATCAGAATACAGGTTCTCTAAGAGACCATTCAAAATAACAGTCAATAAAGCTACATCATCAAGGTATGCCACACTGTCAGGAAACCACCCTAGAGAGTTAATAGCAAATGAGGCTTGGCAATCAGAGATATACATCTTGGATTGAACATGTTGAAATTGTACATGCAAATAGATATACATTCACAAAACATAACTGCTACTACATCCACTAGACAAAACACAAAGGTGTAAAACACATGAGTTAGTTGCTTAGCAACCCTTTGGTACTCTAAAATAGATTAACATTAAAATTAAGCAGCTAAATTCCTATGAAATAGGAAAATTCTCACGTCAAGCATTTCACACTAATCCATAAAACAGTAAAGGCACATATTGAAACACGTGCTAAGTTTAAACAAAAGGGGGGTGAACTGGTGTAACCTGTAAGAACATCTGTATAAAGCTATGTATGTTATCAGTTTTTGAGTTGTGACAGTGCTGAAAGAAGCAGGTCTGAAAAGCAGCACACACCTCAGGCGTTTGTTTCTCCCAAGTTGCTAATCATAGTAAGATTTGATTTCAGGACGATGGATGAGATACCTAGGTTTGTGACATGGAGAGAAAGCTATGCCTAAAAGTTATAAGAAAAGACTCAAGCAGGTTTCTTCCAGGTGTGTAAAACCCTATTCAAATATGTGACCACAGCAGCAGGAACCAGAGCAACTCAGAAGTTTGGAAAAGAGTTATTTTTCAAGTTTACATTAGGAAATGACCAACGTGGTGAAAAGCAATCTCTGGAATGTGTGTGTGTGTGTTCGTGTGTGTGTTCAGAGTGCGATGGCCACTGACGTATGATATGAGTGTATGAATGGAAATAGTTGTTTGACTGGTCAAATAATAAAAAACAAACACCTCACAAATAACATTACCTCAGCCACAGGTCGCTTTTAAGAAATTGTAGTTTGCTAAGATTACCTTGTTCTTAAATAAAGTTGAATTCCCTAGTTATAATAACCCTCAGATTAATAAAGTTATAAGTTTATACACAGTTAAGATAAGCCCCAAGTTAATAAAGTAATTATCCAAGTTGCACTACCCTATAGGAATATAAGAAAGTTTTAAAAGGTTTACGTTAGAGTTAAGAGACTGAGCCAAGCAATGTGCTGGATCACTGTGAAGCTTAGTAGTTTTATAATGTTCTGATTGTTAAAATTGTTGTTTGCATTGTTGTTTGCATTTTTGTTCATACTGTTTTTGTGACTTCTTAATATAATTAGAAGAGGGGATGTGTGGGAGGTGTGTCTGAGAGGCACAGAGGATGTGCCCAGGTACAGAGCCCAAGGAGCATGCCCCAGAGTTAGTAAACTGGTTGGTTAAGAAAGTCACATGATATGTAAGGATAAAAGAGCGCGCGAGTTTGAATAAATCCTCTTTGTCCACACCACCGCACGAGGAGCAGACTTATTCCTTGTTATACAAGGGTCCCATGCTACAGACTACATCAAAGATACCTTCAAACCTCCTTCAGGGGAGACCTCATCACTCTCTACAACTACATGAAAGGAGGTTGTAGCCAGGTGGGGGTTGGTCTCTTCTCCCAGGCAGCTATCAGTAAGACAAGAGGGCATGGTCTTAAGCTCTGCCAGGGGAGGTTTAGGTTGGATATTAGGAAGAAATTGTTTACAGAGAGGGTAATCAGGCATTGGAATGGGCTGCCCAGGGAAGTAGTGGATTCACCGTCCCTGGAGGTTTTTTAAGATGAGACTGGATGTGGCACTTTGTGCCATGGTCTAGTAACCACAGTGGTGTTGGATCAAGGGTTGGACTTGATGATCTTGGAGGTCCTTTCCAACCCGGCTGATTCTATGATTCGCTATGTCTTTTTCTGCATTTTCTGAAAGTGAACTAGCTGCTAGAATACTAGTGACAGAAAGGCTATACTTTCTTGAAGGCTATTAGCCTGAGTTGGCTTTTGATTTTCATACTTCCAGGTCAGATAAAGCTGTCTGAAACAATAGTGAGCCATGTAGGCAGGACTTTGCAGCCTAATGACATCATACCAGCCCCCAGAGGTTCTGCACCTGTCCAGCGGCAAGAATTCAGGCATTTCCAATGTTATCAGGGATTTTCTGTATCTGCATTTAAATCTAGGTGCTAGATGCTAGAAAGCTTACCTGGAACTGCAAGCCTTTCAGTTTTCAAGAGCACAGATGATTCAAGTTTAGAAATGAAAGAACATATCTTCTGGCTGAGGGGACAAAACCTGACAGTTCAACAAGAATTTCTGCAAGAGCAACGAAGGGAACTGCTGCCTAGGTTAAAAGACAATTGTAGATTAGGCAAACTGTAAAGAACGCCATTAGTCCTAGGCCAGTGATTCTTCTTTTAATGTGTTAATTTTGATCCTAATTAACTGAATGCAGCTGCTGCTGGCTTAACTCATTCCCATAGACAACCTCACTGTGTAATACAGCAGTTTCTGAGCCTGCATACACCGAAACCAGCACAGGCAGAGCTTGTTCAGGCTGCCACTCAACAGGCAGAAGAATGTGTGGGTGTCGCTGCCCCCCCTTGTGAAGGGCGGGGGGAACCACACCTCCTCACAGCCTCTGCCACCAGTGGAACATTTCAGACAGGGTGATCTTTGCGGGGGGGCCTCCTTGGCCTTGCCGACTCAGTGCCTCGTGCTACCCACACAGCCAGTCCAGCAGCCAGAATCTCTATCTCCCTCAGGGTACGTGCAAAACCCCCTATTGTACCTCTACCAGTCACAGCCAGCAACAGGAGCATTGATCTCGAATCACCATGTGCTCCATTCATGATTTGCTTTTTGATATCTCTCATCAGTTGCATGGCATGAGGGCTATACCCTGCAGTCAGGGCATGAACTACACATATTTGCTGCAATAAGCTAACACCTTCGTCAATTGTGTACCAGGGCCTGAGGGACAACATCAGCTCTGCAGGGTCCATATACACTGTTGAGACTGTGGCACACAGCCATTGGTATGGGGTGAGGGCTAAGACCTCCCAGCCATCAAGGCCCTTTAAGTCTCGAAGCTGGAGATACTCCCTCTGAATTCTGTGATCAAAAGCCACAGGAGTCAATAAATCCTCATCAGCCACTACTAAGGGAATAGATGGAGCCCCAGTATTCTATGCTTGTAGAAGCCATGCTGCCAAGCTGTTGTGGTTTAGATTTTCTTGATGAATTTTTCCATGCCATCATGCAGTTTTGGAAGGGGTGGTTGTGTGTGTAGATGGCGGCACGTGGCAGCCACTGCTAGGGTGCTGGCCATGGAGGGCTGGGGGAGGAGCAGCGGGGGGGGAAGATGGAGATTTCTGCAAGAACTGAGGTGGGATCCCTGGAATGAAGACTCTGCGAGAACTGGGGGGAATAAAATGGGCCAGCAGTTCCGCTTTCACTCTCTTGCTCCTGAAACAGAACCTGGGAGGTCCTTGATAGCTGCCGCAGCCTTCCAATTGCTGTCGCCTTGCCGCCACCCCTGTGCCGGCTTGCCGCAACTATGGTTGTCGCTTCCTCTTGGCAGCCGCCCTGTCACCATTGTTGTTGCTTCTGTGTAGCAGCCACCCCGCCGCTGGGACCACATGACCATGTTGAGACTGCATTGTTGCCTTGGGTGACATTTTCTCTGTTATTGTTTGGTTGTTGGTTTGTTCTGTTTTGTTTTCCATTTTTAGTAAAACTGTTATTTGTTTCTACACTTTACGTGAACGCCTCATAATTTCGAATTTTCGTAATTCAGGAGGAGGGGTTTTCTATTCCATTAGGGGTCCTGCCTCCTGGCACACATTGTTAATTAAACCAAGACACAAGCACTCCCCAGCATTCTGCTGATAAGTGTCTAAGAACTGTCACAACTCCTCCAGGGTGTAAGTCTGTGTGACCTGTACCCCCCCATGCAGCAGATTCTGCCGATCCCCCACCCGCAGTAGAGGCCAGGCCGCCACCCGCTCAGCAGCTACCTGGTCAGGCTCAAACGCAGCCCTGGAGTCCGTGGACCCCGTGCGATCACCTCCCGGGACCCCCAGGGGGACCCTTGATAGGGGCAGGAACTTGGGAAGGCAAGACCATACCTGTACCCTGTTTCAGTTGCCATGCATCAGCGAGATGGGACACTAAGCATTCCACAACTCGTTACAGCTAACATTGCCGGCTCCAAGCTTTGTGCACGTTTCAGGTCCCTGATCTGCCCTTCCAGGGCTGCTACCTGGTCCTGCAAAGCTGCAACCTCCTGGTCAAGAGCCTTAAGTCCAATGAGCAGAAACCAGCCCACCCTGCCTGCTAACGTACAGGCAGACTTACATGCCGACTCTCATGGCAGTTTACGCAGAACTGTTTCAATTGTCTGTGGGCCAGTCTCTGACACAGACCATATTTTGAGCCAGGCTTCCAGGGGGGTCATCATTGCCAGGAAAGCAGACACAAGGGTAAAGCATTCACCAGGCCATCTGATGACATTGGGGAATCACTGGCAGAGCTTCCCTAGTCCCCGACCTTCTCCATAGCCACAGCATGATTGTTCTGGGGGGGAAGGGTAGTCAACTAGGTCAAAATGTAAGGGTCAAATGTGCACAGGTACCCCCAGAATACCAGGCAGTGGAAGGATTTAGGAGAATTTATTTCCAAAGTTGAGAACACTTAACATCTTGGCACAAATCTGCACCAGGCCTAAGAAAGAGACACACCCTCTGTTCTTCTCAGGACTTTTATCATCCCTGGCCTCCCCACTGTGAGGGCCTTCAAATGTTTCTGCAAGAACTTATCTTCTCTTGTACCCGGGGAGTCAGCTTCTCTGGAATGCAGGGGCAGAAAATATCTAAAACTTTTTTTGGGAAAGATGCCTCATCCCAGGCAGGAAAGCTTTCCTAAGCAAAAAGAAACCCTCATGTCCCCATAATAAATCTTCTGGAAGGTTTTTCTGTACTTACAATGTGCTTAAAAACAATTACAGAAGATTACTTCTAAATTTCAGCCACATGTATGCAGAATGCTAGTTATAGTGTTAAACAATTTTTTGGGGAATGTTTCACAGTTGGGAATCTCCAGTTTCAACAAAACACCCATCAGATACATCAGGTGTAAACATCAGCTTTTCACTAATTTTAAGATGGCAATTGTTTTATTTCATTTTTCTGGAAACAGAAAAGTAGTTGGTCTAGTTTATGATCCTATTTTAGCTACTAGCAGTAGTATTGCTAATATGCGACACTGAGATGATAATTATTTAACTAATCCTAATAGACCTATTTAGCCATAGCATTGGTAAGGGAGACTTTGTTTTATGATGGCAACATGACTATATTGTTGTGTGTTGTTTTTAGAATGTTTTATGCTGCACGGGTTCTTTTTAAAATCCTCCTGCAAACAATAGCATATCAGATTTTTGTATGAAATACCATCATTCTTTTATATGGGAGGTAAGAATAAAAAAAACTGCAAACGTGTAGAGATGCAAATAATTTGAATCTATGAATTTAAAAGAAAGTTCTCATTCAACTAAAGGCAAAATATAATAAGTCACAAAATACAGTACTATAATCCTGAATCCTGTAACAACTTGCATATGTGCTTATCCATATATATATTATACACTGAAGTCAAAGGGTCTACAGACAGAGCCCAAGGTAAAGCATACACATCAGTCTTTGTATAATCAAAGCCTGGAGTAATATATTCCTATCTACACATTAATAAAATTGAAAAAGCTCTGTGTGTGTGAAGTTTCCATTTGTTTGCAGAAGTACCTTTTCTTCACTCACTGCACTGATATGAAAAACTTTTCTGTATCTATGTATGCTACATAGATCAGCTAATTAATTCCTGCAGGTAAAACAATATTGTGTTGTGACAGCATAGGTGATAATGTCTGTCATTATGCAAATAGGATGCGCTTTATTAAAATATTCTTTGATATATGAGTGAGATCAGCTAGTTTAAATCAAAAACTTTTAACCTTATTCTTTAAGAATATAGATTAGTGCAGGTATTACTCAAGATACTTCAAGAAAAGAAGCAGCATTTTCCCTCATTTCATTTTAAAGAAAATTTCAAACCATTTTGCCAAATTATTTAAAACTAGCAAACGTACATCTTTCCTTCTAAGAACTTTTGTTCCAGAAGCCATTATATAACACAGTAATAGGGAATGCATAGTTTTGAACAAATATTTTCAGTTTTAGTAATGAACTGATAGCAGTTTATATTTATTTTTAATAGAACAGCATCGAGTTCCTTTAAATACAGAAGAGAAAGATTCACTTAAAATTATTTTCAAGTTTTTAAGTTAGTTCAATATTATCTTAAAAACTTTAAGTTGGAAATCAAAATTTAATTATTTTAAAACAGAGGTTGGTGTTTCCTTATTTATTTTAAGCTCATCATCTTGCAGTCAACCTGATAAATTCCTAGAATATGTTGCATAATGCTAAGCCAATGTTCTCACCATTTAATCCATTATTTGTCTATGATTCAAAGCTACTGTGGTAGAAGAGCTATATTTCACTCATTCTGATCTTAAATTCTCTCTCAATTTTCTTTGCATACTTTAAAATTTAAGTCACTCAGTGGTTTATTACTCTAAGAAAAAAAGGAGTTAACAAACAAGCAGTCAGTTGGAGATTTATAACCAGCCACTATGATATAATTAATTTGCTGGGGAAAATAACATTTCAAGTATAATGTTCACTAACTTTTTGCACATGAATGCCTTTTTATATCCCCCTAAATCATTATGAGAATGCAGAATATGGCATGTAAAATGGAACAATTTGTATTGCCAGTATTATAAAGTGTAAAGGCTGCAAAATTTTTTGCTTCTTTTCACCTATTTGAAAACAGTTCAGCAACTTTTCACTGCTTAAAAAGATACAAGGGTATTTGATCATATTAAGCACAAAAAAAGCCCCAAATACTGAAATAAAGTAGTTTAATGCGTTTATAAAACTTTTTTTTCTAAGAAGAGCTACAAGACAGTCTTATCTTATATTCAGTGTTGACAAACAAGCCATTTTAGAAACAGTTTTAAATTTTCTTGCACTGTTTCTTTTCTGTTCTTTCTATAGTCTTACCTCTGATAAAAGAGTGTTAGAATGGTTTTTCCTATGCACAGGCGGAACCCAAAGGAGTCTAACAGGCTTTCTCTGAAACAGTAAGCAAATGCATATGAAATAATTTCCTTTAATTCAGCTGAACCTGGTGGAACTACTGGTTTACAGCACTATGTCTGCCTATGGTCTAATTTCAGTGTAGAAGGTCAGAGTGGACACATTAGAGCAGTGGTGACATGATTAGCAAGGATGAGAGCTGCTTTACAGATAAAGAGTCTGATGCTGATTACTTCAGAAAAATCACTGAATACTGAGAAAATATACCAGGAGGGGAACAAATCTTATTGTAGTGGCAATATGAGTCTCCTACGTAATTATCAGTTCTACATTTAAGACTAACAGCAAAAACTTTTGTAGACAGTTTAGAGTCAGAACACCTAATTCCTATGATCTACACAAACTTATCTGTATTAGGGAGGGGTTCGAAACATACTGAAGCTTGAAAACCATGACACCGTCAAAAGCTTAACAAAAACCAACATTTATTACCAAGAGGTGGCCAACAAAACAAACAAACCCAAAAGGCAGGAGAGAAATAAGCCCCCAGCACGACCTCCCCAGTTACCCAGTTGTTGCCCATAAAGTTATCTTACCGGCCTAGCATACCTATAATTACCCATAGCAGAAGCTGCATCCTTGGAGAGTCAGTAAGTTCACAAACTGGCAGGCGTCCCCGCCAAAAGGCAACGTTGTCCTTGGAGTAAAGCTAGGTCCCATAGCAGAAAGCACTATCTACTTTTATACAATTAACTGAGTGACCACAACCTCCCAGGTGTGGCCAGCACCGCCCAGCCAGAGGCCCTCAGTCCCACCTCCCAGTTATGTAAGTGCATCTCTTCTGCGCATGCATGAGAACTTCGGAAATCCCCTAACGCACTTGCAGTATGCTTTGGGGGTCTTTTCTAATTGAGTTGGGGGTCGAGCCTTCCTCCCTTCCTCATCACTTTCTCCTTCAAGTGACCTTGGAGGACAACCAGCCAATCACAGAACACCAATTAAAACAGTTTATACAGAAGTTCTCCCTCCAATGACGAATTCATTGTTTTATCAGCGAACTTGGCAGGTGGCTGGGGCCAAACACAGACCAAAAGTATCAGCATAAATTCACCCTGGTACATTCCACCGTGTGGTCTGTGGTTGGACCATGACACAAGGTGAGTGACTCGAACAGCGTATTGCTGAAGTGTCATCTCCAAAAATGTGTAACAGCGAAAGTACAGACAATACTATCTTGGTAATCATGTCCATTCCCAGGAGGGAGATCCAAGTGGGTTCCAGAGATCAGCTACTCGGAGTCAACAGTCCTTAGGATAATCGTTCCCCGGTTGGCAGACGTAATTCTCAAGCTGAGACAGATGAACCGGTGTGTCCACTCATATGGGCTCGGACAATGCAATGAAACTCAGGGCTTCCTACAAAATGTAGCCTAGACCATTAGACAATTTTATACTTCTAATTCATCTTTTATAGTATGAAGCGGTTGACTGCTAGCCACAATTTCTTATGGGCCTATTAGGAGCGATCACAGGCAATGTATGTCTGGAGTTTGATTGAACACCAGACAACATCCTGCTCTAACCAATTGCTCCCACAGAAAGCTTGCACTCTCTGTACATATTCCAGGCCTCATCGGGGGCAAACCGTCCTGCCACAGTTTGCCCCTGAATGCAGTCAATCCCCTCCACCTCATGGAGTGATAGTGCAGGTACCTCTTGCCTCCATGCTATAAAAGACTTTTATCCATGCCGGATGAACCAGGACATTTATTAAACCACGGCACAAACTAAACAAAACACTTAATGTTACCAGTTTAATACAAAAATTAATGCAAGTCAAAGCCCATAGGGAGGTACACGACCAGCAGTCCTTCATTGGCCGTCATGCCAACCAGACAGTCTTGGTTTTCCATACAGTTTTTTTTTCTTCCATCTTCAAGACCCAGTACCTCACACCTGGTTACTTTACAATCCCATATAATTCTTGTGTAGACTCATAAGCCAAAAGGTTTCTGTCATTTGTTGATTCCAAATAATTCTTGCCACCTGCTGTAACACTACTGGGACAAAACACATACGAATATGAGCACTGCAAAACAATCAGTGTCTGATTTAGAATTCCTGAACCACACCGTTCTGCTTGATCTTTACAAACATAACTGGTGTGACAGGAACAGCACAGAAACAGATTGCTCTACACAGCGATGACCATTAGGCTTCAGGATGTTGCAAGTTCTATAGTTTTCCATTGTCTTCTTTCCCCCCTTAGTGACACGTCTGCCCCCATCCCAGGAGGCAAAATCAAGCACAATTGCAGACACTCTGCACACAGCAATCACATATTACCTTCACATCCTGAAGCCAGGGCTTAGCTCTAGCCTTTACCTTTAACACTGCTGCCAGAACAACTTGACAGCACATAATTCAGGAATAGTATTCCAATTCTGATTGTTGCTTACCAGTAATACAAAACAAAGCATAATCAAGCTATTTTGTTATTCAAGATCCATAGCCTGCACTGAACAGGCTAACGCAGGAGTAGTCATGGCTGTGGTAGCTGTATCCTCCCAGCCCCTGGCCAGGCTCATTGAGAACTACAAATGATAAACAAGGATCACCTGAAAGGCATTGTTCATTACACTAATCACATCAGAAGATGTGGACAAGACACACGAGAGACAGGCACACAATAACTGAGTCATTACACCAGTTAGTAAAAGTTAGTAGACACAAATGAATCATATTTAGGATATGTTTTCTTCCAGGTGATATTCAGGCTGGTCTTGTGCTGCTCAGCATTCACTGATCTGTCCAGAATTCTTGCCGCTCATAATAACGTTTCATCAAACATACTGGAAGCCAGCAGGGTCCTGTGGGAGACAAAACACAAACAACCCCCCCTTCCCATACTAACAACTTAATATCTACTTGAGGTGTCTGTTTGTGATCTCAGTTCACACATGCCCACCGCGTGAACTAAATGACCACCGTGTGAACCGAAAATTACCACCGCATGAACCTAAATTAACATGGCTTCCAAACTTCCAGGAACCTAAACCCCCAATAACTTTGAGGTTGGCAGCTGCTGTCTCACTGCCCCCACCAGGGCCATAAAACCCCATATCCACTAGCACCCTCAGGGTACAGAGTATCACTGCTTCCACGCAGGTTAATTCAGAAGAGTCACAGCAACTAATTTTTCACAACCATCGTGAAAACAAAGCTCCTTGACTGCATCCCAAGCAGTGCTTCAGCTAATTCTCTAATTGTCTTCTCCGTACAAAGATGGCTCCTAAAAATCCAAACTTCCTGGAAGGCACAATTGGGGCTGCTCTACACCCTCAGAGGAGAAATCAGCTCCTGGGGGCTTCTGGATTCCACGAATTAGATGCTATTAGCCATGCCAACTTGACAAACATAACCACAAACCCCCTAAACAGGGCTTTCAACACAATCAGATCCCAAACATAGGCACAAAATTAATCAATTCAAAGTTCCAATCCTTTTCCCCCTCCTCGTCAAAATTCGGTATTATTCTTAGCCTTCTTCTCTAAATCTGACTATAACATGTGTGCCAAGGCATCCAATTGCCCATGTGCACCCAGCACCTGGTGCTTGCCGACCAAAAACACAAACACACTATATAAACACTTTTTCCCTTATTAAAGTTTCCAAAATCGAAAGTTATCTCCCTGCTGCCTCAGCTGTTGAGGCTGCGTCCCCCCTCCGCCCGGGGGAGGGGGAGGGAAAAGCAGCTAGGAGCTGTTTTTACTCTTTTTAACTTGACTCCCTACAGCTGCAGCTGCCCAGCACCCCCGCCTCCGGAGAGAGGAGGGGGAGGAAAAACGGCCGGGAAAAGCGGCCAGACAGAAGATGCCTTTTTTTCTTTCTCTGCCTGCTGCAATTTGCTGCTGGGCTCCTGCCGGCCCCCCCTGCAACTCCAGTGGCAGCGGCCGGTCCAGGTGTAGCCCAGCACAAGTGGAAGCCCCCGTTCCTCCCGACAAACCAAAATAGAATTAAACTCAACAAGAACACAGCCTGGTGGACCCGGGGGGGCTGCCCCTCCCCCAAATCCCAGATTTCTCGACAAGACACCATCCAGCGCAGCCCCGCAGGAGAATTCCTCCTGACAGGTCCCGGATTTCTGAGTTCTTAGCCCGGCGCATCCCCAGGGAAATGCTCCTTCCCTGGGTCCCGGTTTAAATACAGCCCGGCGCGTCCCCAGGGAAATGCTCCTTCCCTGGTCCCAGTTTAAAACCCAGACTGGCGCGTCCCCAGGGAAATGCTCCTTCCCTGGTCCCGGTTTAAAACCCAGACCGGCGTGGCCCTGGGGAACTTCCACTTCCCTATTCCGCTTTGGGGTGGAACTTAGCAAGAGTCTTATCTAAGTCCTTCCAGGGATATTGTGATTCCATTGCTTCTAAAGCAGGAACCGAGCCTACTCCAGTTTCTATCTGGGTTACACTGCGAACTTGGCCCTCCTTTTTCCCAGTTTGCATCATTTGTCATAGCACACTCAGGGGCATACCATCAATTTCAGATGATGCCTTAAGCCCCTAATGGTTTTTTTATTTTTCTAATATTTGTAAGACTTGTAAAGTTTTATAGGTAGGTTTTAAAAGCAGAAACCCCTTTCTCCCTTGTTCCTTTCCCTTGTTTACACATTCCCTAACCCTCTTACCCCATTCTATGCCTTCTATATCAATCTGCTTCTGAATACAGCAGTGTTTAGTCTTCTGTCAGGGCAAAGGCCTAAACAGTTGACAGAACAGCATATCAAGGCCTAAACCACAGAATACGGTCAAAAATTAGGTAACTATGTACCCTTTGTGCTCTGATGAAGCTGAAGATGATGAATAAGGGGTCCCAAAATACACCCCAGACCCATTTCTCAGGGGGTGGACCCGGGGCGGTCCAGAGGAAAGGCCAAAGGGTGGACACATCTGGGATTGGATGGAAAATGTTATAAAATGTAACCTCTCAGGCACGGCCGGCGCGCGTCTATATCACCTACTGCCTTGGCAAATAAACCCTTTCTTATCTCACCCCTAATTAACTGCTCCGGAGATTTTTTTCAGCACCAAAATGCACAGGCAACAGTGGTGGAACCCGTACGGGGATCTGGATCTGGACCGGGGACTTCTTCAGACTGGAAACTTTCATCAGCAGGAATATTCCTCAGAAAGCCGGCTTTTATCTGAGATAATTCCCGCCCGGTCTGAGAAGCTCAGCTCCACGGAACCCACGAAAAACAAGCACGGAGCATAGAGGTGAGATAAGAAAAGAGCGAATAAGGAAACGTTACCTATTTGGTTAGTTAGCAGCTGCGAGAAAGTTTTGTGTCCCGGGATAGGGGGCACGGATTCCTGAAAAGTTTGACTCGGGCCCTCGGAACAGTCTAGAGAGTCAATTTTCAGGGGGGGCGAACGGGATAGTTCGCCAATTCCCCAGGTCAGAGCGTTTGGTTTGGTTTGGAGGGGACACTCTCCGGTGCTCTGACGCTGTGGGAGAGCCGGTGGGGCTCTAAAGTCAGTAGCTTGGTAAATAGCTGAGAGGTTACGTTAACAGCTTCGTGACCTACAGGTAACAAGTTCGAGACCCAGTGTGTGACTGCGGTTTGCCTTTGTTTTGCAAGCATAGGTTGTGTGGATTCAAAATTTAAGATCCCTGAAGAATCCCCCCTGAGTTTGGTTCTAAAACATTGGAAAACGTTAATTAGTTCTGAGACATCTTTAAAGAAGGAAGAGCTGTGTAGGCTGTCTGTGAATGCCTGGCCGTTGTTTGGACAAATGAGAGGGGTAGCATGGCTGGAATTTGGTCCGTTTGAACTGAACACAGTGTTTCAATTAATCTTGCTTTTACATGTAGAACAGAGGTGGCGGGAAATTCGATACACAGAGTTGTTTTTGTTCCTATTAACACGCCCTGGATTGGGGGTAGAAGATAAGAGAAAAGAAAGCTCAGAAAGGGCAGAAAAATCGGAAATAGAGTTAGAAAAAGAGGGAAAAGATCAAGTTAAAACTACCCCCGTCTCACGAGTTTTATTTAAGAACACGGGGAATAGTGATTTAAATGCGTTAATATCACCTAATGAGAGCGAAAGCAGCCCGGGAGAGGCTAGAGCTGCAGGAGGAGCAGCCCCTGGACCGATTCTGATTGGGCAAGCAGGAGCCATCAGTGGACCCCCTGGTGCGGATCAGGCTGCACCAGGAAGGATTAGGCAAATTAAAGTCTCTGGAGAGGTTAGCTCGGGTCCAGCGGGAGCGAGTCCTGTCGGTTTAGTTGGAATGTGCACAGAGGTGCAAATGAGATCGACCTTTGTTGGAGCTGCTGGCAGCGCGGCAGAGTTGAGCGAGAGTTACGCAGACGCTGCGGGGCTGACTAGTCCGGGGATAACAACAGGAGAAACTCCTGGCCCCACAGGGGCCATGGCTGCAGGATCTGCCCTGTCTGTTCCAGCGAGCAGGGAAGCAGTTTGTAGCTCTGCAGCAGCTGGCAGCTTTGCCGGAGTAGATAAAGTCGCCATAACAACGGCAGAAGTGAACTTGAAAGCAGAGAAACTAGTAACAACTGAGGTTGATAGCTGTATCGGTGAAGGGGGGGCGACGGCCCCAAATGTAGAGGCGTTTCTGAGAACAAGTAGCCCAGCACCAGGGATGGGTGCTCAGGCAGCTGGTTTTATCAGTGGTGATAGCGATATAAGAACTGTAGGAGCGGAGCTGCATGCCCCAGGTGCAAGAGATATGAGTTGGGTCAAAATGTATGAAGCCAGGCAAAAGGCAAATGAGTCGCCCACAGACTTTTTGAACAGATTGAAAGATGTTGTTAGAAAATATATTGATATTGATTTAGAATTAGACTTGGGAAAGAAACAGCTGGTATACCTGTTTGTGGGACAGCCCACAAACGATATAAAGAAGAAATTATTAGAGATAGCTTGGGCAGTATATCAGAACAGAAAGCAGAAAGTTAGTACTGTGGGCGATGAGGCGATTATAAGAACAGCCACTGCCGCGGCAACAGAACTCCCAGCTCAGAGAGCAGGGGAGGCTTCCGGAATGGCCGTTACCACGGCGACGGAACTGGCTGGCGCCGTGAAGAAAAAAGTGTTGCCTGTGTGTGATACAGTGAGGATGCGTGTGACAGGAAAAGATCTGGAGACGGAGAAAGCAAAAATAGAGCAGGGAGCGATCCCGAAATTTAAAACTGTGGCGAGCACAATAAAGCGAAGACAAGAAAAGCTAGTCCTAGTTGTTGCTCTAACTAGTGAAGAAGTTTTAGTTCCTGCTAGTGTGGTCCAGGCAGAGACAGCAGATGCGAGTGCCGGGGCAGCATTAACCACGCGCACAGAAAGGATGAATCCAACTGCAGGACAGTTAAAATCTAGATTTGGTACAGGAACTGCTGCCGCCTCCGCAGACAGAACGGAGGCCGTAGCAGGGGCAAAGGCAAATTATTTCCTGGCTGTGGCCAACACGAGTGGAGCAACTCATAACACCTTAGCGGCTGCGAGCAAGAGATCGGCTGGGGTGCAGAGACTGCAAAAGAACCTAGAATGGTGTCTGTGGCTGGAGTCCCAGCCCAGTTTAACACAGGATCCTCTGACTCCGCCACTGGGGGCGGAGACGGAGCTGTTACTTCCACTCCAGCCCTCCCAAACCTGCACAATCCGTATCCTCCCATCGGACCTAAAGGGGGGAAGGGAGGACAAAAGCAGTGTAAATTCCTGGCGAACCCAAAAACTTTTTTTCAGCACCAAAATACACCGGCAACACAGATTTCGGGATTCCACGTTGAAGCAGAAACTTGAACAGGCGGGTGCATTCTCCCGGCTCCCCCTTGTCCCCTGCTGGTGCCTCTTTTAGAGGCTTAGTGCCCCCTCGTATCTCAGATTGCTCTAGACCCCCCCCGAAAGCCCTGGTAAATCCCCTAACTGTCCCAACTTTTCAATCACTTCCCGAATAGGGTTACCTTGTGCTGTCATCAGAATAGGTATGAGATATGGTCTCCACTGTGATGGGCACCCCTCAAGTAATACATTTCGTATGCCTGGTGTGAAAGGTTGATCCAGGTATGTACCTGGATCACCATACTGAACAGCAAGTTTCATCCCCTCCTGCTTGAGTAGGAGGATAGCTTGCCGTAATGTGACCCATTGACTTGTTGTGGGAGGCCACGTTACATCATTCGTGTGCCTATCACCGAATCCAGTGGGGAATCTACCCCATCAATTACCACACTATCAACTCCCTCTTCCATTAGCTGCACTAGCCACTGTTGGGGTTTCTCTCCTGGGTGTTGGCTATAACGATTGATTAAATTTTTGACATCCTCTGGTGTAAAATCCTCCATGGTATCAATCCGTGCCCAACGCCCTGTAACTGGATCCATGGCCCCCTTTCGTTTAACCACAGGAGCTGCTTTTGCAGGTCCCGAGGGTATTTCCTCTCCATCCCTTTGTGCATCCTCTTGTTCACTATCAGACTTACTGGTGCTCCAGATGTTGCCATCCCACCTTTTTGGATCCCATCCTGGATCTGTTACAATAGCCCTAACTCGAGGTCCTGTGTCTTTCCCTTTATGTGTCTTTCCCTTTTCTCCTTCTTGCAGCACACAAATTTTTCTGCCACTGTAGCACATTTCTGTTCCATGATGCTGCATTGATTAGTTGCAGCTAACAAGGCCTTCTGTTGTACTATAGATGTAGCTTTTGTCTCTTGTAGCTCTGTTTTCAAATGCTCCAAATGCTTCTCTAAATCTTCTATTCTACCAATAGCCATTTTATAAGCAAACAGGAGTGCTCCTGTCATGCAACCGATATGAATTAGATGCTGTGATTTCTGTGTGTAGGATGTTTCCACGAACTGCACCCAATACTTCATTATTTCTGTTGGGCTACTGAAACTCCACGGTTCAGGAGTGACCCCAGTACAGGCTTCTAAGCGGCCCCAAAGAATACTCCAGGTCTCCTGGGTCCAACCAGAACACTCCATCAAAGGAATCCCCCTTCTGAGAGGTTAAAAGTTTTACTAACCAGCTCATGCTTATCCTCCTTAACTATAGTCCCCCCCCCCCCGACTCAATCACAACGTTGTTTTTTTTTCTCTTCCTCTTCCTTTTATCGGCCGGCCAGCAGCCGAGCCTACACTGAGAGATCTGAGAAGAGAAAGCTACAGGGAGGAAATGGGGAAGGCACAGGCAGCACAGCTAGCAGGAAACCCAACAAGGAAAGGAGGACAGGAAACAACAGGAGAGAAACGCAAGGGGTGGTGGCTAACCTCCCTAGCCCCTACCCGTCAACGTTAGATGTAACAGCCCCTGGGGCGGAGTCCTTCCCCCCGTGGTTTCTGGAAAGCTATATCTCAGCCCCTCAGGGCAAAGCCTCCCTCCGGCAAGCCCCACCCCCCCACCCCCCCCCCGGCAAGCGGGGAGGGACACGGAAAAAAAAACGAAAGGAAAAAAAAACTGGGCTCCGCTGCCGCAGTCCGAACGGGGGAGGGGAATGGGGCCGCGACACGGCACGGATCCCAGACACAAAGGTGGGGTGCAGGTAGAATCTTTAATCCAGAGCGCACGCGGGGTTTTTATCCGGAGGGAAAGGGCCAGAACATAGGGTGGAGCAGGAGACAGACAGGCGGGGGGACAAACCAGGATTGGGCCGTGGGCAAAAGGGGGGGGGAGCGCAGGAGGGACCAGGGGAGGAAAGGGCGAATGGGGGCTGTCTCCTGCCGCAGCTTCTCCAGCCAATCAGCAGAGAAGACAGAGGAGCGGGGAGGTGAGCAGGCCGGGACATGCCCGGAGGATACAAATTCGGGGGAAACACACAATGTGTAAAGTCCATTCAATCGCTGTACATATTTTTCCATTTCCGGAATTGTTCCCATTCCGATTCCTGGTCCTCGACATCTCGCCCTCTGTTGTTTATATCAGGCACGGCTAAAAAGATATTTTTTGTGATGGTCTTCTTGCAGCATGCTGTGACACAGGAGATGGTTAATAACAACACAAACAGGAGAAGCAAAATTTCAAAGCAGGCTAACAGGATTTGCTTAAGCCAATTAGGTAAACTGGGTAAACTCAGCTTGTCAAATAAGTCATCAGTGGAGAGCTTTGGTGACATTCGTATGTCACTGACCAGGTCTTGTAATTCTTTGATGCTTTTGAACACGGATTGGGAATGGTCAGAGAAATTGAGGCAACACATGCCTTCAAACTCCTGACACCCATGGCCATGCATTAAAAGGAGAAAGTCTATCGTGGCCCTGTTTTGGAGGGATACCTCTTTCAGTTTTAGGGTGTCTTTAACCAGGCCCTCCAGGGCAACGCTGGTGGCATTAGCCTCTTTTGCCATCCAGCATCCCAGGTGTGTTAGGAGGTTGAGGGAATGTGCTGTGCCAACCCCTGGGAACACAGCAAAAGCGCTCCAAAAATTCAGGGTTTTTGACCATAAGGGTATTAGAGGGTCACAATTTTCTGGGATTGGCTGAACAATGCTGCTCACTGATTTATAAGGGGAAGATCTTTTAGATCGAGTTGGCGCTGATGGAATTTGGCTTGAGAAGCGGAATCTGCCGGGGTTAAAGAGAGAGAGCTGCCCCATAGTACAGGGGCCTCCTACTGGATAGGAGGGGACACCCGCCCAGGCTCTCTCACCGCAGATTAAAAACTTCCCCTCCGGCAACACTATTGGTTTTGCACCGACCGCCTCAGTGATTATTTTCTTGGGCACAGTGTTATTGCACCAGAGGGAGATGTTTTGATAAATTTCTTTATAGGGAGTCACTTTGTGGCTAGGAACTTTGACAGCGGTGTTTGGTGTAAAGAGAAAACAATGGTTTGTAATTATTGATCTCATAATTTCAATTTCCATGGGCTCCTCCGTCCCATATGAGGGGGATCCAAAATGTACCTTTGGGCCTTCATTTGTGGGTATTCCAATTAGACACGTGTAGTGGTTTGGACCTTGTTTTCCCCCAGAGGCTAAGAAAAGTGGTAGACCCCAAGGGGTGGAAACCCTTGGAAGTTTTGAAATTCTGTCCAATGGGCGCTCCTGCAGAAATGTCAACATCTCACAAACTCACCGGAAGGGATGGGTTGTAGTTTGGGTTGTGTAGGAGTGGTGGCCATGTTGTAGAGCCACGAGGTAGGGGTTCTGAGCCCCACAGGGGGGGGCTTTGGCCCCCAGCCCCCAGCGGGGGCCTGCGGGGACCTGGAACAGCATGAAGCTGGGCTAGGTGCCTGTAGTTATGCCGGGAGATATTTCCTCCATGGGCGCAGAGCAACAGCCAACACTGACCAGAGAAACGGTGGCAGAGAGCCAGGAGATAAGAACCTGAACTGAAGGAGCAGCAGAAGTAACATGCAGCACTGCAGAGAAGACTCCTGGAAGACAGAGCCGGGAGAAAGAGAGCCAGCAGCTGAGAGACAGAGTTTAGGGTAAGACTGTACCAGATCCCCCAAAACTCCCTTGGAGACCCTCTTGGAGAAGAGGGACATGGACTCCTATTAAGGAGAAAAGTTTTAGACATGCAGCACCGGAGAGAGAGGAGCTAAGAAGCTCAAAAGACGTCCCGGAGCTGGACCGGGACGACCAGATGGAATGCAGGGGAGTTGACCTTGGCTCCCCCCTCGCACTGCTGCCACGGTGGCAGCCTGAGAGACAGGGCACAGAGGCCCTGCAAGGAGGAGCTGAGTCTCCTGGAGATACCAGACCGTCACAAAGACCCCCCTCTGTCTTCGTGATATGACGTGGTGATATGACCTTGTCTGGGGTTACGAAGCCCACGGAAGACCCCTTTGCCTGTGTCAAGGGGGCCGAGGGAGGTTGGATATCTCCCTCGTTGAGTGCTGGCAGAAAGCCAGCTATCAGCTGCTGCATGTGGAGAAGACAGACAGACTGCTGCCTCAGAAGATGCTGCTGCTTAAGGACTGGAAGGGATCTGTCCTTCTTTCCCTCATGGACTTTTATTTGGAGGGGAGAAGAGATCTGATCCATTGTAAATACTATATGTCATGGTAGAGATAGTTGTGATCGTGTGTATAATGTGATATGGTATTTATTTGTACAGTCATTGTAATATATTCCCTTTCCCCCACTTTGAGTCTGGTGTGTTTTGTCTGGAAAAACCCATCTCACATCAGGTTGAGATGTGGGAGGGGGGATGGAGCTAGGGAATTGGATTTTGGGGCTATCTCAAACCATGACAACACGTTTGAAACAGGTTATTAATGTTTGACAGGGACAGGCAGATGGCCTCACTTCCTGTCTCCTGAGCTAATTTTACCCAGATGTTCTCTGAATTGGCGTAAGCCCAGTTTGGAAGTGCAGCTGCGATTCCCGATGTTCTTTGCTTGGTTCTTAGGTCGAGGAGGATGATGAAGAGGCAGGCACAGGTGTAGCGCATGGTGGATCCTGGTAGATCTTGACTCTCTTTGCTGGGACCCACTTTGGGCCTGTCTCGGTAGAAACACAGGTGTGTCCTTTCCCCCACGTGATGAGAGGAAAAGGACCCGTCCATTTGTCAGTTAAAATATCTTTGTACAACACTTTGACCTTCCTTGTATCCTGGTTTGATGCTGAATGGAAATGCCTTTCAATGGGACTTCTACTTATGGGCATGTCAGGTTCTTCCAATTTATTTAAAAAATTTAAAACGTATGTGACTTTGTCCAATCTTTCTTGGGGAGTCATACCTATACTCCCCCTGTTTTGTTTTTTGATTAAATTTTTAATGTTTTGGTGAGCTCTTTCCACAATACCTTGTCCCGTAGGGTTATGTGGGATCCCAGTGATATGGTGGACACCCCAGGCATTAAAGAATGCCTCAGTTTCTTTTGATATGTATGAGGGGACATTATCGGTCTTGGCCTGTTTTGGGACCCCCATTCTCGCAAATGCAGATAGAAAATGCCTTTTGACATCTCGATTTTTCTCACCCGAATGCGCTGTTACTACTATCATTTTGGAAAAAGTGTCAATTGACACATGCACATATTTTAATGTTCCAAATTCTGGTATATGTGTCACGTCTGACTGCCAAATTTCCAGTGGCTCCAGCCCTCTGGGGTTAGTACCCTCAGGTTTAAGCGGGGCCACTGCCTGGCAGTCAGGACAGGCCCTTAGGATTTCTTTTGCCTGATTTAATTTTAATCCAAATTGTTTCTGCAGCGATCGGGCATTCTGGTGGAAGAATTCATGTGAGAGTCTGGCTTGCTGGTATAAATTTGGTACCGCCACCATACCTGCTAGCTGATCTGCTATCTGGTTCCCCTCTGCTACGGGACCTGGTAGAGCTGTGTGGGATCGGGTATGCACTACGTAATACTTGAATTTCCTGTTTTGGATGAAGAACAACAATCTGGTTAGCAAACCAAAGAGGAACTGATTAGAGACATGCTTCAGATATGCATTTTCAATCCTTTTTACTATGCCTACCACATAAGCCGAATCAGAAACAATGTTTATTGCCTCATTTTGAAATATATCAAAGGCACGTACAACTGCTGATAGCTCAACAATTTGGGGGGAACCCTGGACTTTATGAATATCTTGTTGCCAATTGTCATCTTGTTTCCAAACAATGACTGCTTTTCCAGTTTTCCCCGAACCGTCTGTAAAGATTGTTTTGGCTTTTTTAATTGGAATTTCAGACTGCATAATTTCCAGTCTAATTGGGATTTGGGCTAATCTCTGTACAAATTGACAAGCTGGGAGGTGGAATTTTACCTCTCCTGGGTATCCACTGATGGCTATTTGGAAATCGATTGAAGACTTCAGCAGTTGTTCAAGATGTTCTGAAGTCAATGGGAGGTAAACGCAATCTGTTTCTCTTCCATTGAACTCTAAACACCTCATACGGCCTTTGTGAATTAGCTTACCAATCATTTCCACTAAAGTGACAATTGTTTTTGAAAACTGGTGAGGAAGAAATAACCATTCCCATAAGTAGAAGTCTCCTTGGTCACTAGAGAACTGGCCTAGAGTAGCCAGAGGTTGTTTGGTCTCCCGCAGGATGATTAGGGAAGAGGGCAGTCCCTCCACCTTTCTGAACACCTGCTTTTCTGATATCTTCTTTTCCACCACTTGAAGGGCTTTCTCAGCCTCTTCTGTGATGGACCTGGGGGAGGACAGATCTGCATCTCCTTTTAGAAGCTCAAAAAGGGGCTGTGGATCAGTGGTTGTGATCCCCAGCACAGGGCGTACCCAATTGATGGCTCCCAGCAGCTTCTGGAGGTCATTTAAATTTTGTACATTTTTGTCAATTGTAATTGACTGTGACCTGACAGTTTTTGAATTAATTTTGAGTCCAAGGTACCTCCAGGGTGCTTCTTTCTGTATTTTCTCAGGGGAGATTTCTAAGCCATGAGAATTTAGAGCCAAAATGACCGAATTCAAAGTTTCTTCCACAGCCAATTCTGTATTAGCACAGATCAGAACATCATCCATATAATGAAAGATGATGGATTTGTTAAACTTCTGCCTAATTGGTGATAGAATTTTTGCAACAAACATTTGACAAAGGGTTGGTGAGTTTTTCATCCCCTGAGGAAGCACTCGCCACTGGAACCTGCGGTGAGGTTCGCAAACATTAATTGCTGGGACAGAGAATGCAAACTTAGCCGAATCTTCCGAATTAAGAAAAATGTGAAAGAAGCAGTCCTTGATGTCGATAACAACCATGGACCATTCAGCAGGTAGCATAGATGGGGATGGCATACCTTGCTGTAGGGCTCCCATGGGTTCCAGGACTTCATTTACTTTGTGCAGGTCCTGGAGAAGTCTCCAGGATCCTGAGGATTTTTGGATGACAAACACTGGAGTGTTCCAGGGACTAATGGAAGGCTCCAGGTGTCCTTTTGCCAATTCCTGATCAACCAATTTGTTTAAAATTTGCAGCTTTTGGCTAGGCAGGGGCCACTGACTTACCCAGACCGGAACCTCCGTTCTCCAAGTCAGTTTGGGTAGCTGCAATCGCTCAGTGACCCTCCCTAAAAATTTGTTTGCAGTCCGATATGCCACTGTTCCATGGTATCTCGTCCCCATAGCGTTACCGGCATGTTCAGTATGAATGGTCGGAGAGTTGCACATCTGCCCTCCGGCCCGTGGATGGTAACCACTTCCGAGCTTTGGACGGGCTGTTGTGAGCCACCCACACCAGTAACTTTGATTACTGTGTAATCAAACAGTACTGTGGGCTGGCCAGCTGGGAGGCCAGTCCCGGGAAACTATTATCGTAATATCTACCTCAGTATCCAAAAGGCCTGTGACAGTAATTTCCTGTGGACTACGAAATCCTGAAAGGGAAACAGAGCATGTTAGAAAGGGCCTCTCTGCTTGCACAGCTGTTGTCCAACTGACTTGTAGTCCACCGCTGACTGTGAGTTCCTCATCTCGTGACATGAGATTCACCAGAGCGGTTATTGAAACCATCTTTGCCACTGGAAAGCAGTCGACTTCTACAGGTGGGAGAGAGGCAAAAATGCAAATGAAAATATTATGTTCGTTAAGTCCAGTTAGTAATGTTGGTAATACTGTAATTCCTTTTTCGCGTGCTGCCAGGTGTGAGATGACCAAGTACGTTTCATTCGGGTCTAATTCAGGGTCAGGGTCACATGGTGAGGGTACCACTTGCATAATTTGCTTGTCATATTTAAGTCGGACTTTAGGGAAGGGTAGGGCTAATATGATCCACTCTAACTGCTGTGGTTTGCTGGCACTTGCTGAAAGGATGGGCTGCGAAGGATGGAGCGCAGCTGTGGGGGTGTTGGTGTCATAGCGCCACCCCGGGCGCTGGTCTCCCCGTTTCCCGACAGCTCACAGTCGCACTGTCTAAGATCTGGCATTGAATTAAAAGTCACTTTTCTCTTTAAGTCTGGTGATTTTTTAGGAGGCAGCAGTTCTCCATAGATGTTAGTAAGAGACCTGCAATCTTTTGTCCAGTGTCTACCTTTTCCGCAGCGCTTGCACGGCATCTTTGGAAGCTCAGTCTTTGTAGTTAATTGTGGGCAGTTCTTTTTAATATGTCCTGTCTCACCACAGTGAAAACAGGTTTGTGACCCGGCCAAAGTGTCAGCTATTAACCTCGCTTTGTGAGAATCAGACCCCACATTCTTACAGGCCTCTATCATCTCCAGGAGTGTAGGATCCTTTAGCATTTTTAAGGCTTGTTGGCAATCCTCGTTAGCCTTTTCAATCACAAGTTTATTAAACAGAATGTCTTGGCTTTCCTTTTGCTGGACTTGCCGTGCTATAGCTTCCCTTAGCCGGGTTATAAAGTCCACAAAAGGTTCTGTTGAGCCCTGATGAATTAGGGTGAAGGAGGGTGTTTGGACATATGCATCAGCAACCTTTTTAAAGGCCTCCATTGCCAGATCTTTTGTAATATCTAGGCATTTTAAATCCACAAGAGCCTGGTCTTGTCGGCTCGCATAGTTGCCCTCTCCATACAGCATATCAATAGCATTTTTTACAGGAATACCACGCCTCTCCATCTTTTCATTGACATATTTAACTATAAGACGTTTCCATTCCGCTTCAAAAACGGATGCCTGCACAGTCGATAACAGTCCATTAATTACCGCTTTGATATCATACGGTATTAAATGGCAGGCGAGAAAAAACGATTCAAAAAGTCCAACAGTATAAGGTGATCCCAAACCATACTCTACAATCGCTTTTTTGATGTCCTTTAACATAGGATAAGACACCGGACGCCACTCAGGGGCACGACCTTCCTCTAGGTAAATTGGAAAAGCTTTTAAAAACTCGGCGTCGTTAGCCTGTGCGGCTTCTGTCCGGAAAGCTTTCCAAACATCGTTGCATGGAAGAGAGGCATTTGCCATCCTGCAACTGCCGGGAGCCTCGGTAACAAAGGCTTCATGGGCGCGACCATCTTTCCGGATGTTATTGTCGGAAGAGGCTCTGACCCTGCCCCTTAATTTCCGTCTACCCCGGGAGGGTGATGACGTGGGGGTAGAGGCGGCGCTGGACGGAGAGGGCGTTCTGGTGGGAGGGTCCGTGGGCGTGCCGGGGGCGTAGGGGGGCGGGCGCGAAGGCGGGCTAGGGGGTGGTGCCGACAGAGTCCGCGCGGGTGGGCTAGGGGGCAGGACCGACAGAGTGCGCGCGAAAAGTTTGCGCGCCGTGCTGCCACGCGGCGTGCGTTCCCGCGATCTCCCCCCGCGTGCTTCGGCCCCGTGTGCGTGCAAGCACCCTTCCCCCCCGTCACCATGTTGCCAAGACCGCGTGTTCCCTGCGCTGCTTTTTTCCCTCCCCCCGTGCTCGTTTTTCCGGGGCTTGTCTTTTGTCGGCGATTTTGAATTGGAATTTTTATATTTTCGTGGTGATTCTTGGAGATTTTCATAGGAACTCATCAACTGATGCTGTAGCATCATCAGAATCAATCTCCAGGCAATTAATGCTTCAGTAGCCGTTTTGTCTCCCCTGTCTTTCGCTCTCCAGGTATTGTATCCAATTTTCTCCCAGTCTTTTAGGGACATGCTGTCGGAGACTGTCTCCCCTCCCTTTTCAAGCCATTTAGCGAGGGCTTTTGCAGACTTTTTGTCGAAAGGGTGTCCGTTTTCCAAAATAAAGTCTTTAATCTTGCGGTACACGAATTTTTGAGAGGTAGATAGTGAGAGGCCCATATTTTTGGAGTTACTTAGGCTTCTGTTAGTCTGCAGTTCGTTTTTGGTTTTGGTTTTGTTTTTTTTGGTTTTTTTTTTTAAATGTTGTGAGGGTGGGAGATGGGATTAGGGGTTTTCCCAGTGCTCACCTTTCTCGGTGCGGTGGTCGCCTTGCCGTGACTCTGGAGTTCAGCCGGGAAGGACCAGTGGGACGAAAACGTCTCTCTCCGCGTCATCTGAGCCCTCGTGGCATATGGGAGGTTTTTTAAGATAAAAACCTCTACCTTCGCCCCACGTTGGGCGCCATATGCCACAGTCTGAACGGGGGAGGGGAATGGGGCCGCGACACGGCACGGATCCCAGACACAAAGGTGGGGTGCAGGTAGAATCTTTAATCCAGCGCGCACGCGGGGTTTTTATCCGGAGGGAAAGGGCCAGAACATAGGGTGGAGCAGGAGACAGACAGGCGGGGGGACAAACCAGGATTGGACCGTGGGCAAAAGGGGAGGGAGCGCAGGAGGGACCAGGGGAGGAAAGGGCGAATGGGGGCTGTCTCCTGCCGCAGCTTCTCCAGCCAATCAGCAGAGAAGACAGAGGAGCGGGGAGGTGAGCAGGCCGGGACATGCCCGGAGGATACAAATTCGGGGGAAACACACAACATGTAAAGCCCATTCAATCGCTGTACATATTTTTCCATTTCCGGAATTGTTCCCATTTTGATTCCTGGTCCTCGACACTCCGCGGAGAGCACTCCCCCCATGAAACCTACAGAAAACAACTGCCCACAAGTGGAAACTCCCTCTACCCCAGGCCCCGCACGGGTCCAAACCGGGTAGCACAGCCCCGCAAAGAGAAATCCCCTCTCCACGTGTCCCGCCCTCTCTAAGTAGCACAACCCTACAAACTATATACTTGCTAAGTCCAGTCTTACCCCAGCAACAGTGAGTTTTCACGTTCAATATGACATCCTCGTTGCCAAAAATGTATTAGGGAGGAGTTCGAGACATACTGAAGCTTGAAAACCATGACACCGTTAAAAGCTTAACAAAAACCAGTATGTATTACCAAGAGGTGGCCAACAAAATGAACAAACCCAAAAGGCAGGAAGGAGGAGAGAAATAAGCCCCCAGCACGACCTCCCCAGTTACCCAGCTGTTGCCCATAAAGTTATCTTACCGACCTAGCATGCCTATAATTACCCATAGCAGAAGCTGCATCCTTGGAGAGTCAGTAAGTTCACAAACTGGCAGGCGTCCCCGCCAAAAGGCAACGTTGTCCTTGGAGTAAAGCTAGGTCCCATAGCAGAAAGCACTATCTACTTTTATACAATTAACTGAGTGACCACAACCTCCCAGGTGTGGCCAGCACCGCCCAGCCAGAGGCCCTCAGTCCCACCTCCCAGTTATGTAAGTGCATCTCTTCTGCGCATGCATGAGAACTTCGGAAATCCCCTAACGCACTTGCAGTATGCTTTGGGGGTCTTTTCTAATTGAGTTGGGGGTCGAGCCTTCCTCCCTTCCTCATCACTTTCTCCTTCAAGTGACCTTGGAGGACAACCAGCCAATCACAGAACACCAATTAAAACAGTTTATACAGAAGTTCTCCCTCCAAGGATGAATTCACCGTTTTATAAGCGAACTTGGCAGTGAGAATATAAACTACTGCAGGTGGCTGGGGCCAAACACAGACCAAAAGTATCAGCATGAATTCACCCTGGTACACTTATCTTAAAATAATTCATACAATTTTGTTCATTACCTGGAATAATCCACTAAATACACTAATTTTACTTGAAGTGGAAAAATACATGAGCAGGAAAATAAAGGTGAAGGGGAATGAGGGTGATTTTGTTATTAAATATTATCTTACAGTCTGAGAAAAGCCGGAGGAGAAGAAAGAATGTGTTAGATGATATATACCCAATATACAATTTGCAAAGAACCATAGTCCTGCTTCTAACATTGCTTTTTGCTTACAAGTCTTATTTCAAATAAAAGCTATTCAGTTTGTCTAGCAAATTTATTTGGTTTCTTTTTTCCCTCAACACTTTCAAAGGCTGGGGACGTCTGTGTCAAAAAGAATATATTGACATTGCAAATGCATTCTTCTCCATCCCCTTAGCAGCAGAGTGCAGGTCGCAGTTTGCTTTCACCTGGAGGGGCGTGCAGTACACCTGGAACCAACTGCCTCAGGGGTGGAAACACAGTCTCACCATCTGCCACGGACTGGTCCAGGCTACACTAGAGAAGGGTAAGGCTCCCAAACACCTGCAGTACATTGATGACATCATTGTATGGGGGGACACAGCAAAGGAGATTTTTGAGAAAGGAAAGAAAATCATCCAGATCCTCCTGGGAGCCGGGTTTGCCATCAAAAAGAGTAAGGTCAAGGGACCTGCCCGAGAGATCCAGTTCCTGGAGGTGAAATGGCAAGATGGGCATTGTCAGATCCCAACAGAAGTCATCGATAAGATCACAGCAATGGCCCCACCAACCAGCAAGAAGGAAACGCAAGCTTTTCTGGGTGCCATAGGTTTCTGGAGGATGCACATACCTGAGTACAGCCAAATCGTGAGCTCTCTCTATCTGGTAACCTGCAAGAAGAATGATTTCCATTGGGGCCCTGAACAACAGCAAGCATTTGAACAGATTAAGCAGGAGATTGCCCACACTGTAGCCCTTGGACCAGTCAGGACGGGGACAGATGTGAAAAATGTACTCTATTCTGCAGCTGGGGAAAAGCGTCTTTCCTGGAGCCTCTGGCAAAAGGTGCCTGGCAAGACCCGAGGCCACCCACTTGGGTTCTGGAGCCGAAGCTACAGAGGATCTTAGGCCAGCTACACCCCAACAGAGAAGGTGATCCTAGCAGCTTATGAAGGAGTACAAGCTGCCTCAGAGGTGATTGGCACAGAAGAACAGCTTCTCCTGGCACCTTGATTACCGGTGCTGAGCTGGATGTTCAAGGGAAAGACACCCTCTACACATCATGCCACTGATGCTACGTGGAGTAAGTGGATCGCTCGGATCATGCAGCGCGCCCGTATTGGAAATCTGAATCGCCCTGGGATCCGAGAAATCATCACAAACTGGCTGGAAGGTGAGAGTTTTGGTCTAGCAGATGAAGAAGAAGAAAAAGAGCAGGTGGTACGGGCTGCGGAAGCCCCACCATACAATCAACTACCAGAAGAAGAAACACGCTATGCCCTCTTCACTGACGGTTCCTGTCGCATTGTAGGAATGAAACTTAAGTGGAAAGCAGCTGTATGGCACCACACATGACAAGTGGCAGAAGCTACTGAAGGGGAAGGTGAATCGAGCTAATTCGCAGAGCTCAAAGCTGTCCAGTTGGCATTGGACATTGCTGAACAATAGAAGTGGCCAAAGTTTTACATAGACACTGACTTGTGGATGGTGACCAATGCTCTGTGGGGGTGGTTGGACAGATGGAAGAAGGCCAATTGGAAACATAGGGGAAAACCCATCTGGGTCGCTGATATGTGGCAAGACATTGCTACCTGGGCAGAGACGCTGATTGTGAGAGACCGCCACGTATATGCCCATGTGCCCAAAAATCGAGCCAATGAGGAACATCGCAACAATGAATAGGCGGATCGAGCTGCACAAGTCAAGGTGTCACAGGTGGATCTGGACTGGTAGCACAAGGGCGAGTTGTTCCTAACTCGATGGGCCCATGATGCCTCAGGCCATCAGGGCAGAGATGCCACCTATAGATGGGCACGAGACTGAGGGGTGGACTTAACCATGGACACCATTTCTCAGATTATCGATGATTGTGAGACATGCACTGCCATTAAACAGGCTAAGAGACTGAAGCCCCTGTGGTACGGTGGACGTTGGAGTAAGTATAGGTTTACTTGTTCTAAAAAAACCAAGGGGGAATTTTTTTTTCTTTCCCCTGCATAGCTGTAAAAGAAAGATGTTGAAGGAGGGAGGGGGAAGGTGTTTGCCTAGAGTGATTGACACACACAAAAGAATTAACTAGCAGATCCACATTCCAGGCTGATAGCCCTCAGAAGACTGGGGGGGATGATGAGTTTTTTTCCTCTCCTCGGGGAAACGGCACTTCACTTTTGCCCTGACTCTGGGAGGGTGTGTGTGTGTGGAAAGGCTCTGAGTTCACTTTGTTTTCAACCGGGTCATCTGACTGCTTCTGGCCCCAGTTTGCCTCTCTTCTCCTGTGCCCTGTTCTGCCCCCAGTCCGGACTTGTTCAGATTCCATCGGAGAGGCTTGACCCTTCTACGAAGGAACCTTTGGGGGAGTCCTGGAGGGAGCCAGCTGCCAACAGTGTGAGTCTGTGGGAAGAACCCTTTTGTTCCCCTTTTCCCCTTCCCCTTCTGGGTGTGGTGGTGGGGGATCTCCATTTTTGGCTTCTCCCACACACCGGGCCCCCCACATGGCGACCGCCAGAGCCCAACAGTGCCCCCTGCTGGCCACCACAGAGCAACTGTGGGTTCTGCTCCTCCAGTGATCCAACAGCACCCCCTCCTGATCATGGTTAGAATTGCGCCAAAAGGCAGAAAGTACTGAACTGTTTCCTTTTTGAAGGGGTCTTTTGGGTACAGGATTATTGTTTAGTTGTTTTTGTGTTCTTTTGTTGTTCTGCCAATACACATATATCCTTTAATAAAGGACTGTTATTTTTTTTCTTTCTCCATACTTCCTCAATTGGAGCCTCCTAATTTTGCATTTACAATTGCTTAAAGGGAGGAGCTTGGTCTTCCTCATAACTCATCCTCCTTAGCAAGACACTTCAGTCTCATTAAACTGAGACAATGGGTCAGGCACAGAGGGTAGTAGTGAATGGGGTAACATCTACTGGCTGGTTACTAGTGGGGTTCCACAGGGCTCCAGTGATCTTCAACATCTTGGTAAATGACTTGGATGCAGAACTTGAAGGCATACTGAGCAAGTTTGCAGATGATACTGTTGCCTTAAGATTGGGAGCCAAAAAGCTCATCAGGCAAATTTAGTGTAGAGATAAGATAGAGAGCAGATCTTTAATGACCACAGGAGTACAGACAAGATCCGCGCACCCCGTCCCTGTGGTTCTACAATTTTATAGTATTGTCCATCCAATATCAGAACCATTCGCCCCCCAGATCATCCCCCAGCATGCCTCTCTGGAAACTGAGTTGGAGGTCTTAAGACCCCTTTCTTCCTCATCTTTCTCTTCTTCATGGCACGTACTGTCTTTGGAGCCTCTCCAAGGTTCTGGATTTGAAGGTTGCTTTGACTATGATGGTATCTTGTTGTTCAGGCCTAGCGTGCAAATGTTCTTAAACAGAATATGTTTATTACAATTCTACCTTGAAAATAAGTCTAAACAAGCCTAAAGAATTTAGAAAATTCTATATGAAATGGGAAATTAGGGTTTAGTGAGTGCTAACTACTGTTCTAAAGTGTAACAGACTATACAGCTACATTAAAATCTACATTTACTACACAATTACTTCTAAAATCTACAAAAAGCTAAAAATCCAGAAAGTTCAAAGTCATCAATACAAAACTGGGAGGAGCTCTTGACTCCCTTGAAGGCAGAGAGGCCCTGCAGAGAGACCTCGACAAATTAGGGGGCTGGGCAATCACCAACCATATGAAGTTCAACAAAGACAGATTCTTTATCAGTGATGGGGCCACCCTGGATGTAAGTATAGACTGAGGAATGAGAGGCTGGAGAGCAGTGCCACAGAAGAGGACCTGGTTGTCTGAGTTGATGCCAAGTTGAATATGAGAGAGCAGTGCCCTGGCAACCAGGAGGCCCAACCATGTCCCGAGGTGCATCAGGCACAGCATCACCAGCCAGTCAAGGCAGGTGATGAGCCTGGAGGGGAAGCCATACGAGAAGTGGCTGAGGTCACTTGGCTTGTTCAACCTGGAGAGGAGGAGACTGAGGGGAGACCTTATAGCAGCATACAACTTCCTTACAAAGGGAAGCAAAGGGGCAGGCACCGATCTCTCTGGTGACCAGTGACAGGACCCAAGGGAATGCCATGAAGCTGTGCCAGGGGAGGCTTAGGTTATATATTAGGAAAAGGTTCTTTACCCGGAGGGTGGTTGGGCACTGGAATAGGCTCCCCAGAGAAGTGGTAACAGCATCATGCCTGACAGAGTTCAAGAAGCATTTGGACAATGCTCTCAAGCACATGGTGTGATTCTTGGGGTTTTCCTGTGCAGGGCCAGGAGTAGGACTTAGACGATCCTTGTGGATCCCTTCCAAGCCAGAATATTCTATGATTCTATGATTCTCAAAAAAGTATTGATAATATAGTGATGGTTTTGTTGTTGCTGAGGAGTGCTTGCACAGTGTCAAGGCCTTCTCTGCTTCTTGTACCACTCTGGCAATGAGGGGGCTGGGGGTGTACAAGTAATTGGGGGTGGGGATACAACTGGGACAGCTGACAGCTGACCCCAACTGACCAAAGGGATATTCCATGCCATATGACATAATGATCAGTATATAAAGCAGGGGGAAGAAGGAAGAAGGGCGGGGGATGTTTGGAGTTATGGTGTTTGTCTTACCAAGTAACCATAGTGCTTGATGGATCCCTGCTTGCCTTGAGGTGGCTGAACCATGCCTGCCCATGGGAAGCAGTGAATGAATCTGTTGTTTTACTTTGCTTGCGTGTACAGTTCTTGCTTTACCCATTAAACTGTCTTTATCTCAACCCATGAGTTTTCTCACTTTTCCGATTCTCCCTGGTCCCACTGGTGGGGTAGTAAGCAAGCAGCTGCATGGTACTTAGTTGCTGGCTGGGGTTAAACCATGGCAGCTCACCTCATCAAGTAGAACTGCATACTATTGTGAAGACTAATTCAAGATACAATGTATCAATTTACTGCTGCAGAGAAACTGGAGTATGGACGGCACTCCAGGAGTCATCTCTTTGAAAAGCTTCCCTCATTCAATCCACCTAGTGTCATGTGAAAGTGGAGGGATTACCTGACCCTTAGTGTGGGGGAGATTTTCTTGACCGTTAGTAATTTATTTGTCTGTGAACACCCCAGAGAAGGCAATACTCATGTCCGACCAGTCTGTCAGCGTCCCGTAAGGGGACCCTTCACCAAACAGATTCACAAGATCGAAGGGTGATTTGACTGCCCTTTCCAGGGGGGCTAAGCCAACAGTGTGGAAACCCCTCAGTAAGTCTTCCCAATGTGTTATCCACCGCCAGCAACCGCTAGCACCTGTAAAGGACTCACTCTAACAGTTTATGGAATAACACTCTTTATTAATGCAAATTGTGACAGGTTAATAAGGTTCGTGGTCATCGGTGATAGTGTCTAACTGCAAAAACATGTTTAAAGCAATCTACTGTACTACAAAGCAAGCACAAGCTCTAATCTTAATAACAGCATTTAGTGTGCATAGAATATGTTTCTTACCTAATAGGCATCCCTATAGGGGTTGAAGACAGGTTCAGCCCGTTGCCTGATCCCAGCAGTTTCGGTGAAATCTTCCTCAAATTTCCCTCTATTCCCAACTTGCTTTTATACTGTCTCTTTAGGTTTTGGTGGAGCTTGAGTGACTTTAGTCATAATTACTTTTATCTCTGATTGAAGTAAAAGTCTCTCGCTTCGCTTCCCATACTTAATGGGGTAGTTGTATCTTGGCGCCTGAGGAGAGGGATTTCAACATAGTTGTTGGCTCAGCATCAGAACATCTTCATCTATCTCCCTTGGTTATCAGGTACTATACGGTCTTATGAACTACAAAGTACCACAATGTTCCTTTCCCTGCAGGGATTTCTATGGAGGGAGGCTGTGGCATCTTCACCCTCCATTCCATCCCCTGTAGCAGGTGCTTATCTTTGTATAGGGAACCTTTGTGGGGCATGTCAACTGCATTCCATCCAGGGAGCAGTAGCTGCATTTTCCCCTGTAATTCTTAGTTTCTTCTAATTTTTAACCCTATCCATTATCCCACACCTAACTTTTCATAGAATCATAGAATGGTTTGGATTGGAAGGAACCTTAAAGATCATCTAGTTCCAACCCCTCTGCCACTAGACCAGGTTGAACAAAGCAACCTGTTCCAGTGTCTCACCACCCTCACAGTAAAGAATTTCTTCCTTATTTCTGATGTAAATATACCATCTTTCAATTTAAAACCATTACCCCATGTTCTATTACTGCTTGCCCTTGTAAAAAGTCCCTTTCCAGCTTTCCTGTAGGCCCCCTTCAGGCACTGAAAGGCTGCAATAAGGTCACCAGGGAGCCTTCTCTTCTCCAGGCTGAAGAACTTAAACTCTTTCAGCCTTTCCTCATAGGAAAGGTGCTCCATCCCTCTAATCATTTTCACAACCCTCCTTTGGACTCTCTCCAACAGGTCAATGTCCTTCTTGTGCTGAGGACCCCAGAACTGGATGCAGTACTCCAGGTGGGGTTTCACCAGAGCGGAGTAGAGGGTCAGAATCACCTTCCTCAGATTGGATGGATAATACTATAAAATTGTAGAACCACTGGACACAGGTGCACGCCTTTGTACTCCTTGTGCCAGAAGGCCTTCATTAAAGACCTGCTCTCTATCTTATCTATACTAAATTCGCCTGGTGATTTTTTTCTCCCAGTCTTTATGCAACACTGCTTTTGATTCAGTCCAGGACACGGTTGACTTTCTGGACTGCAAGTGCACATTTCTGGCTCATGTCCAACCTCTCATCCACCAGCACCCCCAAGGCCTTCTCAGCAGGGCTGCTCTCGGTCCGTTCATCCCACAGCCTGTATTGATACCAGGGGTTGCCTCGACCCAGATGCAGCACCTTGTACTTGGTCTTGCTAAATCTCATGAGATTCCCATGGGCCCACTTCTCAAGCTTGTCCCAGTCCCTCTGGGTGGCCCTGTCCTTCAGGTGTGTCAACCACACCACTCAGTTTGCTGTCATCTGCATATTTGCTGAGGGTGCACTCTATATCTTCATCTATGTCATTAATATTAAATAACACTGGTCCCAACACAGACCCCTGAGGGACACCACTTGTCACTGATGTCCATTGGGACTCTGAGCACTACCCTCTGGATGCAACCGTCCAATCAATTCCTTATCCAGCAAACAGTCCATCCATCAAATCCATCTCTCTCCAATTAGAGAGAAGGATGTTGGGGGGAACCATGTGAAAGGCTTTACAGAAGTCCAGATAAATGACATCTGTAGCCCTTCCCTTGTCCACTGATGTAGTCATTCCATCACAGAAGGCTACTAGGTTGCTCAGGCAGGACTTGCCCTTGATGAACCTGTGCTGGCTGTCTCAAATCACCTCCCTGTCTTCCATGAGCCTTAGCATAGCTTCTAGGAGGATCTGTTCCATGATCTTCCCAGGCCCAGAGGTGAGGCTGACAGGCTGGTAGTTCCCAGGGTCCTCCTTTCTACCCTTTTTAAAGATGGGTACAATGTTTCCTTTTTTCCTGTCATCTGGGACTTCCCTTGACTGCCATGACTTTTCAAATATGGGGAATGGTTTGGCAATTACATCAGCCAATTACCTCAGGACTTTGGGATACATCTCATCAGGTCCCATGGATTTATGTACAGTTAGATTCCTCAGGTGGCCATGAACCTGATCTTTACTTACAGTGGGAAGTACTCTACTCTGCCAGGGTCCATCTTGCTGTCCACCCATTCAAGAGGTGTGGGAAGAGAGGTTGCCATTGAAGACTGAGGCAAAAAAGTTGTTGAGTACCTCAGCCTTCTCCTCGTCCACAGTTACCAGTTTGACAGCCTTGCTTATCAGAGGGAGTATGCTTTCTTTACCCTTCCTTTTCTGTCTGACATACCTGTAGAAGCCCTTCTTGTTGTTTGCATCCCTTTCCAAGTTCAGCTCCAGTGGTGCCCTGGCCTTCCTCACCTCATCCCTACATACCTGGACTGCATCCCTTTCCTCTTCCCAGGGTACCTGTCCTTGCTTCCATTGCCTGTGCATATGCTTTTTTCCCTTTAGTTTGACCAGCAGGTCCCAACTCAGCCATGCTGGTGTCTTGCTTTCCTTGCCCTATTTCTTGTCCCTGGGCATCACTAGCTCTTGCACTCTATGGAAGATGTCCTTAAAAATCTGCCACCTCTGTTCTCCTCCCTTGTTCCTGCAGGCAGTTTCCCATGGGTTCCTAGTGACTAGCTCCTTGAAGAGCTGGAAGTTTACTTTCCTAAAGTTCAGGCTCCTGACTTTACTCTTCACCTGACCCATATCCCTCAAGCCTGCGAGCATGATCACTGCAACCCAAGCTGCTCCAATCTAAACATCCATGTCAGGGTTGAGTGACTACAAATGCTGAGTCACAGTGAGTTTGTTACAGGGCAGCCAAACCTAAGGTATGTTTATAAAGGAACACCAATTATAAGGCAACATATATGTTACACCAAGGAGTATAAATGTCAGAGATCTGTTGCAATAAAGATCCTGTCCTGTTCTATCCCTCTCCTGTCTTACTTCTTGGAACTAGACTGTCTGTGTATTCTTATTATTGACCGCTGCAACAACGACAAATGGTGACCCTGGATGTGATACATGATGGACGTGATACGTGATTAACGTGATCTCCAGAAGTTTCATTGACGACCTTGGCAGGTGATGTCCTAGAGAGTTTGTTGGGGACCTCCAAGGTACTCAGAGAGAGAGGCAATCCGTGGGGCGAGGCATGGGTGGTGGCAGAGCTTGGCATAGCTAAGAGCAGCAGGAAATGCTGCCAAGTCCAGACAAAGAGAAACTGACACCTGGTAAAAGGTGAGATGCCAAGAATGGGAATCTGATAAGGGAAATCATATCTCTACTATCCTCCTAGAAGCATCTTTTAAAGAGTAAATGTGTAACTGAAGCTACTACGTCAGTAGCATTTATTGTGTCTGCCTGGTGTTTTCTCTGCAAGACTTTGAAAGATTTGGAAGCAGGCGGGAGGTAACTATCCATGCAATGATTCACACAAGAACCAAATTCTGAGACGCAGCTAACCAGGAAGATAAGCAGGCTGCCGCTGCACTGAAAGCATAGCCAACTGTCTTCGAACTACGCCTCCAAGTCAGAAAATGTAGAAAAACCTAACAATTCACTCCCGGAGGCAATTGTCAATTCAAAATTAAGAGGTTTTAATCGAGGAAGTGTGGAAAAAACCAGAAGAAATAACAACCCTTTATTAAAAGATATATGTATGTTGGTAAAAACAGTAACAGAACAAAAAAACTAGACAGTAATCCTAGAAAAAAAAAGGGTCTGAAAGAATACTTTTCTGTCCTTTAGCGCAGTCCTAATCATGGCCTGCAGGGGGCGCTGTTGGGTCGCTGAAGGTGTAGGACATGCAGTACCCTGTCGTGGCCTGCAGGGGGCGCTGTTGGATCGCTGAAGGTGCAGAGCCTGCAGTTCTCTGTTGTGTCCGGCAGGGGGCACTGTTGGGCTCTGGTGGTCACCACATGGGGAGAGGGGTTCCGGGGGGTTGGTCTTGGGTCACGGAAGGAGCCAAGAAGGAAATGGGGGACCCTTCCCTCAGTGGGAGGCAAAAAGGTAAGGGAAGTAGTCCACTCCCACGGGACTCACCGTTGTCCCAGGTAATGGCGTCTCAAAACTCCTCCCTTCTCTCTCGCGGGCACACAAACTCTCCTATGAAACACAGTAGATCCGGGGAGCGAGACAGCCAGGCAAGTCGAAGCCAGCAGTCCGAGCTGACCAGGATGAGAAGCCAAAAACCAGATCCCAGTCCCTCTCCCCAAATGCCTGCACCCAGACCCCCGTCTCCCTTCCGAGAACCAACTCCGCTGTCTGCCCCACTCCCCTCAGAACAGAGCCAGCCACCTCCCAGCCTCCCTGATGGCCCATTAGCAATGAATGTAGTTAGGCTGGCTACATCCTTTGTGATGCTAATGACTTCCCATCCCCCTTCTCTATTCGAAACTCTGTTTCTCTTTCAGGGAAGCAGGGAAAGAAAAAATTCCTCTCTCTGATTTATAACCTATAACATATCCCTAGTATGAATTTTACACTTACAATTTTCCTTATAATAACACTTTTTTAAGCCTTTCCATTTTGTTTTTTCTTCATTTCTGAGATTCAAAGAAATGTAAGTCATGTAACTTCTGAAGTTTAGCTTTTTTTCCCCCTTAATTTCTGCTCTAATTTTTCTGCATCCATTCAGTAGTATGCTGTGAAGAAATGTACCCATGATTTCATATAAAGGCAGGTGACTCCAGGATTTGGACCTCATTGGTTTGTGCAGTACTCCAGAGAAATAGCTGAATTAAAATCAACCTCATGAGACTCAAGTAACTTTATACACATCTCACTCTTTCTATTCTAAGCTCTAACACCTGCCTGGAAATTTAACCCCCATATTTTTCTGAAGAAAAAATAGGACAGATTTGTCGACCGCCATTTGATTTAGGTCAAAACTGAGCTCTGTGATGATCTGCGAAATTAATTGCAATGCAATTGATAGTTTGACACAGTTTTGAAAAGATGATGCTCTATCCACTTTACAAGCAGACCGCTTTCCCTATATTAAATACACAAGACCTTGTACTTCTGCACTTTCACCCTAAGTGCAGCTTTGAGTAATAACTTACTAAAGTACAGCACACATTTCCTATTTCAATATTTCTAATTAAATGTTATACGAGAAAAAATCATGTGCAGTCGTCATCAAGAGAGCATGCAAAAAGTATATTTTTAACTTCAGATTTAACAAATTCCGCATGATGAAATACTTCTAAAAGGTTCATCCTCCTATCTATCTCTCTGTGTTCTGCTTTAAAAAAACTAAGTGAAAAAACACCTAAGTTAGTAATGGCTTCTGTTAACTAGAACTATCAATGGCATGTTATAACCTAAATCAAGATGTTACAGAGTTTTTTACCAATGGTTGTAAAATATCTGATTATACAACTTGAAAACAGAGTTCCTGAGGGTGGAAAACACAGTATCACACTTGATTCATTCATATGTAAGTTAGTAAGAATTTTTCTATTCACTTTAATAATAGTAGTGTTGAGGCTTTGGACAATTAAAAAAAGTCATATTGTGCTAAAGAGATAACTTAAATGTCCAAGACCACTCTAGTTTCAAGGCTGCAGACCCTTTACTGCTTTCCCCACACACTTCTGTGACATTATCTTGTTTAAAAGAAAATAGAAATATGTTGATGACCCTCAGTATCTCTGATGAGTACATTGGGCAGTTCTGGAGATGAGAGCTGAATTGCCATGATGCAGAAGGCACTGGCTACAGCAATGCTGTATAGTAACAAAGCATCATAAAAATTAAGCAGAAAACTTTCAAAGTGCTTCTTACAATGTGCAACTCAATATCATTATCCCCTTATGTCCACCCTCGAATTTGCAGAAAATAATCTTTTCTCTAATTAGCTATGGAGGGTTAGCCTTGGTTAAAAGCTAGGTCCCACATAGATGTTTGCTCACTTTCCTTCCTCAGCAGGAAGGGGAGAGAAAATAGGAAGAACAGGAACAAAAAAGCTTATGGGTCAAGACAAATACAGGGAGATTTCTTGCCAATTACATTGCAGGCAAAAGAGGTTTGACTTGGGGAAAATTAAAGTAAAAAATTAATTACTAATTTGGGTAGCAGGAAACAAAAAGAAAAATATTAAAACAAGATCTTTCCTCCTTCCTCTCCCAGGCTCAACTTCATTCCTTCAGGCTCCTCTCCCTGTCCAAGTGGTGCAGGGGGATGGCAGGGATGTTACAGTCAGTACATAACTGTTTCTCTCTGCTGCTCCTTCTTTCTTGCACTCTTCCTTTGCTCTGGCATGGGTTCTCAATGGGCTGCATGTAATACCTTCTGTGGAACATCTCCTCTTCCTCCTTCTCTGACCTTTGGTGTTCCCTCTGTTTCTCACTCTGTTTTTCCCTCCTCCTCTACCCATCTGGTGTTTTCTGCCCTTTCTTAAGTATGTTTTCACAGAGGCAATACCAACTTTGCTGGTTAGCTCAGCTTTGGCCTGTGGTGTGACTTTTGCTGAGAAGGCTGTGCCTAGCACAATGCAGCCCCTGTAAGAGTAAACCTTATGTCCCCCCAGATACTGTGAACCCTGATTTCATGCAGCATCAGACAGACCCTGGATTGATTTTCCTATGGCATGCTGTGCAGGTCCCGTTTGTGGAGAGGTTCTTACTCCTGTGCCATGGTGCCTTTTATCTTGAGTAAGAATCAAAACCATATATCTTCTCCTGACAGGCCGGAATGTTCTGTCTGTCATAACATCCACCAGCATGCAGCACAGGCTGGTATAGGACATCCCAGCAGGTCCTCTTACAGTGGCTACTCATGCTAACATATGGGCTTCTCAAGCCTTAATAGAGCAGACACATTATGCCCAGGATCATTAACTACTGAAATATAATGTCTTCCATAAGGCTCTTAATACACCTACAAGGGTGAGGTGCTATCAGCAATGAATGAATGGGACTGCACACACACAATTCGGTTTTTGGGATCCTCTGCAGATCTCTCTCTGTGTTTCCCTTTTATTAGCGGTTTATTTTTGTAAACAGCAGCTAGTGTTGTCATTCAGTTAACCAGAATTCCCAGGATTTTGCTGACCTGATGTTTTGATTTCACACATTCACACACTATCATTCTGTGATTGTCTTCAGTCACGGTAAACCATGCAGACCATGAAGTGGTTTTCCACTTTGAGAACACAGCACTGTCTTTGTCAAAACATCAGTCAAGGTCAGCACTCCTTTTTGGTTCTAATTACTGAATGCAGGTGCAGGCTGGCTCAGCTTGTTCCCACATCTCCCCCTTTTTTGTTTTGGCACATGGGGTTCATTGCGAAGAGGGCCAGGACCCAGGCTTCTTGTCTTCGTGTTTTTCTGATGTGCTTCCAGAGGACTTGAAATATTAAAAACAGACAAATTATTAAAAAACCTAGCCGTTGATGCTGACATATTACCCAATACACTGGCCACTGTATGCATGGCCTGCACTGAATGGGCCAATGTGGCAGTAGCCATGGTTGCGGTAGCTGCCATGATTACTGCAGAGATGATAAAAGCAATTAGCCATCCAATGAATCTTTTAATCCGATTTCTTGATTGTGTTAAGTTTCACTGATTTACTGTATTCTGCATCATCCTCCCAGCTTCTGGTTTGGTTCACTGGGAGCCACAGTTCAGCTCTTCTGTGCATGGGAATTATTAATGATAAATTGAGAATAGATACGCTGTGATTTGTGATACAACTAAAATAATAAGGATCATTTAAAATGATGTTAAAGGTATTGTTAGTAACACTAATTACAATGTCAGGTGTGGCCAAGAAGGCATATGAGTGAGAGATACACACCATGACTGTCATTATGCCAGTTAGTAAGAGTTAGTCAATACAATGAATTACCCCTAAAGTAGTGTCTTCCCCATGTAGCATCCGCACAGGATGCTCAGCATTCATCGGTCTCTTTCTGGGAGTCTTTGAGGGACAGCTTCTGCATTCATGGAATCAGATTGCGTGTCGGGTCCGTCCAACTCATGATAAGGTTTTACCAAACATGCTGGAAGCCAGTGGGGTCCTGTGGGGGATAAAACACATGCATTGTCCCTTCCCCATGCTAACAACTTGACAGGACCTTGCCATTGGGTATCTTCACGTGGGTTTTTGTATAATACTTATTGATCCAAATTCAAAAAATTAAGGGTAAACACAGCTTTGTCTGCTGGAGTGTCATATTCCCCCTTTTTTTGTTTTAAGGGTATGGCTTTTAATACAGAGTACACATTTCTTGCACCTGGGATAGGCACAGCTGATAAGACCACATTCAAGGTTAACGGTAATTGCACCATTCCTTGCAACAATTTATCTGTTGGCAAGGAAAAAGGCATGTTCTCCACAAACTAGCTAAGGCAATTTGAAAACATTCAGCCAACTCCTCCCCCACTAGTCCCCGCTAGGAGAGACTGTTCTGAACATTTGCAGAAGAAGGGGGGGTAGGCGAGGGGGGGCATGCCTCCCCACAGGCTGCCGCCAGGAGCAAAACTTCCCATACACAGTGGTTTTGTGTTACATTGCGGGGTGAAGTCACAGCCCCACAACTGAAGTTTGAGGAGTTTGAAATGTTACAAAGTGTTGGGCCATTTTCCATGGGAACAGTGAAGCTAACTAGATAGTTCCCATGGACACAGACTTGAGCTGTGTGGCTGAAGTGCAGGTGCGCATTCCTCAGTGTTTTTGTGGAAATATGTTTGTGTTGTGTGTGTGGGAAAGTAGAAGTAGGAGAACCTAATAAAAGGCTGCCTGCTGCGCTGAGCAGGCAGACATCTCTTTGTCTCACCATCCTCGTGTGTGTCATCTGTCCTTCTTCCCCCTTCAAGCCGAGACCCTTCGACAGATACCCAGTGACGGTGCCCCGCGTGGACCAGATGAACAGAAGAAAGACTGTCGAGTATTGCCTGGGTCGTAGGGGTATCACGGTCGGAGGCAGGTGAGCTGCAGGGAGCGGCACAGCGGGGTCTTGGTGCTCAGGAGCTGTATAGCAGTGGGGTGCGCTGCAGGACCTGGGTCCGATCGTTCTCTACACCTGTACACGAGTGTTTCTGCTGCACTTGGAAGGCACGAGTTGCCTGGGAAGCCTGGGTGCATCTAGCACTTGGTCAGGCGCAGGTGGGCTCCTGAGAATTCTAAGTCACCATGGGGCAGACCATGTGTGCAAACGACAGGCATGTGTTTATCGCCTGGAAAGCTATAATTTGTAGGTGGTTTATGATTCCAACATTATCTCCTGTCATTTTCTGACTGTCTTTTGTTGTCATTATATAGGTAATATTTCTGCTGGCTGTGGCCACTGAGGGTCAGTTGGGTGTGTTGGAAGCTGAAACCAGAAAGAGTCGACAACCCTTTGGCCTAGTAGTTGCTCCTGAGAAGGTGCAGCAAGAGGAACCCTGGAAGTATTTAGGGTTCAAAAATTACACGGAAAACAGTTATTCCTCAGCCAGTTCAATTGGATATTGATGTCAAGAATTCTTAGTGACGTACAAAAGCTATTAGGGTCTTTCAATTGGATTAGGTCCTATTTGGAATTGGCAAACACCCAGCCGGCACCTCTATTTGACCTACTCAAACATTCTGACAATCCTCGGGAACCAAGGGAACTGACTAAAAGAGCAGTTCAAACCATCCAGCAAGTAGAGCAGGTTTTATATTCTAAATTTGTTTCATCAATTGGTCATTGCCAAACTGTCTAATTTTTTTTCATTTTTGCAGATCACAGTGTTCCTTTTGGAGCATTGGTACAGTAGTTTGACCATTGGTCTGATCTACTACACATCATAGAGTGGCTATTTTTTTTGCCTTATCGGGCTCGAAAAACTGCTCCTGGATTGTTTGAGCTCATAGCTCAAATCATCATTTAGGTTAGAAAAAGGTGTGTAGAGTGTTCTGGCAGAAATCCAGCATGCATTGTTGTACCTGTACAATCTCGTTACTTTGAGTGGTGCCTTGAAAACAAATGTGAATTGCAAGCTGCTTTAGCTGGGTTCCACAGCCAAATTTCTTATTATTTACCTTCACAGTCCCTTCTTAAGATTTTTTTTTTTAGGGAAATTCCAATTGGACAAAAACACTACGCAGCGCAGAGCCCCTCGATGGCCTTACAGTCTTTGCGGACAGCTTGAGGAAGACAAGTGAAGCTGCGGTGGCGTGGAAAGCAGAATGTGGATGACAACATCAAATTGTTCATCAAGAGGGTTCTCCTCAAACTGTGAAACATCAAGCTGTAACTCTTGCTTTTCAGTTATTTCCTATTCGGTCTTTAAATGTTATTACTGATTCTGCATATGTTGTTAATTTATTACAGCAACTCTATCAGATGCTGTTGTATTGTCCATCTCCAGGTCTTATTTTTCAAGTTTTGTTCGAGCTCTAGAGAACTCTTTTGCAGAGACCCGTTCCTTATTTTGTGCTACATGTTTGTAGTCATACCTCTTTCCGAGGTTTCTTCACAGAGGGTAATGTCCGGGCAGATGCTTTTGTTTTTGCTGTCACTTTGAGACTTTTTCCTAACATTCACCAGCAAGTGTCTTGTCTCGTTAGTTTTTTTTATTATCAAGGTGCAGAAGCTTTCAGATGTCGATTTGGCTTGACTCATTCTATTGCTCACTTAATTGTTGCCTCCTGCCCAGACTGTCATGATGCCTATACTCTTGTCCAGAGTGCCATAATGCCTATACTCCTGTCTATTTTGGTACTAACCCTCGAGGCCTTAAGGCCTTACAGATGTGGCAATCGGATGACACTCATGTCAATGAATTTGGTAATTTAAAGCATGTCCATGTGTCCACTGACATGTTTTCCCATGTGGTGGTTGCTAATGCACATACTAGACAAAAAAGTCATGGTGTCATTAAACACTTCCATTGTGCTTTTGCTACATCTGGAGCACCTGCTCAAGTGTGGATGAACAATAAGCTGTCTTATGTCTGTAAATCTGTCCAAATTTTCTTTGCTTTGTGGAGGATCACTCATGTTACAGCTATTTCACATTCTTTTACAGGACATGTTATTGTGGAGAGAGTGTATGGTGCCCTGAAGCAATTGCTTCGAGAACAGAGAGGGGGAATGAGGGGATAACCCCCTCAGTCTCTAGGCTAGACAAAGCTCTGTATATCTCAAACCTTTTGACCTTCTCTGGCGATTGTCTTTATTTACCTTCTTTTAGAGTTTCAAGAAAAATATGCTGTGCTTGGCAAAAAGCCTCCTCCAAACTGATAATCTTGTGATTCCTGTGAGAGTTGAGGACAGAGCTCAGCATGCAGATGCGGAACTTGTCTCTGGTCAATGGTCTGATCCACATGACTTGATAACTTGGGGAAAGGGATATGTTTGTCTCTACAGATAATAGTCCTTGCTGAATACCTGCGCGGTATGTACGTCCTGCTGTTGGTCCTGGAAGTCGTCAGTGCAGTTCCTGACCTGTCAAAGTTCACTCCATGGCATAGTCTAAACATCTGGGTGATGCTAATGAAGGAACTGAACCAGACGACCTTTTGTGCAACCGTTTCACCCCTGCCTTGTTGGTATCCCCCTGAACGACACGGAAGCATATCTCCTGGTGCAAGATGTCGTCCAGCAGCGTGGCTTCTTGAAACAGGACTGTAATAATATACACAAATGTCTAGAACATATTGATAGTTTGACTGAAGCACCTGTTAGTGCTTCATTTCAAGAATTAGATATTTTAGGGTGACTATTTGCGGAAGGTTGTGTGTATTTTAATCATCATAAGGGTTATAAAATAGAGCAGACGTGGTGAATCTATAGTACAGGATGTGTCCCCTGAATCGTCTTTCTATAAAAATAGTTCCTTCTGGTGTCGGTATTTAGGTAGAAATTGAACTTGGAGTACTCCAGCAGTGAGTGCACCTCGTCGACTCCCTACAGGAATGTTTCTTTTGTGTGGAGATAGAGCATGGCCAGGAATCCCTGCACAGTCAATAGGGGGACCTTGTACACTTGGAAGGTTGGGGTTGTTGACACCCGCTCACAGACTGCTACTTAATCACTCGTTGCTCCATCAACGAAACCGCAGGGCAGTACACCTTAATGAACAGTGTAATGATAACATACTGCTCTGGAATTATGGACAGAGAGTGGCTGCTTCCGTAGTTCTCCCTTGGGCAGCTGCAGCTAAGGCCTTAAGCACTTTAAATCATATGGCTTGCTGGGTAGTGAAGCAAGTCAATAAAACTTCACAAGTATTGTACCAACTGGCCACTGACGTGAATTCTGTCCGACATGCAACATTACAAAATAGAGCAGCCGTGGATTTCTTACTTCTAGTCCATGGATATGGGTGTCAAGACTTTAATGGGATGTGTTGTATGAATCTGTCAGATCATTCTAAGTCTATTTATAGAAGCATTGCTGAGTTGCAGGCGGCAACTCAGAAGATCAAAGAAAGCACTGGGTTTTTTGGCTTGGAGAACTGGTTTGGCAGATGGGGAATACCTAGCTGGTTAGCTTCACTTTTCAAAACGGGATGCTTGGTAATGTTGATGGTTGTAGTTGTGTTACTGATGCTACCGTGTTTAGTATCGCTCCTGCAAAGGGCCCTGCAGGATGCGATGCAGGCAGTCTTTGTAGCACAATTACAGACAGGGGGAATTGTGGGGTGAAGTCACAGCCCCACAACTGAAGTTTGAGGGTTTTGGGATATTACAAAGTGTTGGGTCGTTTTCCATGGGAGCAGTGAAGCTAACTAGATAGTTCCCATGGACACAGTCTTGAGCTGTGTGGCTGAAGTGCAGGTGCGCATTCCTCAGTGTTTTTGTGGAAATATGTTTGTGTTGTGTGTGTGGGAAAGTAGAAGTAGGAGAACCTAATAAAAGGCTGCCTGCTGCGCTGAGCAGGCAGACATCTCTTTGTCTCACCATCCTTGTGTGTGTCGTCTGTCCTTCTTCCCCCTTCAAGCCGAGACCCTTCGACAGATACCCAGTGACATTACATTGTTTTCTATCAGTTGTATTTTCAAGGGAAATTTAAACACACATCAAAACAATCTCCATGTACATATTTTAAGACAATCTGGCATAAATCAATCTTAAGTTTTAACATTTTTTCATCAATTTTAGTATTATTCTTAACTTTTTTCTTCAAATCTCAACTATGGCGTGTGTGTGTGTGCACATGTATCTAATTGTAGACACGTGCTGAGGACTAGTTGTTTGCTGGCTTTTTTTTTTCTAAAGCACAAAACACACTGTATAAATAATTTCCCTTTTTTAAGTTACCAAGAACAAGACTTACAGTACAAAGTTAAAGGCACTTAAATTATCAAATAGATTCAGTGGTTCCAATGCTCTGTGTTCATTCTTCAGATGATTCATGCATTTGAGGCTTTTTTTTTCGTGGTTGGAGTTCAGCCCCTTCTTACTGACGTTGGCCGCCGGCACTGACATGTTGGAGGCTGCAGAACTCTGAGGGCGGAGGGGAGGGGCTGCAATGGCAGCACGCGGGAGGAAGGGGGTGGGGACCGGGCGCTGATTCCTCTGACTGCCGCTGCTGCTTCCACTGCTGCTGCCGCTGCTGCCGCCGCTCGGGTCCCCCCGATCCCCACAGCATTCTGCGCGGCGGCATCGGGCGGCGTGGCCCCGGCTCGGAGTGGAGCTCTGGCACAGAGCAGATCGCAGCCCCGGCGCGACAAGTGCGTGGCGGGGGATGCATATGCGACGAGAGCCGCCTTCCTCCCCCTCGCTCCCTGCCTGCCTCCCCAAGTTGCAGAAAAGGATTAGAGGGAGCCAAAAGGCAGTTGCGTTTTACAAAGGGAAAAGGTGTCATGGAAAGCACCATGATTTAAGGACAGGGGATAGATCCCCCGCCAGAGGCGTTAAAGCTCCTGTAAGCTGGGGATATGAACCAGGTTTATCAGTGGAACCAATAGGAGCGCCTATCTTCCTTTCCCTAGAGGGGTCATCCAACAAGTCTAAAAGAGCAGTTTGTTCCATTGTTCCTATATCAGGCTCTGTTAATCTCAACGGTTGCAAAGAATGCATAAAAGTAAATGTTCCAATTTTTTGGGGTCTGTTTTTGCCCAATATGGCCTTACACAATCGTCCTGTGAGCAGTACTTCTAGCTTGCATAGGCTACCAAGGAACTGTTGAGAATTTGTGGGACTTGAAAAGAAAGTATTATGAACTGTGAAGTTGTGAAAGGTTACAGGTGGTTTTGAAAGGCCAACTGAAGTCTGTGACAGAAATATTTGAGCTCCTGAGTCCCAGGGGAATTCACCAGATGGGGCTCCACAATTGAGCTAGTGAGTAATGGACAGAAAACTACCTTGGAGCAAAAGGTAGTGAGGAAAAAGTGACAAAGCCAAAAATGATACAAAGGAAAATGAAACCTCCAGGGAAAAGACTGTTTTCATAGTCTGCTAACACACTTGACTCTAGCAACAGCTATACAGATGTCAGTACAGTCAGTGATTGTATTGGGTGTGGCTGAGAGGGAGTTCATTTCCCCATAGCAGCCCTCACAGTGCTGTGCTTTGCATTGGTAGCTAGAAAGGTGTTGATAATGCACCAGTGTTTTGGCTACTGCTGAGCAGTGCTGACACAGCATCAGTACTGTCTCTCCAACATTCTGCCCTCCATCATTAGGCTGGGGGTGAGCAAGATCTTGGGTGGGAGGCCAGCTGACTCATGTTGACCAAAGGGACATTCCATACCATATGACATCAGCTCAGACATAACAGCTACAAAAAGGAGGAGGAAGGGGGGGCATTTGTTATTTACAGTGCTTGCCTTCTGGAGCAACTGCTACGTGTGCTGAAGCCCTGCTTCCCGGGGAGTGGCTGAACACCGCTTGCTGATGGGAAGTAGAGAATAAAATCTTTGGGATTTTTCCTTTGTTTATCTGTGATAAACACAGACCATAATTCATGTCGATAAAAAAGACAAATGGGAAACAAATGGGTTAGTGTAACCTCAGGAAACAAGAAAAACAAACAGATTGTAAAACTTAATTGCACCCTCATAAAGCCATAAAACAGATTATTACCCTCCCTGTTACCTTGGACATGAGTTATAGCCAAACTAAGTCAAGTCAACAGAATGCTGACGCCTCTTTGTCGAGAAATGTATGGATTTATAACTTGTTGTAGAAATAACACATTAGTCTTAGCCATAAAAGAAACATATGTTGAATACGTGGAATAGCGATGTAAAATGTATATGCATGTATGTAATGAATATGTATGGGATATCTGAAGTAAATACCGAATACGTACCCTATATTGGGTGTTGCATGTTTAGGAGCATGACTCCTCTTTGCTACCCAGCGCTGCTTGCTTCTACTATATAATAAATTCCATTTTGAAAACTTATTTACCTCGAGACTCTGTTTCTCACAAAAGTGGTGACACCAATGTGATACCCTCCGTGTTCTGTGGGGTTGTTTAGTGCTTGAAACGGGCAGTGCCCCGCTGATTTCAGCAGCCTATTTCAAGCCTAATTCTCCCACAAAACCGGGGTAATGCGCTATATGGTAGAAGCAATGAATTACTAAAGCTCCCGGAGTGCTGCAGCAAAGGCCCATAATTCTCGTGTACAAAGATCTGAATGAGAACAACGGACTGTAAGTATCACCGGTTGGGCAGATAAAAGAGGTCAGAGTGAATGAGTGAATGAGACACGGCGTAGCTGGACCTGAGTGTAGAGTCCTTCTAACCTCGTTTCTGTCACCTTGCGAAGGGCACAGCAGGTGAAGGGACGAAGTGGTTGAATTGTTGATTGGACCTCTGGGGTCGGTGGAAACTTTTTAGAGGGGACCTCTGTGTCGGTGGAGAGATTTTAGAAGGGATCCTAGAGAGTCAGTGGGAAGACTTTAGAAGGGACCTCGGAAACTATGGGGCAAGGAATCAGTAAAATAGGTTGCCTCAAGAAGAAAGGGAGCGGGCAGGTATTGCCGGACATTCCCCCTGACAGTCCCTTGGGGGTAATGATATTAAACTGGGAAGATAGGGAGAGTACAAGAGATAAGGATAAATCAAAGATTATTCAATTCTGTATGATTGAATGGACCAAAGAAAAGATCAGGGCTGATAATCTCTCTTGGCCTGTGTATGGATCATTTGAGGGCTGGATATGCCAAGCCCTCAACATTTATGTAAACAGCAAGGAGCCGATTAACCCTGAAGAAAGTGAGTATGCTACTTGCTGGAAAGGGGAGGTTTGGTCAGAACCTATTAAGGTTTATAAGTTAACGAAAGGAAGGCCAACCAAAAAGGAATTAACAGAAAGCAAATGGGAGCCATTAGACAACTTACCTCCACCCTATAATCCACCCCCTTCCGAACCCCTTTTACAACCCCTTCTACAGCCCCTTTCACCACCCCCCTCACAGCCCACTTTACAGTCCTCTTCGGTTGCTGTTCCCACAGCACCTCTGAATAATTCTCCCCCTGTACAACCCCCTTTGACTGCAGACTCCACTGCCCTGCCAAATCATAGGTGTGAGGGTCCTGAAGGACATAAGGATCGGAGAAGGAGACGAACAACCCCTAAAGAGGTCAAAGCTTTCTTAATAGATCAGGAAAGTCCTGATGAAGAAGATGAAAATTTACAAATAACGCAGAAACTATATCCACTTAGAGAAGTACCTTTAGGGGGAGCACAAGGGGGAATTGGTTTCGTAAACGCCCCCCTAAGTTCAGGAGAAGTCAGAACATTTAAGAAAGAGATGGGGAGGTTGCTAGAAGATCCCTTAGGCGTAGCTCAACAGCTAGATCAATTCTTAGGACCTAATACCTATACCTGGGGGGAGATGCAATCTATTTTGGGTATTCTGTTCAACCCTTGAAGAAAGACAGATGATTAGAATTGCAGAGATACGAATATGGGATAGGGAGAACCAACTAGGACCCCCAGGGGATACTAAAATGCCCATTACCCCTCCCAATTGGGATCATAACTCAGCTCTGGATCGACAGCACATGACTGATGACTGATTACCGTACTCTATTGATCTGAGGAATTAAAGAAGCTGTCCCTCATGGACAAAATGTCACAAAAGCATTTAAAAATCATCAAGAAAAAGATGAGACCCTGAGTGCATGGCTAGAAAGGTTGAGAAAAGATCTACAGTAATATTCAGGCACTGATCCTGACACCCCAGCTGGACAAATAGTGTTAAAAGTCCACTTTGTATGTCACTCCTGGAGTGATATCAAGAAGAAATTAGAAAAAATGGATGATTGGCAGAACAGGGGGCTTGAAGATTTGCTGAGAGAAGCCCAAAAGGTATATGTGAGAAGGGATGATGAAAAAGCAAAAACAAAGGCAAAAGTCCTGGTGGCCACTATCTGAGAGTCACAGAAAGGTGTAAACTCAGATGAGAAAGGGAACCTTAAAGGAGAATTGAGAAAAAGCAGTCAGAATGTAGATAACAGATCCCAGTGAAATGTTTCAAGTGCCCAGGAGTTAGAATGTTTTTATTGCAAGAAAAAAAGGCCACCTGAAAAGAAACTGTTTGAAGAGACAAAGAGACTTAAAACTGTTTGAGGAAGCCGAATGGGATTAGGGGTGTCAGGGGTTTTATTTCCTGGGGACAAAACATCTTAAGGAGCCCTTGATAAAGCTAAGATTAGGACCCCAGGAGGAAGAATATGAATTCTTGGTAGATACAGGAGCTGATCGAACGTGTATAACCAGGATTCCCCAGGGTTGTAAAGCTAGTAAAGATACAATCAGACTAATTGGGGCAAAGGCGGAGGGATTTCCAGTGCCTCTTGTAAAACAAGTCCAAATTGAGGGAGAAACCAAAATAACAGTAGAAGATTTACTACTAGTACCTGAAGCAGGTTTTAATCTTTTGGGGAGGGATCTACAAGTTTCCCTAGGAATAGGAGTTGTACCTGAGGAAGGGGAAATGAAAGTTAAAATAATGACTCTCAAGGAGGAAGATGAGGACAAAATTGATCCTAGCATATGGGCCTCAGAAGACCAAGTGGAGAAATTAAAAATAGACCCAATAAAAATAGAAATTATTAATCCAAACCACCCGATACAAGTAAGACAATATCCTATTTCTCAAGAAGGAAGGATGGACCTTAAGCCCGTAATAGATAGGCTAATGACAAACGGGACTTTAGAAGTCTGTATGTCCCCTCATAATACCCCCATCCTTCCAGTCAAAAAAGGTGACGGCACTTTTAGACTAGTCCAAGACTTAAGAGAAGTGAACAAAAGGACCATTGCCCAGTTCCCAGTAGTTTCTAATCCATACACACTTTTAAACCGTATACCCCCTAACTATACTTGGTATAGTGTTATAGATTTGAAAGATGCCTTTTGGGCTTGCCCATTAGATGAGGGGAGTAGGAATATATTCGCGTTTGAGTGAGAGGACCCGCAAACAAGGAGAAAACAACAATTAAGGTGGACGGTTCTTCCTCAGGGGTTCACAGAATCCCTGAATTTGTTTGGGCAGGTCCTAGAAAGACTGTTATTAGAATTCCCTAAACCTCCAGGGGTAGAGATTATACAATATGTAGATGATTTATTGATCACTGGTGAGGGTGAAGGGGCTGTCAAAGAAACTACAATAAAACTCTTAAACTTCCTGGGGGAAAAAGGGCTAAAAGTTTCCAAAAAGAAATTACAGTTTGTGAATCAGAAGGTGAAGTATTTGGGTCACTGGCTAGACAAGGGAACTAAGCAATTAGATGCTGAGAGAGTGAGGGGAATATTAACCATAACTTCCCCAAAAACTAAGAGGGATATAAGGAAGTTACTGGGATTGCTAGGATATTGCAGGCTGTGGATTGATGGCTATAGCGGGTTAGTAAAGTTCTTATATGAAAAACCCAAGAAGTAGTGAAATGGAATGAGAAAGATGAAGAAAAGCCAGAGGAAGTTAAGAGAGCTCTAATGAGAGCACCAGTTTTGACTCTCCCCGAGTTGAAACAACCATTTCAGTTGTTTGTGAATGTAGAACAAGGGATTGCCTATGGAGTGCTCACAGAAGAAAAAGGAGGGCACCGGAAACCGGTGACGTATTTGTCAAAATTACTGGATCCAGTCAGTAGAAGTTGGCCTGTGTGCTTACAAGCCGTAGCAGCCACCGCTGTACTAGTAGAAGAAAGCTGAAAAATTACTTTCGAGGGAAAGATTGTAGTTTACACTCCCTATGCTGTATGGGTAATATTGAATCAAAAGGTAGAACCAATGGTTGACTGATGCCCGCATTTTAAAATATGAAGCTATACTAATTCACGGCCCAGAGCTGGAACTCACAGTAACCAATACCCAGAATCCTGCACAATTTCTGTATGGAGAACCAAGTGAACTGACCCAAGATTTAGAACATAATTGTTTAGAACTGATCCAGCTACAAACTAAAGTCCGAGAGGACTTAGAAGAAGTAGAATTAGAGAGAGGGGAGAAATATTTTGTTGATGGGTTCTCCCGGTGTAAAGATGGGAAGAGAATTTCCGGATACGCTATAGTTGATGGGAGTGACATGACAAGCATAGAATCTGGAAAACTTAGTCCAACCTGGTCAGCACAGGTCTGTGAGTTATATGCTCTTTACCGAGCTCTTGAGTTATTAGAAGGAAAAAGGGGAACTGTCTTCGCCTATTCAAAGTATGCTTATGGGGTAGTACATACATTTGGAAAAATCTGGAAGGAAAGGGGACTGATAAGCATGAGGGGTAAATCATTAATACATGAAGAATTAATAAATCAGATCTTAGAAGCTGTCAACGGAGGGGTTCTGGGACAGACTGCACATGACCAATATGATCCGCAAAATGTCCGCTTTATTTACAAAAAAATGCCCTTTATGTACTTTTTCTACACTCTGGCATGTGATCCCTTTTACATTATTGGTTACATGAAAGTGTCCACGGTGTAAACATGCCCTATTGATCACTTCCAATTGGATTATTGCAGGTGTCCATGCGAGGTGAGAACATAGTTTGCCTTTTGGGATTCCTCCTTAATTTTGGCACAGATCCTTCTTTGTTTTGGCTTCAGAGCCTGAAGCCATGATGACTGTGCAGTTTTTCACTGTCTGTGCCCGGCCATGTCAAGGCAAGGCCTACAAAAATGCAGGAGAAATTGCTCACACAATCCTGCTCCCTCGACAAATCCCCTTTTCTGTTTTGAGCAATTTATACTGCATCTATAACATTCTTTATTATACCTATAACATGTCAAGAAACACAATTGCATATACTAACAACAATTACCACCACCGTTAAAATAAAAAGGTTTTCACACAGTTATAATTCTCTACTACCTTATAGTGTTAAAGCTTTTTAACCAAACAAATAAACTTTCTCTTACTAATACTTAGTGAATAATCTAAAGTTCACACAACACACTCGCTTAAATTCTTAACTTCTATGATTATGTGCTATAATAGTACTAAAAAAACCTGTGCTTTAATAATACTGAAAAAACTGCTATTTACAACAGCTTCTGGTAGTGTCACTGTTACCTACAGCAACATCAGCCTTGTCCTGAAGTACCAGCTTCTTTCCAAGGCCTTATCCATCGTGCAGGTAGCCACCAAACACCTGTGTCTGTGAGGATACAAGCATAACCTCTTCCAGTCATCTTTACTTCTGCAGGTCCTTTCCATTCCCGTCTGTGGATCCTAATATTGCACTTTGACTGCTGCCTGTTGACTTACCAGACCCGACTGCATAGAGGTGTTATGAATGACAATGGGAGGGTCCGTTCTACCACCCGTCAACCACAAAAAATTCAACACATATAACACTTTTGCAAGTCCGTCGTGTGGGCTGGCTAGCTCTTCTTCCCCTTTCTGCTTTTGCAAAAGTGTTTTAAGAACTCCGTGGGCTCGTTCAATAATAACTTGCCCTGTAGGAGAGTGAGCTATACCAGTAACATGAGTAATACCCCAATTCATACAGAATTTTTGAAAGCGCTGTTAGGTATAGCCTGATCCATTATCTGTCTTGAGTTCTGTGGGGACCCCTAGGGCTGCTATGCATGCATACATGTGACAAATGACATATCTGGCTGTTGAGAGTATCTTAGATGATGCAGGACATAACATACTGCTTCAGGCCTGCTTGCACAATCCGGCCTGTGTGCCGGACGGCAGGGACCTGTGTTCTCCAGTAGCAGATGTGTGTCCCTGAGCAGCAGATATCAGAAAGCTGCATAGAGGAAAACAAGGAAGGAGGATGTTATCCAGAGTGTGAGAAACCAGAAGATGGGGGGACCTGGAAATGTGCCTTGGCTAGTAGAGCCAATAAAGTTATAGATATAGTGTGTGAAAACGAATGTAACCAATAGAAAGTTAGAATAGAGCGTGTGAACCCTGTAGGACCCTTGATAATGTGTGGATTTTGGAATAAAGTTAGAGCATTGACTGTACCTCCATGAGGATGTGTCTTTGACTCTGGAGAGTGAATTTTTCATTCCCTGAGGGAGAGTTACCCAGTGGACTCGTAGATGGAACAATATGCCCTGCATCCAATTGTTTCTGAACTAATTGTTGTACTATTTGCAGCCTCTCCTCCTTCAGCAGCCACTGATTTACCCATACTGGTTCCTCTGTTTTCCACTGCAGTTTTAAGGTTGGTTGCCTATCAATGGCCGCTCCTGAAAAGGAGAAGTAACCAGACGTGCTCCCATTTGCCCCAACAGATCTCGACCTACCAGACCTACTGGTAAGGACAACATGTAAGGACGTGTTCCCACTGTTGCTCCGTCAGAAAACTGACAACTTATCACATCTTTGCTAATCCATGTCTGCTGTACACCACCTACCCCCTTAACTCCTGTGGGTGCCATTACCTGAGGCCATTTATGCCTGGGAATGATTGAAATATCAGCCCCGGTATCAAGAAGCATAGTCATAGTGCTGGATTGTCCATTAGGATGCTGTACAATTACATTCTCCTTGGGCTTTCCCTGCTTTATGTCTATTGCCAACATCACCTCAGGGGGACCTGTTGAGCCAAAGCCCTCATCTCTCCGTGTCAGTGGTTCCACATTGGGCACTGCTGCTTTAAAAGGCACCAACTGAGCTATTTTACTGTTAGCAGGAATGAAAACTGGTGGTGTTAGAGTATATACCATGATTTTGATTACACCTGTAGCATCTGCGTCTATTACTCCTGGTACCACAAAAATTCCCTGGCGAGACAAAGAGGAACATCCTAACAAAAGAGCACTCAAACCTCTACCCAAAGGTCCTTGCAATGTAGAATCAATCAAGTGCACATTCTGAGTTTCAAGCATAGTGTCTACTGCTGTTGCCAGGTTCACACTGGCGCTTCCTGCGGTGGTTGCACGGCAGTGTTCCAAGCACCCTGATTTGCTGTCATCGCACAAGGGGTAGGCGCTCTCAGCCTCCCATTTCTCTTTCACCTACACTCGTGTGTGTTATGGTTATCTTTCTGGCAATTTTCACACCACTTTGACCCTCCTGCTGTTACTGGAGGTCCTGCTGTTATTGCAGGTCAGACAGTCCCTGGCAAAAGCAATGCTCGACACTCAGCTTTGACATGTCCCTTCTGACCACAGGCGTAACATTTCTTTTCTTTCTTTCCCTTACCATTCCTCCCTCTCCCAGACACAAAAAGTCTTACTGCTGCACCTACTGCAGTAGCTAAATAGGCTACTTTCTCTTGCTCAACCATTCTTTCAGCAGCCTCTAGGAGCTGAGCTGTACCAGCACCCCTAGGCAATGTGCTTAAAACTCACTTTGTTTTGTCATTGGCATTATCATAGGCTAACATGTCCATGAACTTTGCTTTCATGTTATTATCCATGTCTGGGTCTGAATTTACAGCCTGATGCAGGCGATCCACAAATTGATTATATGGTTCATGAGGTCCATGCCTGATCATGGTACATGGGGGACTTGACTTCGCATCCCTCACTGCAAGCAATGACTTATAAGCCAAATCCTGACTGGTTTGTAGTACCTCTGTAGCAAATTGTGCTTGCAAATTTGCTCTGTCATACTGACCAGCACTCATTAGTATTTCAGAGGTAACACCACAGAGAGGATGTCCTTGCTGCCTGGGCTGTGCAGTGGCTGCAGCACAACTGGCATTCCATTTGCTGAAAAATTGAAACTGCTGAAAAGGAGAAAGCAACGTGGTAATGATCATATGTGTATCGTATGGAGTTAATAAATGGGCAAGTGAAGAGGTGTTGCATTACTGACTGTGTGTACCCCGATTTCAGACCATACTGCGAAACAGTTGTTTTTGCTTCTTTTATGATCTTCCAATCCAAAGCTTCTCAGGATTTGTTCCCTCCCCTGTCTACAAACACAGGGTAAGCACTAGCTTCCAAAAGCTCAAAATCTCCCTCAGAAGCTGCATCCTGCACTATAGTTTTCCATTTCTGTGCCAGGTTGCCACCCACTCCCTCTCCCCCCATCCCTCCTCCCGGCAGAGCTGGAAACCCTGTAACAGAATTTCCCGCCCTGAGAGTCCCTGGAAATGGGTTCTGAGGAGTCGGCGCTGCAGGCAAAGCTGGAACATTAGAGGAGGTTGTATTTTGCGGAGCGAGCTGTCTCTCCACTATATTGCTCTTGAAAGCGATGCAATAAATTGTTCATTTGGGCTCTTACTGCTACCATAGCAACTTTCTCGCTCCCAATGTCCGAGCTTTCATTGTCAGAAGACAGAAGTGGTGGAAACATCTCTGTCGCGTTGCCATAATTCGGTTTCTCTTCCTTCTTTTGCAGTAGTACCAGTGCAAGGGCAGTGATCTCTCCTGTGGTCGCTCTGGCCCCTGCTGGAATGGCGGTGACTCCTGCCGAGACAGTGGCAGTCCCTTTCGGAGCAGCTCTGGCCGCTGCGGCAGTGGTCCCTGCTGGCGTTCTTCTGGTTCCTGATGACATCGATCGGGGTGCCAGGGCAGTTCCAGGCGGCAGCAGTGCAGCGACCCCTGCCGGCACGGAGACTGCCGGCAGCGCTGTTCTGGGCGGCGCCTGTGCAGTGGCAGCCGCTGGCCCTGCGCCCAGCGCAGGCACAGTGGGGAGCGCTGGCACCACTGGTTGCGCAGATGCAATAGAGGGCGGTGCCGCTGGCTGCGCAGACGCAGTATAGGGCGGCGATCCCTTTTACATTATTGGTTACATGAAAGTGTCCACGGTGTAAACATGCCCTATTGACCACTTCTAATTGGATTATTGCAGGTGTTCACATGAGGTGAGAACATAGTTTACCTTTTGGGACTCCTCCTTAATTTTGGCACAGATCCTTCTTTGTTTTGGCTTCAGAGCCTGAAGCCATGATGACTGTGCAGTTTTTCACTGTCTGTGCCCGGCCATGTCAAGGCAAGGCCTACAAAAATGCAGGAGAAATTGCTCATACAATCCTGCTCTCTCGACAAGAAGCCCTAAAGAAACCTTTAGAAATAGCAGTAGTTCATATAAAAGGGCATCAAAGAGGTTTATCCTTTGTGATCCAGGGAAACAACTTAGCAGATAAAGTAGCTAAGGAAGCAACTGAAAAAGGGAAAATAACCAAATTACATGTATTGAATTTACAGCAACCTAAAAGTCTGGAAGTACTCATATTTTCAAAGAGAGATGAGAAAGAATTAATACAATTAGGTGCAAAGAAACAAGAGGGAGGAAAGTGGGTCTTGGCAGATGGGAGGGAAATGATCCCTAAACCAATAGCATGAACAATATTGATGAAGTTTGCTCCATGGAAAGAAGAAGCCATCCCTTGGCAAAGTGGAGGAGCAGGGCTATATAGTATTGAACATCCATATTCCCCAATTTTAGCGTTAGCTTGTGATATTGAGAAAGAGGGTTCTCAAATCCCTGAACCGTCACCACCAGGCCAAATACCTTGTATAAAACATCCAGAGTCAGGACACAATCGCTGGATGGAGTGCCAATGTATAAATTGTCACTGTATATGGTCCTGTGTGTCATATAAACAATACCTATATTACCCCAGGTGTCGTGACAGACACTGGGATTGACACCAATCGGAATCAGCACAAATAAAGAAGTTGTTCTGTGGGTGGGAATTGTTATTACCAGTAAATTGGGAGATATTTGAAACAGACTGGTATACAGCATTGGGATACTGTATAAAAAGAGTTGCTTGGGAAAAGGCCCAGGGGAATTATCAATTGGACGACATTGACTTTGTATTTTAGGAATAGGCCCAACGTAAGAAATGTTGCAATGGCTGTGAACCTCTATATACTGATCAATTAGTGGGGATAGAGAAATTGCTGAGAGAACACGGTTTTTGCAAGATAAAGTAAGAGATTACCTAGAAAGAGAAAAACCTAAGCCTTAACAAAGATTGAAAATCCTGAAGGCGCAAGACCAGATTAACCCCTGAGCCTGCCACTGATAGCCAGCCACAGGCTGCAACCCTGGTGGGCATGGGCCATGTAGGCTTACGTTATACTAGACCCTTCTGGGTACTTTGCTATCTCTGGACTCAGACCCCTTCCGACAACTGTGCAAAATGCTACCAGACCGTACGGTACAAAGGCCGAATAATTCAAAGCCTAAGCTACCACTCGCATGTGAATAAAGTATGTTATAATTCTAGAGAACTAAAAACTTGCAAAACTGTGTCTCAGCAACTTTGGGTAGCCCAAAATTTAGAGGAAGGGGGGACCAAATTGGGACTTAGCTGTCTTCGAGGAGAAAAATGGATTTGTTTTACTCAAGAAGACTATTGGGACATTTCCGATGGGGGTGGAGTACAGGATCTAAAAAAGGAAGAAATAGTACAACAAAGAGTACAGACTATATCAAAGGGTACTATACAAGAAAAACCTTCCAGTACAGGTGATTTATATCAAAAATTAAAAGACAAGCAAGGAGAAGATTGGCAACTCCCAGGTTATGGGACCAACCTGTACATAGATCTAATGGAACGTATTATTCAGACACTAAATTTATCTAAATGCTGGATTTATAGTGGACCTTTAATGACAGAAGAGTGGCCCTGGAAAGGAACGGGCCTCACTCCATTGGAAATTTTAAAGTGGAATCACTCTCGGGAAGCGTCAGAGTCTAGGCCCCAAGGCTGGATATTAACTTCTGATGTAGTCGGACGAGAATGCATTGAAAGGAGAGATAGAGAAACATATAAGACTAAGATAGGAGAGTCTCCATGCCTCTCAATGAAAGTTATAAATACCACAGGAGAATTTTGGTGGCCTCAGGAACCATTAGGATATTGAACTAATAATGCAACTGCAGGTTGTATGTGGTACAATAATACCCAAAGCTGGTGGTGTAACAGAACAAATCCTAAGAATCCTTTTGGAGGTATAGAAGAGTTGAAAATATATTGGGACCAAGCAAATAGCACTAGCTTGAGTTGAGTAGCACCTGAAGGACTGTTCTGAATATGTGGAAAGCAAGCATATACACAGCTTCCCAAAGACTGGAGAGGAGTTTGTACCCTTGGTATGATCCAACCTGGGATTTTCTTACTGCCCCTCTGTACCAGGGTGAATTTATGCTGATACTTTTGGTCTGTGTTTGGCCCTGCCACCTGTGAAAGCTTTGCTCTTTCCTTGCCAAGTTATGGGAAAACAAACACTGATAAACAGGAAAGTTGTCCTTGAAGAGAGCTTCTTGTATAAACTGTTTTAATTGGTATTCTGTGATTGGCTAGTTGTCCTCCAAGGTCACTTGAAGGAGAGATTGAGGAGGAGGATGAGGAAGGCTCAGCCCCAAACTCAATTAAGAAAGACCCCCAAAACATACTGCACGTGCGTGAGGGGATTTCCGAAGTTCTCACACGTGCGCAGAAGAGATGAACTTACATAACCGGGAGGTGGGACTGAGGGCCTCTGGCTGGGCGGTGCTGACCACACCTGGGGGGGGTTGTGACCACTCAATTAATTGTATAAAAAGCAGATAATTCTTTCTTGGAGGCAGATAACTGCACACCAAGGACAACGTTGCCTTTTGGCGGGGACGCCTGCCAGTTTGTGAACTTACTGACTCTCCAAGGATGCAGCTTCTGCTATGGGTAATTATAGGCATGCTAGGTTGGTAAGATAACTTTATGGGCAACAGCTGGGTAACTGGGGAGGTTGTGCTGGGGGCTTATTTCTCTCCTCCTTCCTGCCTTTTGGGTTTGCTTGTTTTGTTGGCCACGTCTTGGTAATAAATTTTGGTTTTTGTTGAGCTTTTAACAGTGTCATGGTTTCAAGTTTCAGTATGTTTCAGACCCCTCCCTAATACATTTTTGGCGACGAGGATGGGATACTGAACACGAAACACACCGTTGCCAAGGACAAAGTAGACTTTGCAGGTGAGATGCATAGCCTGTGCAGTGAACTGCTGTTTTTTGTAGGAAATTGGGCTAGGGTGGCAGGCTGCAGAATATAGTTGACTCCCTGTGCTTCTGTTGCTGTCTAAGATGTTGTTGTGATACACTTGGTTTTGGACATGGTGTTTAAACTGCGGGATGGGGGTCATGGTGTTACCCCTGTTGTCAAAGTGTCCCAGGCAGATACAGGAGTTTTGATAGTCAGTCAGGGATCGTTTAGGAGTCAAGTTTTGTGCTGAGCCGCCATCCCTGGGGCCCCCGGGGGAAGGGGTTTTTCCTTGTGGAGCTACACATGGCTTTGAGATACTTATCGAGAAATCCAGGACCTGTCAGGAGGAGATCTCCTGCGGGGCTGCGCTGGATGGTTTGGCTTACTCAGAAATGCGGGACCTGTAGGGAGGAGATCTCCTGCGGGGCTGCGCTGGATGTTGTCTTGTCGAGAAGTCTGGGACTCGGGGGAGGGGCAGCCCCCCCCGGGGACACCAGGCTGTGTTCTTGTTGAGTTTAATTCTATTTCGGTTGTTGGAAGGAATGGGGGCTTCCACTTGTGCCAGGCTACACCTGGATGGGCCGCTGCCACTGGAGTTGCAGGGGGGGCCGGCAGGAGCCCAGCAGCAAATTGCAGCAGGCAGAGAAAAAAAAAGAGAAAAAAGGCATCTTCTGTCTGGCCGCTTTTCCCGGCCGTTTTTTCCTCCCCCTCCTCTCTCCGGAGGCGGGGGTGCTGGGCAGCTGCAGCTGTAGGGAGTCAAGAAAAAAGAGTAAAACAGCTCCTAGCTGTTTTTCCTTTCTCCTCCCCCGGGCAGAAGGAGAGCCGCAGCCTCAGCAGCTGAGGTAGCAGGGAGATAACTTTCAGTTTTGGTAACTTTAATAAGGGGGAAAAGTGGTTATATAGTGTGTTTGTGGTTTTGGTCGGCAAGCACCAGGTGTTGGGTGCACATAGGCAATTGCATGCCTTCGCACACGTTATAGTCAGATTTAGAGAAGGAGTTTAAGAATAATATTGAATTTGATGAGGAGGGGAAAAAAAAGGTTGGAACTTCAAACTGATTGATTAATTTGTGCCTATGTTTGGGATCTGATTGTGTTAAAAGCCCTGTTTAGGGGGTTTGTGGTTATGTTTGTCAAGTTGGCATGGCTAATAGCATCTAATTCGTGGAATCCAGAAGCCCCCAGGAGCTGGTTTCTCCTCTGAGGGCGTAGAGTAGCAGGGCCTCTTACAGCCCCAATTGTGCCTTCCAGGAAGGTTGGATTTTTAGGAGCCAGCTTTGTACGGAGAAGACAATTAGAGAATTAGCTGAAGCACTGCTTGGGATGCAGTCAAGGAGCTTTGTTTTCATGATAGCTGTGAAAAATTAGTTACTGTGACTCTTCTGTATGTTGTGATTTAACCTGCGTGGGGCCAGTGATACTTTGTCCCCTGAGGATGTTAGTGAATATGGGGTTTTATGGCCCTGGTGAAGGCAGTGAGACAGCAGCTGCCAGCCTCAAAGTCATGGTGGGTTTAGGTTCTTGGAAGTTTCGCATAAATTTATAAGTCATGTTAATTTAGGTTCACGCGGTGGTAATTTTTGGTTCACGCGATGGCCATTTAGTTCACGCGGTGGGCACGTGTGAGCTGGGGTCACAAACAGACACCTCAAGTAGATATTAAGTTGTTAGTATGGGAAGGGGGGGTTTGTTTGTGTTTTGTCTCCCACAGGACCCTGCTGGCTTCCAGTATGTTTGATGAAACCTTATTATGAGCGGCAAGAATTCTGGACAGAGATCAGTGAATGCTGAGCAGCACAAGACCAGCCCGACTATCACATGGAAGAAATCATATCCTAAATATGATTCATTTGTGTCTACTGACTTTTACTAACTGGTGTAATGACTCAGTTATCGTGTACCTGTCTCTTGTGTGTCTTGTTCACACCTGATGCTGTGATTCATGTAATGAACAATGCCTTTCAGGTGATCCTTATTTGTCATTTGTGGTTCTCAGTGAACCTGGCCAGGGGCTGGGAGGATACAGCTACCACAGCCATGACTACTCCTGCATTAGCCTATTCAGTGCAGGCCATGAATCTTAAATAACAAAATGGATTGGTTATTCTTTTCCGCATAGCAGGTCTCGTGTCCCGACGGATCCCTGGATCTACTATTCCAGAGATAAGAAGGTCTATATTTCTTAGATGAGTTGCACCAACAATCTGTATGCTTTGTTTTGTATTACTGGTAAGCAACAATCAGAATTGGAATACTATTCCTGAACTGTGTGCTGCCAAGTTGTTCTGGCAGCAGTGTTAAAGGTAAAGGCTAGAGCTAAGCTCTGGCTTCAGGATGTGAAGGAAATATGTGATGCTGTGTGCAGAGTGTCTGCAATTGTGCTTGATTTTGCCTCCTGGGATGGGGCAGACGTGTCACTAAGGGGGGGAAGAAGACAATGGAAAACTGTAGAACTTGCAACATCCTGAGGCCTAATGGTCATCACTGTATAGAGCGATCCGTTTCTGTGCTGTTCATGTCATACCAGTGATGTTTGTGGAGATCAGGCAGAACGGTGTGGTTTGGGAATTCTAAATCAGACACTGATTGTTTTGTAGTGCTCATATTTGTATGTGTTTTGTCCCAGTAGTGTTACAGCAGGTGGCAAGAATTATTTGGAATCAACAAATGACAGAAACCTTTTGGTTTACGAGTCTACACAAGAATTATATATGATGGTGAAATAACAATATTTGAGGTGCTGGGCCTCGCAGAAAAAAAATTCTATGTTGAAAAACTGGTTGGCAAGACTGCAAATGAAGGACTGATGTTTGTGGACCTCCCTATGGGCTCTGGCTCACATCATGCTTACAATTTTCTTGTGATGAACTGGTAACATTCTAGTTAAGTGCAGAAATGATTTCACACTCAATGGTATAGTTAACGTGAGGATGGATAAAATTATTTTATTGCATGGAGGCAAGAGATAACCTGTACTATCACTCCATGAGCTGGAGGGGGATTGACTGCAGTCAGGGGTAAACTGGGGCAGGATTGTTTGCCCCCGATGAGGCCTGGAATATGAACAGAGAGTGCAAGCTTTCTGTGGGCGCGGTTGGAGAGACCAGAATGTTGTCTGGTGTTGGATCAAACTCCAGATATACATTGCCTGTGATCGCTCCTAATAGGCCCATAAATGTGTGACTGGCAGTCAACCACTTCATACTATAAAAGATGAATCCAAATTATAAAATTTCTGCAATGCGAAGTGCTGTTGTACTAGACTTGATATTTTGCAGAAATTCCCGAGATTCATCGTGTTGTCCGGGCCCATATGATTGGACACACCTGTTCATCTGTCCAAACTTGGAAACTAGGTCTGCCAACCAGGAAAAGATTATCTCAAGTACTGTTGACTCCAAGTAAATGACCACTATAACCCACTTGGATCTCCTCACTGGGGGTGGACATGATTATATTATTGTCTGTACTTTTGCTGTTACTCCGTTGTTATGTTGTTTTACACTTTTGGAGATGACACTTCGTCATTATGCTGTTTGAGTCATTCACCAGTGTCATGGTCAAACCACAGCCCACGTGGTGGGATGTATCAGGGGTTAATTATGCTGATACTTTTGGTCTGTGTTTGGCCCAGCCAGCTGTACAAGTTTTGTTCTTTCCCTGCCAAGTTATGAGAAACAAGCACTGATAAAATGGGAAATTTGTCCTTGAAGAGAATTCTTGTATAAACTGTGATAAACTGAGAAAATAATTCGAGCTGATTAAGAGGAAACAGTGTAAGCTCAATATGACCTGGAGAGAAAAGAAAAACAAGTCGTAAAACTTAATTGGGCCCCTATAAAGAGATAAAACACGTTACCTCCCTTTTACCTTGTGTAGGATTTATAGTGAGACAATTTTGTTTAGTTAGATAGATAATAGGACCTTTCTTGAAATTTATAACTTTGTATAGATAGCAAGCAAACATCTGCTGAATGTCTGATTTGACAATATATTATGGATGCTTATAGATAACATTCTTGTTAAGAAAGCATCTGTTGAATATCTGACTTAACAATGTGTAATGTTTATGCTTAGGTATAATGAATATGCATGAAGTAGCGGGAATAAATGTAGAACAACTGTACTTTTTGGGTGTGACAGGCGTTGGGAGTTGTTGGACCCCTTCCCTGATCACCCAGCACTGAATTTGCTTTTATCATATAATAAAATTCTGATTGGAAATTGCCCGATTGGGTTTCTATTTCTCACAAACTCGGTGACTTCGCCCGACGTGATACCCTTTGTGTTCTGGGAGATACTTAGCGCCTGAAATAGGAGCGCGCCCGCTGCTTTTCAGCGGCCTATTCACAGGCCTAATATTTCAACAAGGACCAAGGGTAACACATGTATATGATAAAAGCAAGGAATTAAAAAGCTCCTGGAGTGCTGCAGCAAAAAGCCCATAATTCTTGTGCACGAAGACCCGAGTGAGAACAACGGACTGTGAGTATCACTTCGGGGGGCGGATAAAGAGGTCGGAGTGAATGGTGAATGAGACGCAGCGTAGCTGTGACCCGAGAGCGGAGTCCTTCTAACCTCGTTTCCGTTTTTCCGCGAGGAATGCGGCAGGTGAAGGGACGAAGCGGTTGAATTGATGAGTGGACCTCTGGGGTCGGTGGGAGTTTTTCAGAAAGGACCACTGAGTCGGTGAAAAATCCTAGAGGGGATCCCAGAGGATCGGTGGAAAGGTAGGAAAACTTTAGAAGGGACCTCAGGAATATGGGGCAGGGAATTAGTAAATTAAGTTGCCCCAGGAAGGAAAGGAGCAGGCAGGCATTGCCGGATATACCCTTAGACAGTCCTCTAGGGGTAAGGATTTTAAACTGGGAAAAGAGGGAGAGTACTAAAAATAAAGAAAAACCAAAAATGATTCAGTACTGCATGATTGAGTGGACTAAAGAAAAATAAGGAAACGGTACCTATCTGGTTAGTTAGCAGCTGCGGGAAAGTTTTGTGTCCCGAGATAGGGGGCACGGATTCCTGAAAATTTTGACTTGGGCCCTCGGAACAGTCTAGAGAGTCAATTTTCAGGGGAGGCGAACGGGGGTTCGCCAGTTACCCAGGTCAGAGCGGGTCAGCCTAGGGCTGTGTGGTTTGGAGGGGACGCCCTCCGGTGCTCTGACGCTTTGGGAGAGCCAGTGGGGCTCTGGAGTTGGTGTGACTCGGTAAATAGCTGAGAGGTTGCGAAACAGCCTTGTAACCTAAAGGTAGCAAGTTCGAAACCCAGTGTGTCACTGTGGTTTGCTTTTGTTTTGCAAGCATGGGTGGTGTGGATTCAAAATTTAAGATCCCTAAAGAATCCCCCCTGAGTTTGGTTTTAAAACATTGGAAGACGTTAGCTGGTTCTGAGACATCTTTAAAGAAGGAAGAGCTGTGTAGGCTGTCTCTAAATGCTTGGCCGTTGTTTGGACAAATGAGAGGAGTAGCATGGCCGGAATTTGGTCCGTTTGAACTGAACACAGTGTTTCAATTAATCTCGCTTTTACATGTAGAACAGAGGTGGCGGGAAATTCGATACGCAGAGTTGTTTTTGTTCCTATTAACACGCCCTGGATTGGGGGTGGAAGGTAAGAGAAATGGAAGCTCAGAAAGGGCAGAAAAATCGGAAATAGAGTTAGAAAAAGAGGGAAAAAGAAAGATCGAGTCAAAGCTGCTCCTATCCCACAAATCCTATTTAAGAACACCAGAGAGGATGATTTAGATATGTTGATATCACCTGATAGGAGAGAGAGTAGCCTGGGAGTTCCACAAATCGGACTCCCTGCTGCAGCAGCGGTGGGGGGGGCTGGAGCTGCCGGGGTGGTGGTTGCTCCTCCTGGACCGGCTCTGGCTAAGCAGGAAGGAGCCATTGAAGGACCCCCTGGTGCGGATCTGGCTGCACCGGGAGGGATTAGGCAAATTAAAGCCTCTGGAGAAGTTAGCTCGGGTCCAGCGGGAGTGAGTCCAGTCGGTTTAGTTGGAGTACGCACAGAGGTGCAGGTGAAATCAACTTTTGTTGAAACCGCTTTCAGCGCGGCAGAGCAGAGGGAGGCTTACGCAGACGCTGCGGGGCTGGCTAGCCCAGAAATAACATCTAGTTTGATTGCAACGGGAGTAACAGCAAGAGAAACTCCCGGCCCCACAGGGGCAATGGCTGCGGGGTCTGCCCTGTCTGTTCCACCGAGCAGGGAAGCAGTCTGTAGCTCTGCAGCAGCTGGCAGCTTTGCCGGGGTAGATAAAGTTGCCATAACAACGGCAGAAGTGAGCTCAAAAGTAGAGAAACTAGTAACAGCTAAGGTTGATAGTAGTATCAGTAGCAGTGAAGAGAAGGCGTCGGCCCCAGGGGGGGCGACGGCCCCAAATGTAGAGGTGTTTCTGAGAACGAGTAGCCCAGCACCACTGATGGGTGCTCAGGCAGTTGATTCTGTTGGTGACGCTACTGATATGAGAGCTGTAAGAAAGTGCAAGAGAGTGTAAGAGAGTGCAAGAGAGTGTAAGAGAGTGCAAGAGAGTGTAAGAGAGTGCAAGAGAGTGTAAGAAAGTGCAAGAGAGTGTAAGAGAGTGCAAGAGAGACCCCAAAGTTTGCTGCGGGCTGTACTGTTGTAGAGGAAACGACAAGAGAAATAAGTTGGGTCAAAATGTATGAAACCAGGCAAAAAGCAAATGAGTCGCCCACAGACTTTTTGAGCAGATTGAAAGATGCTGTTAGAAAATATATTGATATTGATTTAGAATCAGACTTGGGAAAGAAACAGCTGGTATACCTGTTTGTGGGGCAGTCCACAAACGATATAAAGAAGAAATTATTAGAGATAGCTTGGGCAGTATATCAGAACAGAAAGCAGAAAGTTAGTACGGTGGGCGGTGAGGCGATTATAAGAACAGCTGTTACTGCGGCAACAGAACTCCCGGCTCAGAGAGCAGGGGAGGCTTCCGGAATGGCCGTTACCATGGCGACAGAACTGGCTGGCTCCCTGAAGAAAAAAGTGTTACCTGTGTGTGATACAGTGAGAATGCGTGTGACAGGAAAAGATCTGGGGACAGAGCGAGCGAAATTAGAGCAGAAAGCAATCCCGAAGTTTAAAACTGTGGCGAGCACAATAAAGCGAAGACAGGAAAAGCTAGTCCTAGTTGTTGCTCTGACTAGTGAAGAAGTTTTAGTTCCTGCTAGTGTGGTCCAGGCAGAGACAGCAGATGCGAGTGCCGGGACAGCGTTAACCACGCGCACAGAAAGGATAAATCCAACTGTGGGACAGGCAAAATCTAAGTTTAGTACAGGAGCTGCTGCCACCTTCGCAGACAGAGCGGGGGCCGTAGCAGGGGCAAAGGCAAATTATTTCCTGGCTGTGGCCAACACGAGCGGAGCAACTCATAACACCTTAGCGGCTGCGAGCAAGAGATCGGCTGGGGTGCAGAGGCTGCAAGAGAACAAAAGAGCGGTGTCAGTAGCTAGAGTCCCAGTCCAGTCTAACTCGGGACCCTCCGCTCCCTCATCAGACCGAAAGGGGAGGGAAGACAAAAGCAGTGTAAATTCCCGGCGAACACAAAAACTAAAACCCGCCAGTGCAATATATATATCATAAGGTAATAAGGTGATGCTTTGAAAACTGTGAGAACTATCTAAGGGAAAAGAAACTATTTACTAACCCTTGCATCCCCTGTCTTTTAAAACTGCTGCAGGCTCATAACCTGTGAAAGAATATTTCCTACCCTAACTCGGAAAGGGGTTTTGTCTTAAATGTAAACTAACAATGTGTCAGGAGTTAAATGTTCACAGGCAGTTTGTTCCAGCAAACAACCCTGGAAGCTGTACCACTAAAATTCAAACTGAGAAGCCAAGAGAACAACTTTTATGCAGGAGTAGACACATGTCTCAACTGCAGATGCAAACACGCGACCAGAGTGAAGGGACTTGTTGCTCCATCACCTCTGAAAGAGTGGACTGTGTCGTCAGCGCCTGGGGACCTACGACTTAAACTCCAAAAAGGACCTTTATGAATCCATCACCTGAATGGAGAAAACATATCGAAGGCTGGAATGAGTTATCCCCAGAACAAAGAGACTTAAAGACCCGAGAAGTATTTCCTGAAAGTTTCTGTATAAAACCTAGCCTGAGATCTTGGTTTCAATTAGTCCCAGGACAAATTCTTAGGAGACAGCGTTTTGTTTCCTGGAAAGAAGGAGCCATCCCCTGGCAGAGTGGAGGGGCAGGTGCATATTTTACTAATCGTTTAGTTAACCCAATCCTGGTGTTAGCTTGTGACCTTGAAAAAGAAGATCCCCTAACTCCTGGACCACCACCACCAGATCGCATACGCTGTATAAAACATCCGTGGGCTCAGCATGATGGTTGGGTAGAGTGTCAGTGTAGGCACTGTCACCGTAAATGGTCCTGTGTGGCCTTTAACCGACATATACATTGCCCTGTGTGTCGTGACACACAAGGAGGTCAACCCCAATTGGAGTCAGTACAGATAAATAAGCTGTTCTGTGGGTGGGAATTGTTATTACCAGTAAATTGGGAAATATTTGAAACTGACTGGTATGCAGCATTAAGATACAGTGCGAAGAAATTCTCTGAAGAGACAGCCCAAATTGACTGCCCGCTGGATGACTTTAACTTTATAGACCCCATGTAAAGAATGTCACAATGGCTAACAATTTATATATTGACTAATTAGTGGGAATAATTTTGTTGACAGAATCCGTTGTTGTGAGATAAAGCGAACATTAACCTGGAAAAGGAAAAACTGAGCCTTAATTAACTTAGAAAATCTAAAAGGGGCAAGACCAGGTTAACCTCTGAACCTGCCACTGACAGCCAGCCACGGGATGCAACCCCGTTTGGGCATGGGCCGTGGAGGCTTAAGTTATGCTGGACCCTTTTGGATACTCTACTGCTTTTAAGCTCACGTCCTGTCTGACGAGTGTACAAAATGCTACCAAATTACACGATATAAAGGTCGTATGATTCAAAGCTTAAGCTACCACTCATTTGTCAACAAAGTCTGCTATGGCTCTAGACAACTGAACACTTGCAACACGGGTTCTCAGCAACTATGGGTAGCAAAAATTTAGGAAAAGGGAGAACTAGGCTGGGACTTAGTTGTCCTAAGGGAGAGGAATAGATTTGTTTCACTCAAGAAGGCCATTGAGACATTTCTGATGGTGGTAGAATGCAGGACTTGAAAAGGGAGGAAATAATAAAACAGAGAGTGCAAACTACATTAAAAGAAACCACACAAGGAAAGCCTTCCAACACAGGTGACTTATACCAGAAATTGAAAAACAAACTAGGAGAAGATTGGCAACTCCCGAGTTATGGAACTAACCTATATATTGATTTAATGGAACATATTATTCAAACCTTAAATTTACCTAAGTGCTGGATTTGTAGTGGATGCGTGTTGGCCAGTATAATATTTTTTTACCATGTTTAATCCTTGGTTTCATTAGGTTGATAGTTTCTGTAGTACAAGAAATGCAAATATCAACAATGTCGATAGATCCAAAGATGGCTCAAAGTGCCAAAGTACTGTTAGTCACCAGAACTCCACCTTCCCGGGATGAAGAAAATGTCAAATTAATATTGTCCAGATTAGAGCAAAAAACTCGAATTAATAATTTTATAGAAAGAGAGGAGGGATTGTGATAAACTGAGAAAATAATTCGAGCTGATTAAGAGGAAACAGTGTAAGCTCAATATGACCTGGAGAGAAAAGAAAAACAAGTCGTAAAACTTAATTGGGCCCCTATAAAGAGATAAAACACGTTACCTCCCTTTTACCTTGTGTAGGATTTATAGTGAGACAATTTTGTTTAGTTAGATAGATAATAGGACCTTTCTTGAAATTTATAACTTTGTATAGATAGCAAGCAAACATCTGCTGAATGTCTGATTTGACAATATATTATGGATGCTTATAGATAACATTCTTGTTAAGAAAGCATCTGTTGAATATCTGACTTAACAATGTGTAATGTTTATGCTTAGGTATAATGAATATGCATGAAGTAGCGGGAATAAATGTAGAACAACTGTACTTTTTGGGTGTGACAGGCGTTGGGAGTTGTTGGACCCCTTCCCTGATCACCCAGCGCTGAATTTGCTTTTATCATATAATAAAATTCTGATTGGAAATTGCCCGATTGGGTTTCTATTTCTCACATAAACCATATTTAATTGGTATTCTGTGATTGGCTAATTGTTCTCCAAGGTCGCTTGAAGGAGAGATTGAGGAGGAGGATGATGAAGTAAACCCACCAACTCAATTAAGAAAGACCCCCCCAGTTGCAGTACGCAGGCGCAGGGAAAGCCACGTGTGCGCAGAACAGATTTTACTTACATAACCAAAGGGGTGGGACAGAGGACCTCTGGCTGGGCGGTGCTGACCACTCCTGCCTAGGTTGAGGTCACTTTGTTAATTGTATAGAAAGCAGATAGCTCTTCCTTGGAGGGAGCTAGCTTCACATCAAGGACAACGTTATGTTTGGCGGGGACACCTGCCAGTTTGTGAATTTACTGACTCTCCACGGATGCAACTTCTGCTATGGGTAATTATAGGCATGCTAGGTCAGTAAGATAACTTTATGGGCAGCAGCTGGGTAATGAGGAGGTCATGCTGGGGGCTTATTTCTCTCCTCCTTCCTCTTTTTTGGGTTTGTTCATTTTTTGGCCACCTCTTGGTAATAAATATTGATTTTTTTTGAGCTTTCAACGGTGTCATGATTTCAGGTTTCAGTATGTCTGAACCCCTCCCTAATATAGCTGGGTCACTGTGATACAGTGGTAATTGTTAAAGGTTTCAAAAGGTTTAAAAATGTACTGTTCTGTTATATGCACTATTCTGTAATTCATCATAATAATAAGAATAGGGGTGTCATGGTTTGAGAGCTCAAAAATCCAATTCCCTAGTCCAAGCCCCCTCCCACATCTCAGTCCAGTTTGAGATGGGTTTTCCAGACACCACACGAGACTCAAATGGGGGAAAGGGAATATATTACAGTGACTGTACAAATAAATACTACAATACATTATATACAATCTTAGCTATCTCTACCATGACATAAGTATTTACAATGGATCAAATCTCTTCTCCCCTCCAAATAAAAGTCCAGGAGGGAAGTAGGAAAAGATCCTTTTCCACTCTTAGAGACACTCTAAGGCAGCAGGTTCTCTTCTTCTCATGCAGCAGCTGTAGCTGGATCTCTGCCAGTACACACGAGGGGGTATCCAAGCCCCTCGGCCACTCGTCTTCAAGCGAGGGTCTTATCTTCCGTGGGCTGCGTTCACCCAGACAACGGTCGCGTCACCACGGTCATACCACGAAGCACAGGGGTCTTCGTGACGGTCTGTATCTTCAGGGGATTCAAGTCCCCTTTGCAGAGCTCTGTGCTCTGTCTCAAGCAGCGGGGGGGGCCAAGGTCACCCCCTCCGCATTCCTTCTCGGAGCTTTTCAGCTCCTTTCTGCAAGTGCTGTAGCACTTTAAGACTCTTTCAAGTAAGAGTCCATCATCCTCCTCCTTTCTCGGAGGTCTTGGAAGGCTATGGGGTTTTATTTCAGTTCTTACCCCAACTTCCTCTCTCTCTCTGTAGGAGCCTAATTCTCTCACTGCTGCTAGCTCTCTCTCGGCTCTCTCAGACAACTCTGTGTCTTCCTTGCTCAGCTGCATGTTTGTTTCTGCTGCTTCTTTAGTTATCTCTTGGCTCTTAGCCACAATCTCTGGACGCTGTTGCTGCTCTGTCTCTGCTCACTCACGGTGGAGAAAACTTCTTTAGCTTTCAGCCACAGGTACTTAGCCCAGCCTTACGCTGTTCCAAGTCCCTGCAACCCCCCAGCCAGGGGTCAGTTGGGCCAGAGCCCCCCCAGGGGGCTCATGCCCTTTCTTCTCATGGCCTCAGAACATGGCTACCTCTTCTACAACCACTACAACTACCTTCTCTTCCATTCTTCTTGTGATATGTTTATATTTTGCAGAAGCGCTCATTGGGTAAAACCTCAAAAACTTCAAGGGTCACCGCCCCCTGGGGTTTTACCATTTTATAACTTCAGGGGAAAAACTGTTTCCCCCCACCACAGGGGGAGAGGTAAGGCGTTTGTTTTAGGGATTCTGGAAGGGGCATCCTGGGAGATGAAGTCCCAAATGTACTCCTGTACACATGGGCATTGGAGTCATCATCATGGCTAGGCTTCACGAACGAAGATTTGGGAAGGACTCTACCCAGGTTTGTTACAAGCACACTGGTGGCTAAAAAGGCCAATGAGAGATACACGTCCGGTTGCAAAAAGCACAGCAGAAGGATTCCTTAGGTGGTATATTCTGCAAGACACGATTCTTTCTGCGTTGTCTTTTCTCAAGAGTGATCCTGTGTGCTTTCTCAAAAGCATCAGCGGCGTTAAAGATAATGTGTCTCCAGACCTCCCAATTGGAGGCCAGAGTAGACCAGTTATGTTGATCAATATGGCCAAGGCTGTGATGTTGTTTCAGGGAGTCCTTGTATCTTCTCTTCGGGGCTCCTCTCTTGAGGCAGCCGGTGGCAAGTTCACCATAAAGCATGATCTTAGGGAGGCGGTGGTCCTTCATCCTTGAGACGTGTCCTGCCCAACACATCTGTGTTCTCAGCAACATGGCCTCAATACTTGTGACTGCTGCTTGTTCTGGAACAGACGTGTTAGTTATATAATCTGACCAGTGGATGTTTAGGATTGTATGGAGACAGCATTGATGGAAGCGCTCTAAGAGACACAGGTGGTGGCGGTAGATGACCCATGATTCGGATCCATATAAAAGAGTAGACAGCACAATGGCTCTGTAAACACTGATCTTTGTACTTTTCTTCAAGTGTTTATTTCACCAAACTCTTTTATGGAGTTTTCCGAAAGCACTATATGCCTTTGCTAACCTGTTGTCTATCTCTCCATCAGTCTTACTGTCTGAGGAGATGAGGCTACCTAGGTAATTAAACTGCTGGACTGATTTGAGCTCTGATTTGCCAATGGTGATATGGGGATGATGGAAGACTTCCTGAGGTGCAGGTTGATAGAGAACTTCTGTCTTCTTTAAGCTGACTTCCAACCCAAAGAGCTGAGCAGCCACAGCAAAGCAGGATGTTAAACGCTGCAGAGCTACTTCTGTGTCAGCGACAAGGGCGGCGTCATCAGCATAAAGCAGCTCCCAGACAAGATGATTCAAGGTCTTAGTATGGGCCTTCAGTCGCCTTAGACTTCCATCGGTATGATTTCGAATGTAGATACCATCCTGACCATCGAGGTCAGCCATGACCCTTTGAAGCATCATGCTGAAAAAGATTGTGAATAGGGTTGGTGCAAGGACGCAACCTTGTTTCACACCATTCTTTATTAGAAAGGGCTCAGAAAGTGCATCCCCATATCTGACTTGGCCGTGCTGATCCTCATGAAGTGAGATGATCATTTTAAGGAACTTGGGGGCACATCCTGCATGTATCAGGGGTTAATTATGCTGATACTTTCTCTCAAAGAGAGGGCAATATCCAATTCATTCTTCCCCGGTTACTGTGTGATGTACTGATTTGCTGAGTTTTGAACTACACGGCTAGTACTGAAAAGAGTCTGAACGATTTAGAGTCAGACCAACTGAAAAGAATCAGACCGATTCAGAATGGAGGTTTTATCTGACAGAAACGGTTGACCATCTGCCCTGAGTAGAGGGTTTTGGACTTGGTATGTAGGCCCATATGCTGTTTTCAAGGCCTCATAGAATCCTCTGTGATCACCTGTATCTGCGCATAATTGAGTTTTTTCAGCTAGATTGATCCACCACTTGTTCTGGATGTCATGGAGTTTCTGTTGGAGCTTGCTGCATGCAAGACGAAAGGCTGCTTTTCTTACATGACAGGATGGCAGTGCAAGGTGTGCTTGGTGAGCAGATCTCTTCTTCCTCAACAATTCCTGGATCTCTTGATTGTTTTCATCAAACCAGTCCTTGTTCTTCTTGAAGGAGAACCCTAAGGATTCTTTAGAGGACTGCAGGATGCTGTTTTTAATATGGTTCCAAAGTGTTTCAGGAGAGGCATCTACAGAATCTATGGAATGATTTTCGAGCCTAGTTTGAAGATTTGCCTGGAATCTGTCTCTCACTGTGGCTGATTGGAGATTGTTAACTTGGATTCTCCTCCTTGGGATACCGCCCCTTTTAGGTTTGAATTTGAGATTGAAGTTAAGTTTACAGTGCACAAGTCGATGATCTGTTTGGCATTCTGCACTGGGCATCACGTGGGTGTGGTGGACATCGCAGACATCTCTCCGTCGTACCAAGACATAATCAATGAGGTGCCAATGCTTAGATCTAGGATGCATCCTGGTTGTCTTCAGACTATTTTTCTGCTGAAAGATAGTATTAGTGATGGTGAGCTGTTGCTCCGCACAGAATTCTAGCAGAAGACGACCATTATCGTTGCAGTTTCCAACACCATGCTTGCCTAATACTCCTTTCCACGGCATTGAAGTACCCCATGGTTATTGGTTAAGAGAATCACGTGTTGTTTCAAAGTGCATATAAAAGGTGTTGTTTACTTCCAATAAATGGATTTGGTTGTTTGAACCCTCGACCAACCAGGTCATGTGGGCTTATTATTTATCATATTAATAAACGCCACAAATTTGATGTCAATAAGCAGACACTTCTTTATTCAGTGTGCTGGAAACATGGGGGATAGCTCCTCCAAATGTGTTCACCATGCAACAAAATCCATACTGTTTATATATCTTATCGTTACATAAGTTCTATTCTTCTATTCAAATTTATACTTGTTATGCTCCACCTGCCCCACTCTAAATCTAACCTTAACAATGATTCGTTCCTTTAGTTATATAGCCTTATCCTACAACAGTCATCGGTCTATACGGTTTAGCTATACTAATTGGAATCCTTAGTACCCAGACCAAGATGGAGAGGCTGAGGGGGACTGGAAAGCAGCTTTGTATGGTCCAGCAACTCATTGGCAAGGTTCCTGTGATTGTATATTTTCAAACACAATACCCATAACAGTTTTGTACATTGTGCTTTATAACTTCTCTACCTTTAATCACGACTACTTCTTTTATATTATCAAATCTTGATTATTTTATCAAGCCATTTGCAATGGTTGTAGAGAGTGATAAGATCTCACCTAAGCTGCCTCCTCTCCAGGCTAAACAACCCCAACTCCCTTAGACACTCCTCATAGGACTTGTGCTCCAGACCCTTCACCAGCTTCATTGCCCTTCTTTGAATCTGCTCCAGCACCTCAACATTCTTCTAAATTGAGTGGCCCAGAAATGGACTCAAGGTGCAGCTTAACCAGTGCTGAGTACACGGGAAGAATCACTTCCCAGGTCCTACTGGCCACACTATTCCTGATACAGGTCAGGATGCCATTGGCCTTCTTGGCCACCTGGGCACACTGCTGGCTCATGTTCAGCCTGCTGTCAATCAGTACCTTCAGGTCCCTTTCTGCCTCACTGCTGTCCAGCCACCCTGTCCCCAGCCTGTAGTGCTCCATGGGGTTGTTGTGGCCAAAGTGCAGGACCTGGCACTTGGCCTTGTTGAACCTCATAATGCTGGATTCAGCGTATCTATCCAGCCTGTCCAGGTCCCTCTGCAGAGCCCTCCTACCTTCCAGCAGATGAACACTCCCCCCCAACTTGGTGTCATCTGCAAATTTGCTAATGGTAGACTTGATCCCCTCATCCAGATATCAATAAAGATATTAAACAGGACTGGGCTTAATACTGAGCCCTGGGGGACTGGTTGCCAACTGAATGCAACACTATTCACCGCCACTCTCTGGGCCTGGACATCTAACCAGTTCTTAACCCAGCAAAGAGTGCACCTGTCCAAGCCATGGGTTGCCAGCTTTTCCAGGAGCATGTTATGGGAGATAGTGTCAAAGGCTTTACTGAAGTCCAGGTAGACTACATCCACAGCCTTCCCCTCATCCACTAGATGGGTCACCTGGTCATAAAAGGAGATCAGGTTGGTCAGGCAGGACCTGCCCTTCCTAAACCCATGCTGTCTGGGTCTGATCCCCTGGCTGTCCTGTAGGTGCCATGTGATCACACTCAAGATGATCTGTTTTGATGCCTTTGAAGTTTTAGGATTTTTACCTTTTTGTAGATTTTAAAGTAGCTGTGTAGTAAATATAGATTTTTAGGATAATTGTATAGTCTCTCACTTTAGAATAGTAGTTTACACTTACTCAAACCCTATCCCCCATTTCATATCGAATTTTCTAAATTCTTTAGACTTGTTTAGTCTTCTTTCAAAGCAGGCCTTCGTTCTGTTTAAGAACATTTGCACCCTAGGCCTGAACAACAAGATACCATCATAGTCAAAGCAACCTTCAAGCCCGGAACCTTGGAGAAACTCCAAAGACAGTATGTGCCGTGAAAAAGAGGAAGATGAGGAAGAAAGGGGTCTTAGGACCCCATACTCAATTTCCAGAGAGGCGTGCCGGGGGCAGATTTGGGGAGGATCTGAGGGCGGATAGTTCTGGTATTGGATGGACAATACCATAAATTGTGGAACCCCTGGACACGGGGGCGTGCGCCATTTGTACTCCATGTGCCAGAAGGTCTTCATTAAAGGCCTGCTCTCTTATCTTTACTAAATTTACCTGGAGTTTTTTTGGCTCCCAATTCTTTAGGCAACAGTTTCATAACCTTGATCACATTGGCCAACTTCCAGTCATCTGGGACCTCCCCGGTTAGCCAGGACCGATGATAAATGATGGAGAGCAGCTTGGTGAACTATTCTGCCAGCTCCCTCATCACCCTAGGATGGATCCCGTCTGATCCCATAGACTTGTGAGCATCTAAGTGCCCCAGCAGGTCACTAACTTCTTCCTCCTGGATTACAGGGGGGCTATTCAGCTCCCCGTCCCTGTCTACCAGCTCAGGAGGCCAGCTGTCCTGAGGACGACTTGTCTTATTGTTGAAAACTGAGGTAAAGAAGCTGTTAAGTACCTCAGCCTTTCCTCATGTTTGGTAACTATATTCCCCCCCGTCCAATAAAGAATGGAGATTTTCCTTGCTCTTCCTTTTGCTATTGATGCCTTAAGACCCTTTTAGTTCTTTTGACTTTGCTAGCTTTTATAAGCTTTATATGTAATTATAGTAGAAGTAGATTTTAGAAGCAGCTATATTGTATTCCTCACCCTTTAGCACCCTTTAGTTTACACATTCCTCAACCCTCCTACCCCGTTCCATGCTCCCTATATCAATCCTACCCCTGAATTTAGTAGAAATGTTTAGTCTCTTGTCAAGACAAGGCCTCTGTTGTTTAGAGAACACTCATATCTTGGCCTGAACAACAGAACAGAGTCAAGAACTGGGTGACCGTGTACCCTTTGTGCTCTGAGGATGATGAGAATGATGAAGAGGTGGTCCCAAAAGCCCCCAGACCCAATTCCCAGGGGGTGGGCCAGAGGGTGGACCAGAGCAAAGGCAACGGGATGGACAAAACTTGGATTGGTCAAGCAATATTATAAAATGTAACATCTCGGGCACAGCTGGTGCGCGTCTTGTAACATCTATGCCTTGGCACAAAATTAAACCCTTTCCTTATCTCACCCTCAATTAACTGCTCCTGAGTTTTTTCTTAGCACCAGCTGAGCTGGCATCACTATTAATGTATTCATAAAACCACTTTTTATTATCCTTTACAGAAGTGGTCAGATTAAGTTCATTTCCTTTCTGCATGACCTAATGACATCCTTAAACGCTTCTAGAGTTGCCTGCCCTTTTTCCAAAGGTGATAAACCACCTCTGAGTTTCTGCAAAAGATCCCTGCCCATCCAGGTCGGTCGTCTTCCCCCTGTCTCACCTTTTGGCACATCGGAACAGCCTGCTCCTGAGCCTTCATGATTTCTTTCTTGAAGTATGTCCATCCTTCCTGGACACCTTTGTTTTTAAGGGCTGTTTCCCAAGGTGCTCTCCAAATCCTGAATAGGCCGAAATCTACCCTCTGGAAGTCCAGGGTAGAGGTTTTGTTGATGCCCCTCCTTGTTTCACTGAGTATTGAAAACTCTATCATTTCATGGTCACTGTACCCCAGATGGTCTCTGAGCACTACATCTCCCACCAGCCCTTTTCTGTTCATAAACAGCAGGTCTACAGGGGCCCCACCCCTGGTAGACTTGCTCACTAGCTGCAACGAGAAACTATCCTCCACGCACTCCAAGAACCTCCTGGGTAGCCACTTCTCTGCTCTGTTGAGTTCCCAGCAGACATCTGGCAGGTTAAAGTCTCCCACAAGAACAAGGGCTGGTGATCTTGAAACAACCACCAGCTGCTTATGGAATAATTCATCCTCCTCTTCATCCTGGTTGGATGGTCTATAACACTCCCACCAGGATGTTGGCCTTGTTGGCCTTCCATGGATTCTTACCCATAGGCACTCAACCTTATCATCAGTAACCTCAAGTTCTATAGAGTCAAGAGACTCCCTAATATACAGAACCACCCCTCCACCTCTCCTACCTTGCCTGTCTCTGCTGAAGAGCATGTAGCCGTCCATTGCAGCACTCCAGTCGTGTGAGTCATCCCACCACATTTCCATGATGGCAACTACATCATAGCTTTCCTGCTGCACATTGTTTGCCAGCTCCTCTTGTTTGTTACCCATACTGCATGCATTACTGTACATGCACTTCAGCTGGGCTGCTGATTTCACCCCTAACTCTGGCTTACCACCTTTAGGCTCATCTCTGGAGAACCTGGTTTCATGCCCTTCTGTAGCAGGGAGATTGCCAAAACTGAAACCAGTATACCGTTGAAAGCTCAGCAGAACAATATTTATTACAAAGAAGTAGCCAACAAAATGAGAAGCCGAGAGACAGGAAAGAGAAGGGAAACAAGCCCCCAAGACAACCCCCCACTCATTCAGGTGACCCCATGTCTCAGTCTGAGGAGACTGGAATGTTTGCTAAAGAGGATGAGTTATAAGATAGACCAAACTCCTCTCTCTCAGCAATTGTAAATTCAGAATTAAGGGGGCTTTAATCGAGGAAGTGTGGAAAAACCAGAAGAAATAACAACCCTTTATTAAAAGATATATGTATGTTGGTAAAAACAGCAACAGTAACAGAAAAAAACTAGACAATAATCCTAGAGAAAAAAAAGGGTCTGAAAGAATACTTCTCTGTCCTTTAGCGCAGTCTTAATCGTGGCCTGCAGGGGGCACTGTTGGATCGCTGAAGGTGTAGGGCCTGCAGTACCATGTTGTGGCCTGCAGGGGGCGCTGTTGGATTGCTGAAGGTGCAGGGCCTGCAGTTCTCTGTTGTGGCTGGCGGGGGGCACTGTTGGATCACTGAAGGTGCAGAGCCTGCAGTTCTCTGTCGTGGCCTGCAGGGGGCGCTGTTGGATCACTGAAGGTGCAGGGCCTGCAGTTCTCTGTCGTGGTCAGCAGGGGGCGCTGTTGGGCTCTGACTGTCACCACGCGGGGAGAGGGGTCCAGAGGGAGCTGTCCTGGACCGCAGAAGAAGCCGAGAAGGAAAATGGGGGACCCTTCCCTCAGTGGGAGGAAAAAGGGAAGGGAAGCAGTCCACTTCCACGGGACTCACTGCTGTCCCAGGTGACGGCGTCTCAAAACTCCTCCCTTCTCTCTCGCGGGCAAGCAAACTCTCCAATGAAACACAGCAGATCCGGGGAGTGGGACAGCCAGGCAAGTCGAAGCCAGCAGTCCGAGCTGACTAGGATGAGAAGCCAAAAACCAGATCCCAGTCCCTCTCCCCAAATGCCTGCACGCAAACCCCTTCTGATAGCCAACTCCCCTGTCTGCCCCCACTCTCCTCCGAACAGAGCCAACCACCTCCCAGCCTCCCTGATGGCCCATTAGCAAGGAATGTAGTTCGGCTGGCTGTATCTTTTGTAATGCTAATGACCTCCCTTCCCCCTTCCCTATTCGAAACTGTTTCTCTTACAGGGAAGCAGGGAAAGAAAAAATTCCCCAGAGCATCGGCAGGCTCACAAGATAGCAGGCATCCCTGCAAAGGCAACATTGTCCTCCATGTGAAGTCTGAGTCCGCTCCCAGCAAGAGCTATCTGCTTTTTATACAATTTACCTATGACGTCTACCTGGGCAGGTGTGGTCAGCACCGCCCAGCTAGAGGCCTTTGGTCCCTCCCCACGTTATGTAAGTGGTGCCCCTTCTGCGCATGCATGAGTACATTGGAAATCCCCCTGTGCCTGCATGCTACACCTCGGGGGTCTTTCCTAAATGAGTCTGGGGGCTTACTTCATCCTCCTTCTCTTCACTTTCTCTTTCAAATGTCCTTGGAGGGCCCTCAGCCAATAGCCAGTCACCAATTAATTTCAGTTTATGGGTTTTCCTGTTCCTTTCATCATTCATCCCTGCTACTGCAGGAACTGAGGCAAACACCACCTGCTCTCCTGTCCCATCAACCAATTGACCCAGAGCCTTGAAGTCCTTTTTAATTACCCTGGTACCCCTCTTATCAACCTCATCACTGCCAACCTGGAAAAACAGCAGTGGGTAATAATCAGAGGGCTGAATTAGTTCAGGGAGTCTCCTGGTAATATCCCTTACCTGGGCCCCAGGGAGGTAGCAGACTTCCCTGTGGGATGGGTCCGGTCGGCATACAGGGCCCTCATTTCCCCTTAGAAGAGAGTCACCTACTACAGCTGTCCTTCTTTTCTTCTTAATACCTGAGGTTGTGATCTGTCTGATAGATGGAATGCAACTGGGAGACCCTCCAAACAGATTTTTTTCTTGAGTGTCATCTGCCTGACCCTCTATATCCAGGGCCTCATACCTATTCTCTAAGAGCACCTGGGAAGGCGATGGAGGTTGGGAGGGGATTCTTTTACCTCCCTGATCAGGGACCCATTTTCATTCTCACCATCTACTAGGTCTTCTCCTTCTGCCTGATGGCAAGAGGGGCACTAAGGCCAGGCTCATATGCTCCCTACAGCCCATGACCTGGACAGCTGCATGCTATTTGGGGGGGTTCTGTCTGGGTTACCACACTCCTGCTACCAGCAGCAGCAATGGCTTTTGACCATTTGTAAACCATTGCTGGATCTAGTCAAGTTGGAGAAGAAAAAAAAAACAACAAAAAACCACCACACCTATCACACAACTCACTACCAGGAGCTGGGAGGGTGGCTGCACCCTTCTTGCTCACCCTGCCTGCTCAAACTGCCACGCCATGCCCCTGTTTGCGCTCCTGTATGCAGCACTCCAGGTCACTCGCTCCCTAGAGCTGTTTAAACCACCCGCAAATGGGCCTGGCAATGCCCCTTGCTCGTCTGATTGGCTGCCAAGAGCTGACAAGTCCCTTTCACTCTAATCTGCCCCAAGGGATCTATTAACAAGAACCTGGGTTACCCTTGTCCCCTGGGACTGGTCATAACAAAGGTTTCTCCAGAACCTTCTCTTCTTTAGGCTGAATAGCCCCAACTGTCTCAGCCTGTCTTCATAGAAGAGGTGCTCCAGCCCTCTGATCAATGTAGTGGCCCTCCTCTGGACTCGATCCAACAGGTCCACATCTTTCTTGTGCTGAGGGCCTGTAGTAATAGGTACCCCCCTTTTCGGAAGAATTTGTACTGGGAAAATTAGAGCTTAATTAAATGTCACTTAAAGAGACTTTTTACCTAAAAAGAAACTCCTTTTTCAAGGACGGGGGAGGTGTTTCTTTCCCTCCTGTGTCCCAGAGAGGAAGCAGCAGTCTCTCTCTCTCTCTCTCTCTGGTCTGAGGTGTTGCCTAAAGATCAGGAGCAGAAAAAAACTCCAGGCAAATTTAGTAGAGATAAGAGAGCAGGTCTTTAATGAAGGCCTTCTGACCATGGGAGTACAGAAAAGGTGTGCACCCGTGTCCAGGGGTTCCACAATTTATGGCCCGATCCGAGAACCACCTGCCCCCAGATCTGGCCCCTGGCACACCTCCCCGGAAATTGAGTCAGAGGTCCTAAGACCCCTTTCTTCCTCATCTTCATCTTCTTCACAGCACGTACTGTCTTTGGAGCTTCTCCAAGGTTGCAGGCTTGAAGGTTGCTTTGACTATGATGGTATCTTGTTGTTCAGGTCTGGGGTGTAAATGTTCTTAAACAGAAGGTGTTTACTACAGTCCCACCTTGAAAGGAGCCTAAACAAGCCTGAAGAATTTAGAAAATTCTATATGAAATGGGGGAATAGAGTTTGGTAAGTGTTAACTACAATTTCAAAGTGTGACAGACTATACAGCTACTTTAAAATCTACAAAAAGCTAAATATCCTAAGGCATCAGAGGAGAGACAAACCCTCATGATGTTACAGGCTGTGCCTGCCTTGAAGCTGGGGGAGGGGGGACAAAGAAGATAAGAAGTCTGGAAAAGATCAGTAGGCATTACTTTCTCAGGCCCAGCGCTCTCACTGCTGGTGCAGAATTTTTCTTTGTAAGTTTTCAGTGTCTTTGCCTTTGAAATAAACCTTTTGAATCCTTTCCACTGCCTTGGCATTTTGGGGGAAAAATACCTACGAATATTTTACTTTACAGGGTCCCAGACCTGAACACAGTACTCCAGATGGGGTCTCACAAGAGCAGAGTAGAGCAGGAGAATCACCTCCCTGGACCTGCTGGTCAAGCCTCTTTCCATGCAGCCCAGGATGCAGTTGGACTTCTGGGCTGCAAATGCACATTGCCAAGTCATGTTGAGCTTTTCATCCACAAACACCCCCAAGTCCTTCTCCCCAGGGCTGCTCTCAATCCATTCTTCTTCCAGCCTGTAGTGATATTGGCAAACCAGTCAACAATTGCACTCTGTAGTCCTCTGGGTTGTATTTTGAAAAACTGGAATAAGTTTGGGGAAGATCTGATAACTAAAGATAAAATGAAGAGATACTGTAATCAATGGTGGTGTCTCAGTTTGAAGAGACTGGAATGTTTGCTAAAGAGGATGAGTTATGGGACAAACCAAACTCCTCTCTCTCAGCAATTGTAAATTCGAAATTAAGGGGGCTTTAATCGAGGAAGTGTGGAAAAAACAGAAGAAATAACAACCCTTTATAAAAAGATATATGTATGTTGGCAAGAACAGCAACAGAACACAAAAAAAAAATAACTAGACAATAGTCCTGTACCCAAAAGTCCCCTTCAAACAAAAGAAAAAGGTCTGAATACTTCTCTGTCTTTAGCGCAGTTCTAATCACGGTTGGCAGGGGGTGCTGTTGGATGGCTGGAGGTGCAGAGCCTGCAGTACTCCGTGTTGACCTGCAGAGGGCACTGTTGGATTGCTGGAGGTGCAGAGCCTGCAGTACATTGTGGTGGTCTGCAGGGGGCACTGTTGGGCTCTGGCGGTCTGTATCAGGGTGAATTTATGCTGATACTTTTGGTCTGTGTTTGGCCCTGCCACCTGTGAAAGCTTTGCTCTTTCCCTGCCAAGTTATGGGAAAACGAGCACTGATAAATGGGAAAGTTGTCCTTGAAGAGAGCTTCTTGTATAAACTGTTTTAATTGGTGTCCTGTGATTGGTTACTTGTCTGTCAAGGGCATTTGGAGGAGAAAGTGATGATGAAGTGAGGAAGGCTCGGCCCCAGACTCAATTAAGATAGACCCCCAAAACACACCGCACATGCGTGCGGGGATTTCCGAAGTTCTCACGCATGCACAGAAGAGGTGCACTTACATAACCTGGGAGGTTGTGGTCTCTCAATTAATTGTTTAAAAAGCAGATAGTGCTTGCTTGGAGGGAGCTAGCTTACTTCAAGGACAACGTTGCCTTTTGGCAGGGACGCTTGCCAGCTTGTTAACTTACTGACTCTCCGAGGATGCCGCTTCTGCTATGGGTAATTATAGGTATGCTAGGTCGGTAAGATAACTTTATAGGCAACAGCTGGGTAACTGGGGAGATCGCGCTGGGGGCTTATTCCTCTCCTCCTTCCTCCCTTTTGGGTTTGTTCATTTTCTTGGCCACCTTTTGTAATAAATATTGGGGGTTTTTTTGTTGAGCTATCCACGGTGTCTGTTTTTCATGTCTGTATATCTCGGACCTTCCCTGATACAGTAACCCCTCCCTGATACACGGTCACCGCACGGGAGGGGGGTCTGGGGGGTGGTCTCGGATCGCGGGAGAAGCCGAAAAGAAAACAGAGACCTTTCCCCCAATGGAAGAAGGGCAGAAGGAAAAAACAGCCCACCCCCCAGGGGACTCACTGTTGTTCTCAGATGACGGTGTTTCAAGGCTCCTCCCTTCTCTCCCAGCAAGCACACAACTCTCCGATGAAAAAAACCCAGTAGGTCCTGGCTGGAGTCACGAGGCAGCATGCAAGCCAATTGAGGCCGGTGGTCAGTCCTCACCAAGACGAAAAGCCAGAAAGACCAGCTTCCAGACCTTTTCTCCAAAAATGCCTGGACACAGACCCTGTCTCTGTCCCAGACAGAGAACTCCGCAGTCTGATCTCTCCTCTCTGAGAAGAGCCAGCCACCCCCTCCCAAAACTCCTCCCCTCTCCCCCCATCCTCTGATGGGCCATCCGTTAGGAATGCGATCCGGCCAGCTAGGTTCTTTTGTAAGGCTAATTAATCCCCTTCCCCCACTCACTCCATTTTCTTACAGTGGAGCAGGGGAAGAAAAATTCCACTATTGGATTTATAACCTATAACAAGTGGTCACCTTATAAAGTGGAGAATGGGGAAAACACGTTTTTGCAGTTTAATATTATCTTACCAGAAGAACAAGGACTGGTTTGACGAAAACAACCAAGAAATCCAAGACTTGTTGAGGAAGAAGAGAACCGCTCACCAAGTACACCTTGCACTGCCATCCTGTCACGCAAGAAAAACAGCCTTTCGCCTCGCATGCAGCAAGCTCCAACAGAAACTACGTGACATCCAGAACAAGTGATGGATCGATCTAGCTGAAAAAACTCAATTATGCGCAGATACAGGTGATCACAAAGGTTTCTATGAGGTCTTGAAAACAGCATACGGGCCTACATACCAGGTCCAAAGCCCTCTACTCAGTGCAGATGGTCAAACCCTTCTAACAGATAAAACCTCCATTCTGAATCGATGGGCTGAACACTTTCAGACTCTTTTCAGTACCAACCGTGTAGTCCAAGACTCAGCAATTCAGTCCATCACACAACAACCAGTAAAGTATGAATTGCATACTGCCCCCACTTTAGGAGAAACCCTCAAGACCATACAGCAGGTGAAAATCGGCAAGGCAGCCGGGGTTGATGGAATTCCACCTGAAGTCTGGAAACATGGGGGCCTTGCACTCCACACCAAATTTCACGAGTTGTGGTGCGCTGTTGGGAGCTCGGTGAACTACCATCAGACCTTTGTGATGCAGTCATCATCACTTTTTATAAGAAGAAAGGTATTAAATCAGATTGCTCAAACTATCGTGGTATTACTCTGCTCTCCATTGCTGGCAAAATCCTGGCAAGAATACTCTTGAACAGACTAATACCCACCATAGGAGAAGGAATCCTTCCTGAAAGTCAGTGTGGTTTCAGAGCCAACAGGAGCACCACAGACATGCTATTTGTTCTCAGACAACTGCAAGAGAAGTGTATGGAACAGAACAACGGTCTCTATGTAACCTTTGTCAACCTCACCAAGGCTTTTGATACTGTGAGCAGAAAAGGTCTGTGGCAGATTTTGGAACGTTTAGGTTGTCCCCCCAAGTTCCTTAAAATGATCATCTCACTCCACGAGGATCAGCACGGCCAAGTCAGATATGGCAATGCACTTTCTGAGCCCTTTTTAATTAAGAATGGTGTGAAACAAAGCTGCGTTCTCGCTCCTACCCTATTCACTGTCTTCTTTAGCATGATGCTCCAAAGGGCCACGGCAGACCTCGATGATCAGGACGGTATCTACATTTGATACCGTACTGATGGAAGCCTATTCAATGTAAGGCGACTGAAGGCCCACACCAAGACCTTAAACCATCTTGTCCGGGAGCTGCTTTATGCTGATGACGGCGCCCTTGTTGCCCACACAGAAGTAGCCCTGCAGCGTTTAACATCCTGCTTTGCAGATGCTGCTGAGCTCTTTGGGCTGGAAGTCAGCTTAAAGAAGACAGAGGTCCTCCATCAACCTGCACCTCAGGAAGTCTTCCATCATCCCCACATCACCATTGGCCAATCAGAGCTCAAATCAGTCCAACAGTTTAATTACCTTGGTAGCCTCATCTCCTCAGATGGTAAGATCGACGGAGAGATAGACAACAGGTTAGCAAAGGCATATAGTGCTTTTGGAAAACTCCACAAAAGAGTATGGCGTAATAAACACTTGAAGAAAAGCACCAAGATCAGTGTTTACAAAGACATAGTGTTGTCTACTCTCTTGTATGGTTCCGAATCATGGGTCATCTACCACCACCACCTGCGTCTCTTAGAACGCTTCCATCAACACTGCCTCCGTACAATCCTAAACATCCACTGGTCAGATTCTGTGACCAATACATCTGTTCTAGAGCAAGCAGCTGTCACAAGTATTGAGGCCATGTTACTGAGAACGCAGCTGCGATGGGCAGGGCACGTCTCCAGGATGAAGGACCACCGCCACCCTAAGATCCTGCTCTATGGTGAACTTGCCTCTGGCTACCGCATGAGAGGAGCCCCGAAGAGAAGATACAAGGACTCCCTGAAACAACATCTCAACCTTGGTCATATTGATCACCATAACTGGTCTACTCTGGCCTCAAATCGGGAGGCCTGGAGACACGCCATCTATAACGCAGCTGTCTCCTTCGAGAACACACGCAGGATCACTCTCGAGGAAAAAAGGCAACGCAGAAAGAACCGTGTATTGCAGAATACACCATCTAAGGAGTCTTTCTGCTGTGCCTTTTGCAATCGGATATGTCTGTCACGTATTGGCCTCATAAGCCACCAGCGTGCCTGTAGCAAATGTGGATAGAGCCTTTCCCAAATCTTCGTTTGCGAAGCCTAGCCATGGTTATCTTACAGATGATGTTATTTTGTCAGTGTTAGAGACACCATGACTACTTTTACAAACTCTTTTTGGCCTGTTCAAAACTCCAATAGTACATGGAGAGTGACTGTTAATTATGGTGACTTGTATACAATCACCCCCCCACTTGCAGTTACGGTACCGATGTGGTTACCCTCATGGGGAGACTCAGAAAAAATGTGCATCCCTGTAATGTGGTATTGGATCTTGCTAATGCTTTCTTTTCAATAACCATTACTTCGGAAAGTCAGGATCAGTTTGCCTCAGGCATTTAAAAGGAGTTTGTCTGTTGCTGAATGGTGGTTGCTGATGTAGCTCTCAGGTTAGGTGCTATCACTGTTTACCATTATATTGATGATCCCTTGATTATGCTGGAGTCACAATAAAAAATTGAGGCAGCTGCTGAATTGCTGCAGGCCCCCTTACAGGACCAAGGCTGGGCAATTAATCCAAAGAAGATACAGGGCCCTAATACTACTGTGCATTTTCTGGGGATAGCTTGGCATGGGCAGCTCAAGGAAATCCTGGCTATGGTGATGCAACTGCACACTTTCCTGGGGCTTTCGGGGTACTGGAGAACCTTTGTTCCACACCTGGAAGTACTAGTACGCTCTCTGTAGGAACTGACTAGGAAGAGAGTGTTCTGGCAATGGACCAAGCAACAGCAAGAAGCCTTTGATGCCTGCAAGAATGCTTTAAGTATGCCCAATTATACATAGCTGCATTTGAGGGCATTACATAGACCCTGGAGGAAAATGAAGTGGGGTTGGTAGGCTTTGACTGCCTGGCAGGTTGCCTACATTATCCCCAAGGGGGTGGCGATATGTATTCACTGCTATCGATACAGTGTCAGGATTACTTTTTGTAATATCAGACTCTTGAGTTCTTGTGTTTCATGTGTCTTCAACAAATGCCCAGGTCTTATCTAGGGGGGACTGTCACGGGTGACAGTGGGTCTGTCAGCACCTTGGCACATACTGACGAAGCAATAGATGTTGACCAGATCAAAGTATACCCCTGAGATGGACTGAAAGAGAGGACTGAAAATGGAGGCCCTGATCCTGACAACATACTGATGCATCCTGAAGAAGCTGTCCTGTGGGAACAGAGAACACTGTCTCATGAGAACAAGGACCTGTTTTGAACGAGAGTAGTTGGGAAGAACATCAACATGAGAGAAAAATAAGAGCAGGTGCTCGGGACTGTTGTGGGAAAGAACTGGGCTGTTTTGAGAAAGAGCAAAGTTGTTGTGAGAAAGTAGAGTTTAGAAAATGCACCTATTAGCTGTAAGAATTCTGGTGTGAAAGTTTGAACTGTCCTATCCGTGTGCATTACGTGTGTTCAAAAACTGTACTTAAGGGGCTGCGCAGCAGCCCCGGCGGTCCCTGCTTTTTTCTTGGAATAAACTTTGCTGGAACTTTTTTTCGTGTCGCTTTGGCCGTTCCGACACTTTCAGCGACATCTGGCGACGTCGACGTGATTGCAACGTTGAAGATGGATTTATCTCCAATTGTGGAGCTGCCATGACTTCCCTCCTAGAGGGGGAAAGAGCAGAGGATTTTCTCTCCTAGAGGGAGATTGGACCTGTGGGGCGAAGCACAGGGGGATTGGAGCCCGGTGAAGCTTGAGAGTGGGGGGGTTCCCGCGAAATGGTCCGGACCTGAACTTTTTGACCCTCATTAGGTAAGCTAACGGGGGTGCCACCGGGGACTATCTTTTAACAATGGGACAGCACATAACGAAGGAGGAAAGCGTAGTTCTATCTACGTGGAAATCCCTCCTTAACCAAAAGAATGTCAAGGTTGCTGAATTTCATTTACGACGTGTGCGGTTATAGTACTGAAAATAAGGCTTTGAAGCTACTACGTTAAGTTGCATTTCATGTGTTTGCCTAACACTTGCTCCGTGAGACTTTGAAAGATTTAGAAGAGTATGGGAGGCAATGATCTATGCAATAATTCATATAAGAACTAAAACTCTGAAACACAGTTGCCCAGAAAGATAAGCAGGTTGCCGATGTAACAAATTGTCCTTGAACTACACCTCCAAGCAAAAAAATGCAGAGAAATTTAATAATTCACTCCCGGAGACAGAAAAGAAGTAAGGACCCCCCCTCTCCATTGCCACTGCTGCAGAAAAAGCAGTTTTTCCACCAGATAACTCCACCGAGAAAACAACTAAGAAAAGAAATCCAAATCAAGATATATAAGCGAATTGAGAGGGACAGAGACAAATTAGAACAATGGGGGCTGGGCAGAAAACAAGACAGCAAAGCCCGTCCCTGTATAAGCCTTTGAACTTAAGAGTCAGCATCTACCTCCTTTTCTTGCTTCTTCGCAGCCTGAGTTACTTATTTTTTGTTCATGTACTAATTGGCTGTTTCAGTCTCGCAATGTGTGTAAGATAAAACACAGAAAAATATGCAACAAATCAAGTTTGGTGTCATGGAAGCCTGAAGACGACGATCCCTACTGGGGGTTGGAAAGAAAAGGGGGGGGCAAAAAAACTGCCTTCTGATATTTCTGTTAATTCTTGTGTTAACTGTAGTGTTTGTTGAATGTGTTTTTGTGAGCTCACAATATTAGTGTTACTGTGTGTGTGTATGTGAAGAAACAAAGTTCTTTGCCCGGAGAAAAAGGAAAAAAGAAAAGTAAAAAGCCTTCCCTTGAAAAGATTCAGCCTTGCCAGGGAAAGAAACAGAGTGTATTTCACATGATAGAGGTGGTCTGTTGCTCGATAACTAAGCAAAAACTTTATTCACTCACTCAGAGCTGGGAGGAGGATGAAAATATCCTGGTTTGTAAAAATTGCAACTTTGTAACCTTCTGATTGGAGAAAGAAATTGTCTTACAATTTCATAACATAGTCTCACTAACTGTTTTCTGAAGTTGTTCATTAAAATAACCAAAATTGTTTTAGAATGCATACATAAATGTAAGGGAGAAAAACAGTTTTTAAATTAACTGCTGACAACTGTCTGTGATAAGAAAATTCCAATGCATGTGGGGGGAGCGGTTCTCCAGCAGAGCTCTAAGCACAGCTGCGCTACCTTCCCTCTCCCCCCCTGCTCAAACAGCTCTGTAAGCATTCTTTTGTTGCTTCTGTATTTTACAGATAGGTTTTTTGAGATTGTTGAAGAAGCTTTAAGGTAGACTTATTTGGTGGAATACCTAGGTCAAAATATCTTATTTGACAGGGGCAGTTTTTGCCAGAGCAAAAAGGGAAAAATAAGTAAACTGTTTCTAGCTGGAAGTTTCCACCTTTGTGGAAGGAGAGATAAATTCTAAAGATATAATACAGGAAACTGCCTAACAACAGACAGTGTTTCAAGTTTAAACTGCATCTGTCCTAGTCTCTTGTGCTAAGCAGCAGAGGTGTGTCCCTGTTATCAGGTGACAAGCTTAAACCAGAACTTTTGCTGCTTTGCAAGGTGTGCATTCTGGATCCCCTGGTATACTCTTATGAGCAAAACCCTAGTTTAAAGCAGTCTGAGTGAGTTTTACTGTGGCTTTATGTAAATTGCTAAAGTTGAGAGCTACTTTAAGAGTGTTAACTTCTTAAATACATCGATGTAAGTTAAACTGTTACACCTATTTTGTTTAAATAAGATGTTTAAAGTTTTCACGCATATCCCAGAAAAATATATAAATATCAGCAAAAATTCAGAATTGACTGCTTATAAATCCTAGCTGATCATATTGTTTCAGAGGCTAGGTGAGACTACTTAAGTTTTAAAAAGGACATGACTGTTCTCCAGTTTCATTTTTTACATTCAGAGAGGCAGGAATCTGCCCTATGAATTTGTGAATCCTGTTAAAATCCCAAGCCATGCGTGGCTTGATAAAGGAAAAGTAAGAGATACAAAACTACATTTAATCCAATTATGCAACTAAGACCTTATAAAAATCAGTAATCCCATCCTCTGAAAGATTTCCATATGCTGGGATTTTAAACAGCCAATTGTTTCTTCATAATGAAAGCTGCTATTTGCTTTTATTGAAGTTACAGTGACCTTCCTGAAATTCAGTGTTTTCCTTTACAATAGGAGAGAAATTTTCTGCAGTACAACATGATAAAATGCTGCTCAAAATGATAAAAGCAAAATAAAAGTAAATACGGAAGTTAGAGACCTAAAAAGATGAGCAAAAACTACATGTGATTGTTCTAACCAATGTTCTTTGAGAAGCAGGATTGAAGAATGCTCCAGGAAAAAATTCACAAAACCAAGCCATATAACCTATCTCCTACAGAGAGAATTATACTGCAAAGAATCATCACTAGGCCTTCAGCTTCAAAGAAAAACTGCAAAATTACCCATGATACCCACTTAAAACTGACTGAACTATTAATAACAAATTTGTGAGTTTTTTATTAAAGGTGAAGAACAACTAAAAGAAGCAGATGAACAAGAGCTGAGAGTCAATTACGTCCCAGACATCAGAGACGACTTGGACTGACTTCTCACAGAAGACCCTGAATTTCAAGCTGTATTAGCAGACTGTAATAGTGATTTATTTATTCATTTTTCTAAGTACCGACTATAGCCAGAAATCATGTGTTGCTGCCAATCACACATTACTCATGTAACTCAGACATTGGTTTAATTCTCCACAATTTAGGAAGTTTTAAAAAACTGTAAGGACAAGTGATGTAATCTGCTGGTTTTCCAGAGCTAAGAAAATTATGCAGAGATTCCTAACTCACTTATAGGACAAACTGTTGTCAAGAAAACATTTTACACATCAAATGAACATTTTAAAATATAAAAAGGGGGGAAAGAGACCATGCAGGTGCATAAACAGATGCTAAATCGGAGTAGATCTCATTTAAATTTGTTAGGCCTTATATTCCTTGTATGTACTCCTTTTCAAGCCAGGTACAGTTGTTGGACGTGACTGCCAAAGATAACACACTGAGAAGTACACAGGCAATAACTACTTAAAATGTAAAGTGTGTAATTAAAATGTAAAAGTATAATAGAAATTCCAGCTATGTATGAGTGAAGTGTGACTGAGGTGGCCACCAATGAATGACTGAAGAGAGATGGTGTGAGAGAGAGAAACTGTGTAGATATATATGTGTGTAGACTTAAAAATACTTTACAGGAGTGTCAAGATTTTGAAGGAATGTGTTGCATGAATTTGTCGGACTATAGTGAATCCATACACAGAAGCATTCAGCTTTTGAAAGAAGGTGTCCGCAAATTACAAATTGATGATGGATGGGATTGGTTAAATAAGTTGTTTGGTAAATGGGGTTTGTCTGGTTGGCTGTTATCCACCATAAAAACAGGATTGCTGATTTTGGTAATTATTGTAGTTGTGCTATTAATGATGCCCTGTTTGATCAGCCTGTTGCAAAGGGCCCTGCAGCAGACTGTTAAGGCCATCTTTGTCGCACAAATACAAAAAAGGGGGAATTGTCACGGGTGACAGTGGGTCTGTCAGCACCTTGGCACATACTGACGAAGCAATAGATGTTGACCAGATCAAAGTATACCCCTGAGATGGACTGAAAGAGAGGACTGAAAATGGAGGCCCTGATCCTGACAACATACTGATGCATCCTGAAGAAGCTGTCCTGTGGGAACAGAGAACACTGTCTCATGAGAACAAGGACCTGTTTTGAACGAGAGTAGTTGGGAAGAACATCAACATGAGAGAAAAATAAGAGCAGGTGCTCGGGACTGTTGTGGGAAAGAACTGGGCTGTTTTGAGAAAGAGCAAAGTTGTTGTGAGAAAGTAGAGTTTAGAAAATGCACCTATTAGCTGTAAGAATTCTGGTGTGAAAGTTTGAACTGTCCTATCCGTGTGCATTACGTGTGTTCAAAAACTGTACTTAAGGGGCTGCGCAGCAGCCCCGGCGATCCCTGCTTTTTTCTTGGAATAAACTTTGCTGGAACCTTTTTTCGTGTCGCTTTGGCCGTTCCGACACTTTCAGCGACAGGGGACAGCACTGGAGTTCTGTTATTAGTGGCATGGACCTCCATCAAATTGAAGTTCAGTCTGAAAAAGCGCAAACCATTCCTCTTCAATATGTATGGGCCCCATCTCAAGCTACCAGGCCTGGAGTAATTTTAGCTGAAGGAGCTGGGGCAACAGCGTATGTTGGCTCATTGTGCTTTGCAGATTTGCACGACATGCACACACTCCGGGTGCATCTTTGCAGGATTACTATGTAAATACTTGTGTGTGGAAACTGTTTCCTTTTTATTCTCCACATAGCAGATATAGAGCACCTGTAGTATGCCTTCATCTGAGGTTTAAATTGGACATCAGAGGCACTTGTTGCTCGGAATGTAGAAGTAACTGCACTGCACCTGGGAATTTTCCCAGTCCAGTTGCTGATGTGCTACCTCCTGTCTCAACACCACGCATGCTGTTCTGAGTTTGATGGCATGTGCTGCTTCAACATGACTGCTAAATCAGCTGCATTGAGAGGAACATTTGACATTGACAGGACTCCATACGATGACTAAGGCACTGTCAGTGATGCCTTGCTAGCTGAGTGGTTTAATATTGTGACAGGAGGACTGGGACATTTACCTTAAAGCATTACATGTTTATTCCTTTTCCTATATACTTTGCTAAGTTCCTTTGCAAATGATCATGTTCTATACTTCCAGTCCCAGCAGGAATGCTTCCTTGAGTGAGAGGGTGAAATGTAGGGACAGAAAAGTTCAATGCGGAAGATTTATTCAAGGAGGAAAAAGAGTTTTCTCTCAAGGAAATTTTTGCTGAAACTAGGCCTCAAAAAGATCAGTGTGAGAAAATTCCATTTATTACACCTATGGATGTTTATTCTTTGCCTTTTTTGAGAAGTAGGATTCCTGTGTAGAGATGACGCTTTCTCACAGACATGCTGTGAGCCCCCTGCTGGGAGAGAGGTAGTCCATAAAAGGATGGGGAGAACACAGCCTTGAACTTATGTGCATGTGAACGGAGTTGTTATAAAAGCACCAGAAACAGGCTTGATGGGTGCTCTTTTTGCCTGCTGTGTGAATTAACAGCATATTTTGGGTTTCCAACTTCAGAATAAACTTATCCTTAATACCTTAGCCATGGTCTGGTCCTCTGGGTACATATCAATTCTTACAGTAAGGATAAAAAGGAATAAGGAGACTGTCCCATTGAGTCACAAGGTTCAGAGTGGACCCCCTTGCCAAACTTGGCCCCAGACTTGACCAGCTGTTTAGGCCTAAAGGTTTTAACAGCACTTAAACTTAATAGTACTTAATCAATAGCCTAATTTAAAAAATTTAACAAAAGATTCTATAGAATTTACTATAAGCACAACAGCAACTCACAGGCCTTACTTACAAATCTAAAGTACTTAAGAATCTAGGAGAGCGACATTCCTAGTACATTTGCTATAGCATATGCACACTCACATGCACACAGACCTAAAGGAGTATGTACAAGGTATATACCTGTGAAAAATTCCCTTCAAGTTCAGTGAAGTACTCACATCGGATGCCTTTGCATCGAGGAGTGCCTTGAGCCTCGAAGAGTGAGGTTATGAGCCCAGGATCCATTGGCGGTGTTTGGCCTTGATCCTCCAAGTATAGCAAACTTGAGAGTTCGCTAGCTCTGAGGGTTGTCCCACTCATAGGGAGATTGTTGGTCCGGGAGAGCTCAAAGGATCTCACTTAGGACCATATTTATAGGATTGCAAGAGAGTTGGCTTTCATCATTGTAATTTTTCTTCCTGGTCAAAATTTGGTTCAGTAACTTTCTTTGAAATTTCAATAACAAAAATGATGTTCCACTTGGGTTGTTATTCAGGTCAGAAAAATAAGTTTCCAAGGCTATTCATTAAAAAATCGGAGCTCATTAGACAGCACTAGTTCCTGGGAACAGACGGTGTTTCTGATAAGCTCGAGGAGCTTAGCCCAGGTGCATCAAGGCTGAGGCCTAACAAGCATTTCTGAGATCTTAGTGTGGCCCAAGGAGGGCAGGGGAAGGGGGCAATTGTACCACCACACCCAGGTGGCCAAGAAGGCCAATGTCATCCTTGCTTGTATCAGAAATAATGTGGCCAGAAGGACTAGAGAAGTGATCTTTCCCTCTGTACTCAACACCGGTGAGGCTGTACCTTGAGGACTGTGTCCAGTTTTGGGCCCCTCACTACAAGAAAGACATTGAGGCACTGGAGCACATCCAGAGAAGGACAACAAAGCTGGGGAAGGGTCTGGAACATAAGTCCTATGAGGAGTCTCTGAGAGTACTGGGGTTGCTTGGTCTGGAGAAAAGAAGGCTCCGGGGAGACATTATTGCTCTCTACAACTACCTAAGAGGAAGTTATGGAGAGGTGGGCATTGGCCTCTTCTCCCAGGGAAGCAGCGATAGGACAAGGGGAAATGGCCTCAAGTTGTACCAGGGGAGGTTCAGGTTGGATGCTAGGAAAAATTTCTTCACTGGAAGAGTGGTTAAGCATTGGAACAGGTTCCCCAGGGAAGTGGTGGTGTCACCATCCCTGGAAGTGTTTAAAAAATGAGTAGACATGGCACTTCACGATATGGCTTAGTGGGCATGGTGGTACTCAGTCAAAGGTTGGACTTAAGGATTTTGAAGGTCTTTTCCAACCTTAATGATTCTATGATTCTCTGATAATAGACTGTCTCTGTTTCTTTCCCATCATCTTCCTATATTTCTAAGTTAAACTGGGAGTAGTTTCTTCTAGCATTTGGCTTTATATTTTTTCATTTTATTTTCCTAATCCATGTTGATAGGAAGAAGAAACCCCATTTCATTGCACTGCTTGGCATGGCTAATACTTGCTAAAGCACTTTGTGAAGCAGGTTGAAATGTGAATGTTAAAAACAAAGAAGGGAAGACTTTGCTCCTGAGAGCATCTGCTAGGGGTTACCATGTTATTACGGAATGCTATGAGGAACTGGACTTTTTTAATTGCCTTAAAACATTGCTACTGGAGTGAGCTATGCAAGCCTCCTGCCAGGAGAGTGAAGATAAAGGCTAAGGGGAGGAGGACATAGCGCACAAACTGTTAATTTTGAAGGCTTGGGGGGCGACTCTTTGGGTGTGTAACACTGTGATGGACTAAAATGTTGGTAATGTCTTAAACATTGTCAAAATCATAGAAAGACTTTTTGTCGAACTGCAAGGAAGCAACTGCCTGTCTGCAACCACCAAAGCCTGACTGAAATTTGAACTGTGAAGGAGGACTTGAGATAAGACTGTTGTCTAATGATCTCAAGTCTGAGGAGAAGTAAATAAGGCTCGGGAAAGAAGAATGTATCTGTGTTAAGAATAGACCCTAGCTGGGCCCAGGGGGTGGTGGAGGAGAAGGGGTTTGGGTGTGTGATGGTGAAATCTCTCCACACCAAATTGAAGAAGTAAAACACACGGGAAATTCACGTGAGAGGCAGCTGAGAAGGGGTCATAAACCATCAAAGACCCCCAAAGCACACCTTCCCCCCCCAACTCATTCTTGAGGCCTTCTACCACCAGAGGACTGCACGTGATCCAAGTGGGGCAACAAATCCAGAGTCTGTCACGAGAGACTGCAAAGCTTCCCCCCCAGGGGAGGTACCTGGCATCTCCTCAATGTATATTAATCCACTGGAGGCTATGTTTTGTGAGACCCTCACCACCAAGAAGACCAGAAGAACCAGATCGCCAGGATGCTGCTGGGGTCCATGGAGTGGTGATACATTTATATTTTAATCTCTGTCACTTTCTTTCCCCCCTCCTTTTTCCTATTTTTTTCTATCTCTCTTTCTCTGTCTCACATTTACCATTAAATAAAACTCATACCAAAACTCATCTGATGCCAAAGGCATCAGATGCCTTTGGCATCTGATCTCGTTTGTACCTTAATTTGAGGAGAGGCATTTGTAATAATTTTAATAATCGAATCATAACAGATGCCTATCTAAAGGAGACCAGTGGCATTCTCTGTGTGCGTGATGTTTATCTCCTATGGGCCAGGCTGTGACAAAGGAGGCCCCTGTGTGCACACACCCATCACCACCCTGGAGAAGGCCTTGATGCCTTAAAATCCATATTACATAGATTTTAATATAGCTTTTTAACACTTTTATAATGGAACTTTTAGCTAAATACCTTTTGTAGTAAATTCCTGAAATATTGTTTATTATTCCTTGTCAAGGATTCCAATGGATAAAGATTTTTAGAACATCTAGTCTGTAGAGAATGTCCTTAGACAAGACATAACAGGCACATTGCTTGATATAACCAAGTCAAAACTACTCAAGAGGACTCAGAAGCCTTGAAACTGTTCCAATAAGGGAAGAAGGTGATGACAAAGAGGAGTACGGGGAGGAAGGGGTGGTCTTTTACAACCACCAACTCAATTCTGGGAGGCATGTCTAAGGGAGGTCCGATAGGACGGACAGTTTTTGGGTTGGGTGTAAGCAATGATGTAATGGTCAAATATTATAATTAGATAGTGTTATAAAAATTGTAAAGCCTATTCTGTGTGGGTGTGCAATATGTATATTGTGCACCTAAAGCACTTTAATTAAAGAACTGCTCTTTACCTTTTCCTACTCAAAATTGTCAAGAAAATTATTTGTTCGATTTTAGGTAGCAGCCTCGCCTTTTAGCAGGGGTGCCTCTGAAGTACCCCCATTCCCCCCAAGCCTAAATGACTTTGCAAAAAACCAGCACCTCCAGCCTCTGCAAAAACAGCCCCCCACGCACACACAGGGGAAGCACCAGGAGGGTTTCTCAGGGTATATAAATCCATTGAACTTTATGTTTCATGGGCTTCTCTCCCCCACCACTCCCCAACGGACCAAGACACCAACGACAACAACAACCAAATTCATCAGAGACCTGTTAGTGGTGACTATAAAACTTTTTTCTCTCTTTCTTTCTCTCTTTTCCCTTACACATTTCCTTGGGTGATATCTTTATGTTTTTACATTGCTATATTACAACCAAAACAGCTACATACCTGTTTTCCTTTGCAACCAAATTGTTCTAAAATAAACTATTTATATATCTGTAAACATTGATCATCTAGTATTGATTTACTCTAATTCACTCCAGGAACTTATTAACAAAAATAAAAGTTACTCCTGCCTGGCAGGGCAGATCATAACAAATGCTTGGCAGAATATGGTGCTAACCTTGATGCAACAGAGAATGTTAGCAATGGGTGAATGAGGTGCTTTTAGTCAGGAATTATGTCCATAGATCACATATATCATAGAGTAGTACCTCTGAATTGCTTCATTTGAATGCTACAAGACATTATTATTTTTATGACATGGGGTTTTTGAGTGTTTCTACAGAGAATATTGATGACTCCAATAGTCTTTAAAGTTGCTGACTAATTATTTTTCCATGATTGGCTTTATTTTGATTCATTATTGCCTTATCAATTAACACCTTATAAGCAACACACTCTCTATGGAAAATAGCAGGAACGCTGAATTCTGTAAAAGGCAACAAGCTATTAACTTAAAAGAAAAGAATAATTTACTGTTTGCCTTTGATATCTATGTGTCAGATAAATCACACCTATTTCCAATAATCTAAATACAAGCCTGTAAAAAATATAACTATGATTCAGAATGATTTTTTTGTTTTTCAGGATGTGATCTCAAGAAATAAATTTTGCATTTAATTCCTTATGCTTACACTATGCTTATCCTTATAGCTAGCTTTATTGCTCATGGAATTGTCATTATATCTAAATAGTTACTAAAGCAAGTTCAAGAAAATGCTTTTGCTTCTAAAATAATTACATTGATTTTTCCAGCCACACTCTCTTTAGGTTGTTCCACAGAGAAAAAGCTGTCTCTAAAGCTACTAATATCTAAGCAGATGGTATGACTTTTATTTCACTAGCTGCAGTCAGCAAATACTGCAGTGGTTTAAGATACTCAACTCATTGTTATAGTTGGTCACTCTCCCAGTCCCTCTGGAAGTCATCAGCATAAAATGTATATTTGCACTTCATTCCAGTGAAAACCTCAGTCGTTTAATGTAAATCTGCTTTCATCCTGTAGTTGACTTGTTTTGACAGTGTACTGGTTATGGCTGGGATAGAGCTAAATTTCTTCATAGTAGCTTTCAAAGTGTTATGTTTTGGATTTATGATGAAAATAGTATTGATAGTACACGTATGTTTTAGTTATTGCTGAGCAGGGCTTACAGAGAATCAAGACCTTTTCTGCTACTCACCCCACCCCACCAGTGCACTAGAAGTTGGGAGGGGACACAGCCGGGACAGCTGACCCCAACTGACCAGAGTGATATTCCATACCATATGACATCATACTCAGCAATAAAACTGGGGAAGAAGGAGGAAGGGGGGTATTTGGAGTTATAGCATTTGTCTTTCCAAGTAACTGTTACGCATGATGGAGCCCTGCTTCTGGAGGTGGCTGAACACCTGCCTGCCATTAGGAAATATTGAGTGCATTCCTTGTTTTGCTTTGCTTGTGCATGCAGCTTTTGCTTTCCCTTTTAAACTGCCTTTATCTTAACCCACAAGTTTTCTAACTTTTACCCTTCCAATTTTCTTCCCCATCCCACTGTGGGAGAGAATGAGTGAATGGCTGTGTTGTGTTTAGCTGCCTACTAGGGTTAAACCGCAACAGCTGCTGTGCATCTCCTTGCCTCCACCTCCAAAAAAGAAAAAAAAAAAGTACATATCAGGGACTATGAGAGAGAAATAGACTGGTAGAATCACACCTTTCCATTCCTGAGAGAAATGCAGCAAATGGAAGCCCAGCAAGAGTAAGGAGAGCCCTGACCCTCTTGCCATCAGGCAGAAAGAGGGAACCTAAAAGACCGGGGGAATGGAAACAGGTCCCTGCTTAGGCCAGCAGGAGAATCCCCTCCCAGCCTCCCTCGCCTTCCCAGGTGCCCTTACAGGATAGGGTCAGGTAAATAATAGTGAAGGTGAAGGTCTACGGGGGATGGGGGAGGAGGTGTTGTCCAGAGCAAATCAGTCAAATGAGACACAAAACAGATACAGCTGTTAAGAAAGAAAGAAGAGTAATTGTTGCAGGTGACTCCCTTCTGAGGGGAACTAAGGGCCCCATATGCTGACCAGATTCATCCCACAGGGAAGTCTGCTGCCTCCCTGGGGCCAGGTAAGAGAGATTACTAGAAGACTCCCTGGACTGATTTGGCCCTCTGATTATTACCCACTGCTGGTTGTCCAGGTGATGAGGTTGAGGAAAGGAGTCCTAGGTTAATCAAAAAGAACTTCAGGACAATGGGATGACTGGTTGAAGGGACAGGAGCACAGGTGGTGTTTTCCTCAATCCCTTCAGTAGCAGGGAAGAATGCCACAAGGAACAAGAGAAGTCACCTGATCAACACATGGCTTAAAGACTGGTGCCATTGGTGGAATTTTTGCTTTTTTGATCATGGGGTGGTTTATACGACACCAGGCCTGCTGGAGACAGATGGGGTTTGCCTGTCTAAAAGGGGGAAAAGGATTCTAGCCCATGAGTTGGCGGGGCTGACTGAGAGGGATTTAAACTAGGTTTGAAGGGGGAAGGGGATAAGACCAGGCTCAACAGAGATGAGCCTAGGAGTGGCAGGCCGGTGTTGGGAGGGGTGAAATCAATAGCCCAGCTGAAGTGCATCTACACAAATGCAGCAGTGCAGGTAACAAACGAGGAGCTGGAAGCCATTGTGCAGCAGGAAATCTATGATGTAGTTGCCATCACGGAAACATGGTGGGATGACTCACATGACTGGAGTGCTGCAATGGGACAGGCGAGGAAGGAGAGGCGGTGGGGTGGTTCTGTACATTAGGGAGTGTTTTGACTGTATAGAGCTCAAGGATAGTGATGATAAGGTCAAGTGCCTATGGGTGAGAATCAGGGAGAAGGCCAACAAGGCAGATATCCTGGTGGGAGTGTGTTATAGACCACCCAACCAAGATGAAGAGGCAGATGAAGTATTCTACAAGTAGATGGCTGATGTTTCATGATTGCTAGCCCCTGTTCTTGTGGGAGACTTTAACTTGCTGGATGTCTGCTGGAAACTCAACACAGAGGAGAGGAGACAGTCTAGGACATTCCTGGAGCATGAAGTAAGGAAGGGGGTCATCAAAACCGCTACCTTGGATTTCCTCAGGGCAGACTTTGGCCTGTTCAGGACACTGGTTGAGACAGTCCCTGAGGGGCAAAGGGGTCCAGGAAGGATGGACATACATCAAGAAGGAAATCTTAAAGGCACAGGAGCAGGCCATCCCCATGTGCCGCAAGATAAGCAGGAGGGGAAGAAGACGAGCCTGGCTGAATAGGGAACTTTTGCTGGAACTCAGGGAAAAAAAGAGAGTTTATGACATTTGGAAGAAGGGACAGGCAACTCAGGAAGAGTACAAGGATGTCCTTAGGTCATGTAGAGAGAAAATTAGAAAGGTGACAGCTCAGCTAGAACTGAATCTGGCCACCACTGTGGAGGATAATAAAAAGTGTCTTTATAAATACATCAATGACAAAAGGAGGGGCAAGGAAAATCTCCATTCTTTACTGGATGCAGGGCGGAACATTGTCACCAAGAATGAAGAAAGGGCTGAGGTACTTAATACCTTCTTTGCCTCAGTTTTCAACAATAAGACAGGTCGTCCTCAGGACAACTGGCCTCCTGAGCTGGTACACAGGGATGGGGAGCAGAATAGTCCCCCTGTAATCCAGGAGGAAGAAGTTAGTGACCTGCTGTGCCACTTAGATACTCACAAGTCTATGGACCAGATGGGATTCAACCAAGGGTACTGAGGGAGTCAACAGAAGAGCTCACCAAGCCACTCTCCATCATTTATCATCAGTCCTGGTCAACTGAGGAGGTCCCAGATGACAGGAGGTTGGCCAATGTGACGCGCATCTACAAGAAGAGTCAGAAGGAGGACACAGGGAACTACAGACCTATCAGTCTGACCTCAGTGCCGGGGAAGTTTATGGAACAGATCATCTTGAATGCCATCATGCAGCATGTACAGGACAGCCAGGGGATCAGGCCCAGCCAGCATGGGTTTAGGACAGGCAGGTCCTGCTTGAACAACCTGATCTCCTTTTATGACCAGGTGACCCATCTAATGGATGAGGGAAAGGCTGTGGATGTAGTCTACCTGGACTTCATCAAAACCTTCAATACTGTGTCCCACGGCATTCTCCTGGAAAAGCTGGCAGCCAATGGCTTGGACAGGTGCACTCTTTGATGGGTTAAAAACTGGCTGGATGGCCCGGCCCAAAGAGTGGTGGTGAATGGTGCTACATGCAGTTGGTGGCTGGTGAAAAGTGGTATTCCCCAGGGCTCAGTATTGGGGCCAGTCCTGCTTAATATCTTTATCGATGATCTGGACAAGGAGATCTAGTGCACCCTCAATAAGTTTGCAGACAACACTAAGTTGGGTGGGAGTGTTGATCTCCTGGAGGGTAGGAAGGCTCTGCAGAGGGATCTGGACAGGCTGGATTGATGTGCCAAGGCCAGTGGTATGAGGTTCAATAACACAAAATGCTGGGTCCTGCACTTGGGTCACAACAACCTCATGCAGAGCTACAGGCTGGGGGAAGAGTGGCTGAAAAGCAGCCCAGTAGAAAAGGACCTGGGAGTGCTGTTTGACAGCCAGCTGAAAATGAGCCAGCAGTGTGCCCAGGTGGCCAAGAAGGCCAATGGCATCCTGGCTTGTATCAGAAATAGTGTGGCCAGCAGGACTAGGGAAGTGATTGTCCCTCTGTACTCGGCACTGACGAGGCCACACCTTAAGTCCTGTGTTCAATTTTGGGCCCCTCACTTCAAGAAAGACATTGAGGTGCTGGAGCATGTCCAGAGAAGGGCAACAAAGCTGGTGAAGGGTCTCGAGAGTAAGTCATATTAGGAACAGCTAATCTTTTGTTTTAATGAAAAGGGAACACAGTCCCAAGATGAATGGGCTGTCTGGATGAGAGCCACCAGGAGTGAAGTCAGCTAGACTGAGCAGTAACTGAGGGAAAGGTAATTCTGGCAGGGCAAGATCATGACCATCAACCCATTGACCACCTCCTTAAAATGGACCCCTGACTCAAATGGAGGGAAGACCTGCACCTGTGGACTAATTAACCATGAGAAGCGAGAGATATAACTAGCAAGTGAGGGTTTGAGTACTAATTAATAGAAAAGTTATGTAATTTGTAATCAATGAATGCTGATGCCTTTGTTTGTTAAAATGTATAAATAGTGTAAAGTTTTGATGATTGGGGAGCCAGCCTTTTGGGGGTTTCCAGCCAGCTCCCTACTTTGCACAAACTAGAATAAAAAATGGAAATACTTTGCCTCATTGTGTGAATTGGTGCTGTGCACCAGGTAACTAGCCCACATTTGAGACAACGGTACTGTGTCCAGGTCTGGAGTCCTCAGTACAAGAAAGACATGGACCTGTTGGAACAGGTCCAGAGGAGGATCATGAAGATGATCAGAAGTCTGGGGCACCTCTCCTGTGAAGACAGGCTGAGAGAGTGTATTCGTGCAAAATTAGACGCTGTTATTTTTGACCCGTGTCTGGACTTGCCACCTGCAAAAGTGTACTCTTTTTCCTGCCAAGTTATGAGAAAACAAGAACTGATAAATGGAACTTTGTCATTGGAAAAGAAACATCTTGTGTAAACCGAAACTAATTGGGGTCTGGCTATTTGCTGACAGCCAGTCAAGGGCAATTCAAGGAGAAAGAGGAGGAGGTGATGAAATAAAACACCACTGATCCATTACGAGAAATCCCTGCTGTAAACTGCGCAAGTGCAATTGGAATTCCACTTACACAATGAGGGGAGGGACTGGAGAACGGGGGAGGGACTGGAGGCCTCTAACTGGGCGGGTGCTGGCCACACACACCCAGGTAAACGTCACAGACTGACTGTATTAAAGGCAGACAGCTCTTGCTCAGGGCAGAAGCATGCTTTACACTGAGTACAAAGTTGCCTCTGCAGGGACGCCTGCCAGTGTGTCAAGCCTGCCAATGTCCTGAGGATGCAGCTATGGCTACTGGGAATTTTGAACATTTTGGGGGTGGTATGTACAGCAACTGTAGATAGCACATTATGGCACCGAGGGCACGGACCAACCAGATTGGGTGCAAAATGGTAAAATTGTTTATTTGCGGGCAAACACACCTTTATATACCCCTGTGACATCACGTGGTATTCCCCCCACAGTTCTTAGTGAGTCCTTCCAGTGGTCATGCTCCATCGAGTCCTTCTCCAGGGGCTTGATGCAGAGACTACATTTCCCATGCTTCCTTGCGACATACTTCCTATACAGTGTTAACCCCTTCTACCACATATCCCCCTCTTTTATTATAATAACAAGTTATAGAACAGTATAACTCTAAAACCTTCCTTGATATAAAACAATCTTAACTAGCTATACAAATCAGGACCTAAACCTACAAGGCCTTTATTAGAACTAGTTACTCTATATATTAAGTAACTTCATTAACCATGCAACCTTCATTTATCCAGGGTTTATAACAAATCGTTTATGTAAGACTTTTTATCTGAGGGTATTTATGTAACTGGGTGAAAAACATCAACTTTATTTTAAGGGGAAATGTGTTAGGGTACGGATATTGTGCTTAACTGTTATTTGAGGACATTGGTGTGGTTGAGGTAGAATTGTTGTATAATTGTGCTTTTATTTGAGGTATTGTTGATACTGAGTGTTCTTGAATTCACACACACACATTTTTCCTCTCATGCAGGAGGCCGCCCTCTCACACCATGCACACATGTTCTGGATTTTTATTCTGTTTTGCTTTTCAACCATAAGTATAAATTAGCAGCAATTATTGACTGTGTGTGTGGCATATTGAATGCACGGACTCAGGGGATGAAGAACTGAGGCATTTTATTTAAAAGGATACAGCCTTTTATAACCAACACAAACAGGAAAATGTTCCTTATAAGGTAAAAACTGTGACCACAGCATCTGATTGGCTGCTAGCTGTTGCATGGGGACATGGCAGGCTTTTGGGACTGCAAACTCATTCCTGTCATGAGTTGCTCTGTGCTCTGCAAAGGTCTGGTTCTTTCCAAGCCTTCAACCTGACTATTTCCTGTCGCTGAAAGTGTCGGAACGGCCAAAGCGACACGAAAAAAGGTTCCAGCAAAGTTTTATTCCAAGAAAAAAGCAGGGACAGCCAGGGCTGCTGCGCAGCCCCTTAAGTACAGTTTTTGAACACACGTAATGCACACGGATAGGACAGTTCAAACTTTCACACCAGAATTCTTACAGCTAATAGGTGCATTTTCTAAACTCTACTTTCTCACAACAACTTTGCTCTTTCTCAAAACAGCCCAGTTCTTTCCCACAACAGTCCCGAGCACCTGCTCTTATTTTTCTCTCATGTTGATGTTCTTCCCAACTACTCTCGTTCAAAACAGGTCCTTGTTCTCATGAGACAGTACTCCTGTTCTCATGAGACAGTATTCTCTGTTCCCACAGGACAGCTTCTTCAGGATGCATCAGTATGTTGTCAGGATCAGGGCCTCCATTTTCAGTCCTCTCTTTCAGTCCATCTCAGGGGTATACTTTGATCTGGTCAACATCTATTGCTTCGTCAGTATGTGCCAAGGTGCTGACAGACCCGCTGTCACCCGTGACAATTTCCCACAATTCTCCCTTCTTTATTTTTTAGGGGCACTTGTTTAATTGTAAATATTATAAACATTTCAATACAACATAGATCAATAAGTTAAAATACATTGTTGGTATACCTGATTCAAAGAAACCTCTGCCAATCTGAAAAGCACTTTTATTATGGCCGGGGAATGCAAAGGGGCAGGTGTTCTCCCCAGTGCACTCTGCTGAGCCAAGAAATACTATAGCTTTTTATACAGTTTGAAAGTAGCAGGTTTAAAATTATCTTTACATACACTCTTTTGCAGTCTGCCTTATCTAAATAGACATTTAGTTTTACCTCCTATTCTTACCATTATAGAGTAGTTACATAAAGTTTTATCATTTCAAGCAGTTTCAGGTTCCCCACCCCTCTCTATGTGCTAAGAAGCCTTCCCTATTCTCTAAGCTATTTTATCTCAATTGCCCACAGTTTGGGCAGAAACCTTTAAGCAGTTTTACATTTTGCAAAGTCACACATCGCTAAATAGCTAAATTTTATTTCATTTTCTATTTCACACCAATCTAAGAAGCAAAAACCTTCTTAGCTCTGGTAATATTTATTAGGGCAAGAGACCTGCTACATAAGAGAGAAAAAAAAAAACCAAACCAATGTATTTTGTTCTTTAAGATACATGGTCTGCACTGAATGGCCAATGCATGGTTGTGGTTGTTCTCCTGATTAATAGAAAAAATGAAAAAAGCAACTAGAATAGTTTCCTTAATTTACTGTATTCTGCATCATCTTCCCAGCTTCTGGTCAAGCTCGCTGGAGACACAGATTGGCTCCTCTATTCATGAGAATTACTAATGACAGATTGAGAATGAATACATTTTTATTTGTGACTCTTTTCATTAATTTTAATATTATTTCTAACTTTTTTTTCTTTAAATCTCTACTGTGGTATGTGACTGAGGTTTCGGTTTGCAGTGTTTCGCTTCTCCTCCCCCTATCCTGTAGGCAGAGAGATTCAAAGTGAGACAGGAGAGGTTTTTTAGATTTTTTGCCCTCCCTCCCACAAACTGTAAGGCAAAAATATTTCTTTCCCCAGTCAGAAGATTGCAAAGTTGCAGCCTCTATAAAGCAGGAGGGTTCTACACCCCCTTCCAGTCCCAAAAAACTGGTAATGTAAACTTTTTTTTTCTTCTTTTTTTTTTTTTTCTTTTGAGTTTGACCAGAGGAGGTGTAAGCCTCCCACTCAGTTGCTCGGCAACAAACTCTCTCTATTGTGTGAGCCACTAACACCTTATCTCTTTCTCTGCTAAGGTAAAGGCAAAGTTTTGCAAGAGGGCTTTTTACCCTTTTTGTCAAAACCCTAGTTTGTTTTTTTTTCTTTCTTTTGCTGAATACGATATTTTTGCAGAAGGGTTTTATAGGGGTAAAATACAGCTAAGAATAAGGCATTTCACTAAGATTTTCGTACAAATACGCATTTCACGGAAAAACTTGTTCCTTTTAAATACCTATTCCCCAAGAGTAACAGAAAAAGGAAAGATGGCTATTTTGGTTTTCTCTCTCACTGCAGCCTCTGCTGCTGTTCCCGCTCGCTCTCCCCCCCTACCCTCGCGGGGGGGGGGGAAGGAGAGAGAACCCACTGAAGTTGTTTAGTGTCTGTTCTCGCTGCTGCAGCCCCCACCAACCCTCACGCCGGCCCCTCAGGGCCCGAGCCTCCTCTTTGCCGCAGCTGCCAGCACCGGAGGCAGTTTGAATAATCTCAAAGGGAAATTTGTATGCTCCTGTGTCATCTGAGACACCTCTCCCGGACTCTCATCCCTGGGTTTTAACAGTTACTAACAAACCCATGGTCGCTTCTCCACACACACGCACAACCCCCAACACACACACACACACACACACACACACACTAGCACGGCATAGTTAGCAACACCGTGAGCCCACAACGACACACCGAATAGACAACAGAGTCAACACCAGAGTTAACAGAAACACGGGAAAGCAACCTTCTAGCCTGCTCCCCTTCTCAACAAGAAGTGATACTTTTCCGGGGTTTCTCCATCCCTGTTTCCCTCTGGGGCTGCCTCTGGTTTTCTCTTGCACTGCTACTGCCGGGCTGCTCTCCTGCCGGCTCTCGGACGCTCCTGCTTTACCCCCGCGGCACTGCCTCTCTCTGCTCTGCTATGCCTTGAGGGTCTCCCGGCCATAGCGGCTCTCTGGTGTTCGTATGCACTGTTGCCGTGGGAGTTAGGTGCTGAAAAAATCTCCCGGAGCAGTTAATTAGGGGTGAGATAAGAAAGGGTTTATTATGCCAAGGCTGAAGAATATACAAGCCGTGCGCGCCCCCCTGTGCCTGAGATGTTACATTTTATAATACCATCCATCCAATCCAAGATGTGTCCACCCTGTGGCCTTTACTCTGGTCCGCCCCGGGTCCACCCCCTGAAAATGGGTCTGGGGTGTGTTTCGGGACCCTCTGTTCATCCCATCTTCATCTTCATCAGAGCACAAAGGGCACACAGTCACCCAATTCTTGACCGTGTTCTGTGGTTTAGGCCCTGATATGCTGTTCTGCCAACAATCTAGGCCTTGCCTTGACAAAAGACTAAACATTTCTGCTGTATTCAGGGGTATGAGTGATATAGGGAGCATAGAATGGGGTAAGAGGGTTAAGGAATGTGTAAACAAGGGTGCTAGAGGGAAAGGGACAAGGGACAAAGGAGGGAGGGTTGCTGCTTTTAAAATCTACTTATAAAACTTATAAGGCTTACCAATATTAGAAAAATAAAAAAAAAACATTAGGGGCTTAAGGCATCAGCACCACGACTCTGCACGGTTCGAATTCACACGGTTCGGTCGGGGCAGTGTGTGCCAGGCCGCAACGCACTCCCCTCTTCAGCAGGATGACTGCACGGCCGAGAAGTTTCGTAGTAGCAGCGAGGGTAGTCGTCTCAAAGTCTATCTCCCAAACCCCGCCATTCCTCAAAGGAGAGGGGGTACTTTAAAAAAAACGTTATCAGGGGCCCAAGCAATAAGCTTGTCGAATACCTTCTCAGTTACTGCTTCCCTCGCTTAGCGAGGACACCTAACAGCAGGTTTTTTAGCTGCAGCAAATTCCGATTCCATGCTTACAGCAAATGACAGGGGGAAGGTAGTGATCCTTCCTACCTCGGTTCGCACTGACTGGCCCCACGACCGACACTCCTCGGTCCAGCTCCAATCAGCTTCTCATGTCTCCGACCATGTCTGACTGCAAGGAGATCAATCGGCTATCTGCATTCTTCTGCCTTTTCGAGCTTTTTATCACCTTTCCGGGCTCCAGATAAAACAAGAAGATGCAAAAAAGGAGCTCCAGAGTCAAAGACACATCCTCATGGAGGTACAGTCAATGCCCTAACTTTATTCCAAAATCCACACATTATCAAGGGTCCTATAGGGTTCACACGCTCTATTCTAACTTTCTATTGGTTACATTCATTTTCACACACTATATCTATAACTTTATTGGCTCTACTAGCCAAGGCACATTTCCAGGCGCCCCCATCTTCTGGTTTCTCACACCCTGGATAACATCCTCCTTCCTTGTTTTCCTCTATGCAGCTTTCTGATATCTGCTGCTCAAGGACACACATCTGCTGTTGGAGAACACAGGTCCCTGCTGTCCGGCATGCAGACCACATTGTGCAAGCAGGCCTGAAGCAGAATTTTATGTCCTGCATCATCTAAGATTCACTCAACACCACACATTGTACTGAGTGTTAGTAAGACTTATTTTTAGTAGGGTCTTCCAATTGTGTGGCATAAAAACGTAGGTGGAACTTAGTGTCTAAAAACGCAAGGGTGTTAGCGGAGGACACACCAGTTTCCCTTACCAGTTGCCTCAGTTCCTTTGTCAACTCATGTGGCAGAGGTTGGAACTGAGGGACCTGACGTGGGCGAATAACGACTGGGCATGCATGAATTACCTGCAAAGCTCCCACCCGTAATGCTTCCTCCTGACACAGTCCCCACCTGTAAACCGATCCTTCCCCACCTGCCTCCTTGCTCCCTCCAGATGGAACCATCCCTGGTCCCTCCTCCCCATTCCCCCATGCCTCCCCCCTGTGGCCCCAGTGAGCCCGGTTCCCTGTGGGAGGGTGGTGCTGGGTGGTGGAGGCGATGCGGGGGAGGAGCCACTCCCCCCCTCATGCCGGCGGCTGAAGTGGGGCAGTGTTGGGGCCGGAAGAGACGGATCGGCTTCCGGTCTGTTTGGCAGGCAAGATGGCAGTGCCCACCCCGGGACACGTGGGCGGCGGTCATCCTCAGCGTGGGGTGGCAGATAGGCTGGGTTACCCCCCCCATCGCTGTAACAGAGCCCCGTGCGCTGATCCAATGGCTTGGGATGTCGCATTTCAGGCTCTGTTCCCTCCCGGCGACCTATGTTCCCGTGGCCCCTGGCTCGCGACTTAAGGTGGACCTCGTGCGTTTGTGTTCCTACGCCTAGAAGTTGGGCTGCTGCTAGCAGTGTGGGTAAGGGGGTGTGTGTTGGTGTTGGATGCTTGTATTGTCTGTTCGTGGGCTCTGTGTAGTGCAGACATTATGATTTGCCATGCTGAAAAGGCGTTGTTAGCCTGGGGGTCCCTCCCCTGGGCTTTTAGTTTTATGAGGTTTCCTATTTTATCCCAAATCTCTAATGTGAAGAGCTTCCACTAACAGCAACTCAGGAACTGCTGCTTTAATGAAACGTACAAACTCTGTTAGTTCAGCCCTTGTGGCTTGTATGTGGTATGGTTTTACCTCCATGAGCACGGAGAAGATATGAGGAAGTGGGATGGGAAACCCACCTCTTCCTTAGCAGCCCGGGTACGTGAATTGAAAAGCGAAACAAGTACCATAAGGAACTCTCCAAGGGTAAATGCTGCTCCAGTCTCTCGTGGGCAAGACTCCAGACGATACAGGAATGATGATACATCTGATCCTCTTGAAGGGACCTCCAGGTCATACTCACAAGAAGAGCACAATGAGTACCATGACCAGGACTAGGGGTGCCCTGCCTCTAGCCAGGTAGAGGAGAGGGACAATCGAGTCTATTGGACTGCGTGGATTTGGTGGCCTGGCACATCAGAGCCACAAAGATATAAGGCCTTAGTGGACACCGGCGCACAATGTACTTTAATGCCATCAAGATATGTAGGGGCAGAATCCATCTCCATTTCTGGGGTAACAGGGGGATCCCAACAGCTGACTGTACTGGAAGCTGAAGTGAGCCTGACTGGGAAGGAATGGCACAGACACCCCATCGTGACTGGCCCAGAGGCCCCGTGCATCCTTGGCATAGATTACCTGAGGAGTGGGTATTTCAAAGACCCAAAAGGACTTCGTTGGGCTTTTGGCATAGCTACTGTGGAGACAGAGGAAATTAGACAGTTGAACACCTTGCATGGTCTCTCGGAGCACCCCTCTGCTGTGGGACTGCTGAAGGTTGAAGAGCAATTGGTACCGATAGCCACAGCAACAATGCACCGTCGGCAATACCGCACCGACCGAGACTCTGTGACCCCTATACATAAGATGATCCGTGAACTGGAGACCCACGGGGTGGTCAGCAAGACTCGCTCACCCTTTAATAGCCCTATATGGCCAGTGTGTAAGTCCAGCGGAGAGTGGAGGCTGACAGTGGATTACCGTGGACTCAATGAAGTCACACCACCCCTGAGTGCTGCTGTGCCGGACATGCTGGAGCTTCAGTATGAGCTGGAGTCCAAGGCAGCCAAGTAGTATGCCACCACTGACATTGCCAATGCCTTTTTCTCCATTCCTTTGGCAGCAGAGTGCAGGTCACAATTTGCTTTCACTTGGAGGGGTGTGCAGTACACCTGGAATCGACTGCCTCAGGGGTGGAAACACAGTCCCAGCATTTGCCATGGACTGATCCAGACTGCACTGGAAAAGGGCGAGGCTCCAGAGCATCTACAGTACATTGACGACATCATTGTATGGGGGAACACAGCGGGCGAAGTCTTCGAGAAAGGAGAGAAGATAATCCAGATTCTCCTAAGAGCTGGGTTTGCCATTAAACGGAGTAAGGTCAAGGGACCTGCTCAGGAAATTCAGTTCCTAGGAGTGAAGTGGCAAGATGGACGCCACCTAATTCCAATGGAGGTGATTAACAAAATAGCAGCCATGTCCCCACCAACCAGCAAGAAGGAAACACAGGCTTTCCTAGGTGCTGTGGGCTTTTGGAGGATGCATATCCCCGAGTATAGTCAAATTGTAAGCCCTCTCTACCTGGTGACACGGAAGAAAAATGATTTCCAGTGGGGCCCTGAACAACAACAAGCCTTTGAACAAATTAAACAGGAGATTGCCCATGCGGTAGCCCTTGGGCCAGTAAGGACAGGACAGGACGAGAAGAACGTGCTCTACACTGCAGCCGGGAAGAATGGCCGTTCCTGGAGCCTCTCGCAGAAGGTGCCTGGGGAGACCCGAGGACGACCGCTGGGATTCTGGAGCCGGGGATGCAAAGGATCTGAAGCCAGCTATACACCAACTGAGAAAGAGATCCTGGCTGCTTATGAAGGAGTTCGAGCTGCCTCAGAAGTGATCGGCACCGAAGCGCAACTCCTCCTGGCACCCCGACTACCAGTGCTGGGCTGGATGTTCAAGGGAAGAGTTCCTTCTACACATCACGCCACCGATGCCACATGGAGTAAGTGGATCGCACTGATCACACAGCGAACCCAGATAGGGAATCCTAATCGCCCTGGGATTCTGGAAATTATCACCAATTGGCCCAAAGGTGAGAGTTTTGGACTATCCTCTGAAGAAGAAGAGGAGCAGGTGACACGGGATGAGGAGGCCCCACCATATGACAAACTACCAGCAGATGAAAGGCGATACGTGCTCTTCATGGATGGCTCCTGCCGCACTGTAGGGACAAACTGAAAATGGAAGGCAGCCGTATGGAGTCCCACACGGTGAGTTGCAGAAGCGACCGAAGGACAAGGTGGGTCAAGTCAGTTTGCAGAGCTTAAAGCCGTTCAGTTGGCTTTGGATATAGCTGAACGAGAGAAGTGGCCAAGACTCTATCTCTACACCGACTCATGGATGGTGGCCAATGCTCTGTGGGGATGGCTGGAGCAATGGAAAAAGGCCAACTGGCAGCGCCAAGGGAAACCCATCTGGGCGGCAGAGATGTGGCAGGACATCGCTGGCCAGGTAGAGAAGCTGAGTGTGAAGGTCGGTCATGTAGATGCTCATGTAGGCAAGAAACGGGCTAATGAGGAGCATCGTAACAACGAGCAGGCAGACCGAGCTGCCGGGATGAAAGTCTCTCAGGTAGATCTGGATTGGCAGCAGAAAGGAGAATTATTTCTGGCTCGATGGACCCATGACGCTTACGGTCACCAGGGGAGAGATGCAACATACAGATGGGCTCATGACCGAGGGGTGGACTTAACCAAGGACATAGTCTCACAGGTCACCCATAACTGTGAGACATGTGCTGCCATCAAACAGGCCAAGGAGGTGAAGCCTCTATGGTATGGTGGACGGTGGTCGAAGTACAGGTATGGGGAAGCCTGGCAAGTTGACTACATCATGCTCCCCAAAACCCGCCAAGGCAAGCACTATGTACTGACCATGGTACAAGGAAGTACTGGATGGCTGGAGACATACCCCGTGCCTCATGCCACTGCCCGGAATACCATCCTGGGCCTTGAAAAACAAGTCCTGTGGCGACACGGCACCCCAGAGAGAATTGAGTCTGATAATGGGACCCATTTCAAGAATGGCCTCGTAGACACCTGGGCCAAAGAGCACGGCATTGAGTGGGTGTATCATATCCCCTACCATGCTCCAGCTGCTGGAAAAGTTGGGCGGTTCAACGGACTGCTGAAAACCACCCTGAAGGCACTGTGTGGGGAGACTCTCAAACACTGGGAGCTGCATTTAGCAAAGGCCACCTGGTTGGTCAACACCCGAGGCTCCATCAATAGAGCTGGCCCTGCCCAATCAGAACTTTTGCATACTGTAGATGGAGATAAAGTCCCCGTGGTACATATGAGAGGAATGTTAGGGAAGACTGTTCAGATTAGTCCCACCTCAAGCAAAGGCAAACCCATCCAAGGGATTGTTTTTGCTCAAGGACCTGGTTCCACCTGGTGGGTAATGCAAAAAGATGGGGAGACACGTTGTGTACCACAAGGGGACCTAATTTTGAGTGAGAATGGTCTGTAATGTTTCATTGTATATATATATATAAGTGTATATAGTTTTAAGAAGACATAGTTTTTAAGGGGGTTAATTTGGGCATGACATGGATGGCATAGAAAAAGGGGTGGATAATGTCCTAGTTAGAACAACTGGGACCGATTCATCACTGGATGGGTATAGCCCAAAACTGTGTATTCTATGGCCCTCCATGCCATTTCCCAGAAACTGTTGTCGGGGGGGGGGGCCTGCCTGTGGGGGGATGTTCCTGTCCTCATACCCTTTTACGGAATTCCCCGCTCTGAGGGAAGGATTGACCATTCCTGTCTGAACTGGAGAATATATAAACCTGGAGTTTCAGAACTTTTCTACCACTCGTGGGATCCAGAGGAAGACTGCAGCTCACCGCTCTCAACCAGACTGCAACAGCTCTCCCACCAGCAGGTTTTTCCCCCCTCTCCCTTTACTTTGGACTCGGGAGGGGGCCAAGGAACACCACTTTGTTCATGCCCCAGGGTGCTGGGTTATACATTTGGGTTTGTGGGTTAAGACCAATTGTCTGTCTTTATGATTGTACTTATTGTACTATTTTAATAAATTGTTATTCTGACTTATAATCTCTCTTTTGAGTTGAGTTCATTTCCCCTGCTGGTTAACTTTTAAACCAGCACATGGGGTGATGGTGAGGACTTTGTTCTTGGTTGCACTGCAGAATCCGTGAATAGCGGTGGCAGTGACGGTGGCAGTGACGGGGCGGAAGGTGTCAGCAATGGTGCCATGGGAGATGTCGGCAGCAGCGGGGCAGGGGGCAGCAGTGGAGCAGAAAGCATTGGCTCCTTCTGCGATGGCGGCTCGAAATCAGCTGCTGTTTCTGCGCGCTCCCCTCCGGAGCTGACATGAGCTTGCAGAGCCTCAAAAACTACTCTCCATGATGTTAATAGAGAGGTACCCATTTATCGCCTAACATAGCACTGTCCCAAATTTTTTAAACAATATCATCCCAAACTTTCACATCTTATATTGAGGTGGTATTTATCGTGGGATTGGCTTTCGATGCCCACAGCAGGAGATGTTCTAAAGTTTCTTCTTCTACCGTCCTCCTGTATTTTTTAAGGATTTTAGCAGAGGCTTGCGATGCAGCCTTTTTCTGTTTAGTTAAAGGAGTTCCCATTTCATTCTCTGTGGGGGAGATGGCAGGCCCATGGAACCCCTGGGCCCCCTGAAAGCAGAAGAACTGGAGGCATTGAGGAGAGTAAGACCGTTCCCCTGAGAAAGGTGGAGGTGGCTGCCTATTCCCATGGAAGCGGCCCTGAGAGTTGGACAACACAATGTGAGGGGAAGTCACAGCCCCACAGCTGAAGTCTGAGGACTTTAGAGTATTGTGGAGTGTTAGGCCGTTTTTCATGGGAGCAGTGAAGCTAACCAGATAATCCCCATGGACACAGCCTTGAGCTGTGTGCAGGTGCACATTCCTTAGTATTTTTCTAGAAAGATGTTTGTGTTATGTGTGTGAGAAAGTAGAGGTAGGAAAACCTAATAAAAGGCTGCCTGCTGCTCTGAGCAGGCAGACATCTCTTTGTCTCACCATCCTTGTGTGTGTCGTCTGTCCTTCTTCCCCCTTTGAAGCCGAGACCTTTTGACGGATACCCAGCGACAGTTGGTGCCCCGGTGGACCACGCGAACAGAAGAAAAAAAGACTGTCTAGTATTGCCTGGGTCGTAGGGGTATCACGGCCGGAGGCAGGTGAGCTGCGGGGAGCGGCGCAGCGGGGTCTTGGTGCTCAGGAGCTGTATAGCAGCGGGGTGCGCTGCAGGACCCGGGTCTGATTTTCTCTACACCTGCACACGAGTGTTTCTGCTGCACTTGGAAGGCACGAGTTGCCTGGAAAGCCTGGGTGCATTTGGCACTTGGTCAGGCGCAGGTGGGCTCCTGAGAATTTTTTTAAGTCACCATGGGGCAGACCATGACTGCAAACGAAAGGCGTGTGTTTACTGCCTGGAAAACTTTGTTACGGCGTCGTGGTGTTAAGCACGATGAAACTAAGTTACAGCATTTATTACTTTGGTGTCTTCGGGCTGGGAGAGAGGCTGCGTTGCCCACGGCGTTCAGCATCTCTGCCTGGGAGGACACTGGCAAAATGCTATTAGATGCTATCGCGGAAGGTAATCGTGAAGCGGACGGACTGGCTCCTACATGGAAATTAGTACTTTCTACCCTCAAGGACTGGCAGGTGGAATTAGAGGGCCAGGACAGTCCCGGGACAGCCGCGGAGGACGATCTAGCGGACGCTTTAGCTAATTTCCACCTTAAAGAGTCTTCTGTTTTTTGTCCAAGCAATGCCGCGGGGCTGCGCGATGCGCCTACGGCCGCATTCCCGGCGCCGGGTCTCTACACCATGGCGCCGGATACCGGCACAGTTGTGTCGAGTCCGCTCACTTCGGGTGCTTGCGGGACGGCGCCGGGTGCCGGCGCGGTCGTGGCGGGTCCATCTGCGGCGCCTGCCGCGGTGCCCACGGACCATCGCGGCGCGCCGGCAGCCACGGCTCCGTGTGCGGACGCGGCGCCCGGCGTGGCTGTGATGCCGGGCGGGGCGCCGGGCGGTTCCGAGCGGTGCGGCAGTGCATGCATTCACAACGAGTCCATATGTCCCGGCTACTCCGGCGCCGGCCCCGGCCAGCGGGCTGCTGGCGATCGTGCCGGGTGCGGCGCCGGCTTTGGGCGGCGCCGCGTCGGCAGCGGCGGCCCCGCCTCCTTTTGGTACGCTCGCGGTCGCGCTGCCGGCGGCGCCGGCCCCGGGTGGCGCGGCCCCGGCAGTGGCGGCGGGTGGGTTTCTCTCCCCCTTTTTCGATAATTTGACTTTTACAGCGAATGTTTCCCCTGGCAATCCTCCTCTCCCTTGCAGCGCATCTACAGCAGCGTTGGCTCCGGGAGGTTCCAGGCTAGCAGCCGCGGGTCCGGGTGGCACAGTGGGGGGGCAGTCTGTCTTCTCTCTTGTTAACCCCCCCCCCCTGCAACATATTCCTCGACAGCTGTTCCTCCTTCCCCCGTACATTTTCCTTCTCCGGCAGATCATTTAGCACAGTCGCGACATAAGGAGGGCAATGACAATTTGACCCCCCTTATAGATTTTTCCCCTCATGAACCCTATCGCTCCCGCCCTCCCTCCCCCTCTTCCTCTGACGGTGACAACTCCCTGAATGAGGCAGCACTTTTGCTTCGAGGGAGACCGAGTTCTCAAAAGACACTGGACACGCGGTGGGGCTTAAAGGTGGGAAAGGGACAAACAAGACAACAAAGGGTGTGGTCCTACCCCCAGCTGAAGTGATTGTGCTACCTAGAGACCCTGGCTCTTTTTGGGAAGGTTTAAGGCAACAGGCTGCCCTGAATGGAAATTGGAATTTTTGTGATAAAATAGGATATCCTTGTTCCACTAGAAAGATTGAAAGTTCCCAGAATAATGTCTTGGCCTTTCCTGTTATAAAGGCTATACCTAATTCAGGGGGGGCTGATCGGCACGTAGCTTATCAATGGAAAGTTGTACAGGATTTGCAATCTAATGTTGGCAAATATGGCATAAATTCCCCTCAGGTTATGAGACTGCTAAGAGTTTTAAATGCTGATTTACTCGCTCCCTACGATCTTACACATCTGGCACAGGTCCTATTTGAACCGGTAGAGTTGCAATTGTTTATGCAGAAGTGGACTCAGCTGGCTAATCGGTCAGAGCGAGAGAATCTCCTTAACGCTGAAGGGGACCCTTTGAGAGGTGTGGGTGCACAGGCTTTGATGGGACTTGGTCCATATTCTAATCCAGATGTTCAAGCTGCTTGGAACCCCATTGTGCTCCAAGAGGCTCAAAAGCTAGGCATGACAGCCTTGTTTCAAACTATGGAAGTTTCATCCCCGAAGCCGAGATATATGGCTATTAAGCAAGCTAATGGGGAACCATTTTTACAATTTGTTGAAAAATTGACTCAGTCACTAGAAAAACAGGTAGAGGATGAATCCTTGCGGCAGAAGCTTTGTTTGCAACTGGCACGTGACCAGGTTAATGCCGATTGTAGCAAAATTATCGATTCTTTGCCCAGCCAGCCTACTTTAACTGACATGATAGAGGCCTGTTCTAAGGTGGGGTCTGTTGAGCATAAGATGTCTGCTTTAGCAGCTATCTTGCGTCCCTCTAATAAATGTCACAACTGTGGCCAGGAAGGGCACTTTAAGGCACAGTGTCCTTCAGCGAAAAAGAGGTTTTTCAGGGGAAATATTGGGCCTTTTAAGGGGCCCTGCGGTCATTGTGGTAAACTGGGACATACTGCAAAGTACTGTACTTCTCAGTATGATGTTAGGGGACATCCCTTGTCGGGAAAGGGGAGGCGGAGCGCGAAGGGGCACGTGAAGACACAAGTACCCCCAGCTGTACCACAGGGGCTCAGGTCATGTCAGGATCCACCGGAAACACCGATGACATTCCCTTGTGTAAACGTCTCACAGGAAGAACCAGAGGGTCAGCAGGAATGGATGTCTCCACCGCTGACACAGTAACCATTCTGTCAAGAAACGTGACTAAGGTTCCTTTAGATGCCTGGGGACCTATTGGACATGGGTTAAGTGCATTGTTAGTCTGACGTTCTAGTAGCACAATTGCAGGCATTTTTATTAAGGTCGGAGTCATTGATGCTGATTATACAGGACAGATCACTGCTTTGGTGTCCACACCTTATCCGCCCGTGACAATTCCTAAAGGGACACGGATAGCTCAACTTATACCTTTTCAGAGTTGTGTTCCTCAAACAGAGCCTCGGGACCGTGGAGATGGGGGATTTGGTTCTACTGGTGCACCACGAGTCCTCTGGTCCATGCCAATCTCTGCGCAGCATCCACAACTGACGTGCACTCTCTACAATGCCCGAAGCGTGCCATCATCTGTCCAGACGACTGGACTTCTGGATTCGGGAGCTGACATAACTATAATTGCACAAACATCCTGGCCAGCCCCCTGGCCTTTGGTCACGGCAGGGGTTGGGGTTGTGGGGCTGGGAGGTACTGCTCAGAGTTTTGTTTCCAAACATGTTGTGCTCATTACTAATCCCGAGGGACAAACTGCTACTGTCAAGCCATATGTCACTGTGGCACCTTTAACCCTGTGGGGACGAGATGTTCTATCTCAGTGGGGGGCAAAGATCACTACGGATTTTTAACTGGGGTCACTGTATTGCAGGGTGTGACTCAACCCACCATTGCTTTAACTTGTCTTACAACTACTCCTGTGTGGGTTAAGCAGTGGCCCCTACCGACAGAAAAGTTGTTGGCCCTGCAACAGCTTGTTAAGGAGCAGTTTGAAGCTGATCACATTGAACCATCCCACAGTCCTTGGAATACCCCAGTCTTTGTCATAAAGAAAAAATCTGGAAAGTGGAGACTGTTGCATGATCTCAGACGAATTAATGCAGTTATGGCTACCATGGGGGCATTACAGCCTGGTTTACCAACCCCTTCAATGCTTCCTGCAGGATGGCCCATTGTTATTATTGATTTGAAGGATTGTTTTTTCACGATCCAGTTGGACCCCAGAGATAGAGAAAAATTTGCATTTTCAGTTCCATCTATTAATCGTACAGAACCTTACAAGCGTTTTCAATGGAAAACCCTCCCCCAGGGAATGAAAAACTCTCCTACGATTTGTCAGTGGTTTGTAGCTTTGGCATTGTCTCCTGTACGAATGCAATTTCCTGACTGTTGTTGTTATCATTATGTAGATGACATCTTACTGGCTGCAGCCACTGAGGATCAGTTGGGTGTGCTGGAAGCTGAAACCAGAAAGAGTCTACAGTCTTTTGGTCTGATAGTTGCTCCTGAGAAGGTGCAGCGAAAAGAACCCTGGAAGTATTTAGGGTTCAAAATTACACGAAAAGCCAGTCCAATTGGATATTAATGTCAAAACTCTAACTGACATACAAAAGCTGTTAGGATCCTTGAACTGGATTAGGTCATACTTAGGATTAACAAACACCCAGCTGGCACCTCTATTTGACCTACTCAAACATTCTGATGATCCTCAAGAACCGAGGGAACTGACTAAAAGAGCAGTTCAAACCATCCAGCAAGTAGAGCAGGCTTCACATTCTAAATTTGTTTCACGAATTGATAATTGTCAAATTGTCCAAGTTTTCATTCTTGCAGATCACAGTGTTCCTTTTGGAGCATTGGTACAGTGGTCTGACCACTGGTCTGACCCGCTGCACATCCTAGAGTGGCTATTTTTGCCTTATCGAGCTCAGAAAACTGCTCCTGGATTGTTTGAGCTCATAGCTCAAATCATCATTAAGGCTAGAAAGAGGTGTGTAGAGTGTACTGGCAGAGACCCAACTCGAATTGTTGTACCTGTACAATCTCATTACTTTGAGTGGTGTCTGGAAAACAAATATGAATTGCAAGCTGCTTTAGCTGGGTTCCACAGCCAAATTTCTTATCATTTACCTTCGCATCCCCTTCTTAAGTTTTTTAGGGAAATTCCGATTGGACAAAAAATACTACGCAGCGCAGAACCCCTCGATGGTCTTACAGTCTTTACGGATGGCTCAGGGAGAACAGGTAAAGCTGTGGTAGTTTGGAAAACAGAATGTGGATGGCAACATCAAATTGTTCATCAAGAGGGTTCTCCTCAAGTTGTGGAACTTCGAGCTGTAACTCTTGCTTTTCAGTTATTTCCTAATCAGCCTTTAAATGTTATTACTGATTCTGCATATATTGTTAATTTGTTACAACAACTTGATCAGGCGGTGTTGTATTGTCCATCTCCAGGCCTTATTTTTCAGGTCTTGTTTGAACTCTGGAGAACACTTTTGCAGAGACCTGTTCCTTATTTTGTGCTACATGTTCATAGTCATACCTCTTTGCCAGGATTCTTCACAGAGGGTAATGCCCGGGCAGATGCTCTTGTTTCTGCTGTTGCTTTGGGACCTGTTCCTAACATTCACCAGCAAGCTGTCTTGTCTCATCAGTTTTTTCATCAAGGTGCAGAAGCCTTGAGACGTCAATTTGGTCTAACTCACTCTGTTGCTCGCTCAATTATTGCTTCCTGTCTGGACTGTCATAATGCCTATACCCCTGTCTATTTTGGTACTAACCCTCGAGGCCTTAAGGCCTTACAGATGTGGCAATCAGATGTCACTCATGTCAATGAGTTTGGCAATTTAAAGCATGTCCATGTGTCCATTGACACGTTTTCTCATGTGGTGGTTTCTACTGCACATACTGGACAGAAAAGCAATGACGTCATTAAACACTTCCATCGTGTTTTTGCTACATTTGGAGTGCCGGCTCAAATAAAGACAGATAATGGGCCGTCTTATGTCTGCAAATCTGTCAAAGATTTCTTTGCTTCATGGGGGGTCACCCATGTGACAGGTATTCCACATTCTCCTACAGGACAGTCTATCGTAGAGAGGATGCATGGTACCTTGAAGCAATTGCTTCAAAAACAGAAAGGGGGAATGAGGGGACAACCCCCTCAGTCTAGGCTAGACAAAACTGTGTATGTCTTAAACTTTCTGACCTTCTCTGGCGACTGTCCTTATTCACCTTCTTTTCGGCATTTCTCCTCTCTTTTGTCAACTCAGCCACTGTCTGGCAAAGCTCCTGTGCAGATATGGGATCTTATCTCGGGTCAGTGGTCTGGTCCACATGAGTTGATAACTTGGGGAAGGGGATATGCTTGTGTTTCCACAGATGATGGCCCTCGTTGGGTACCTGCCCGGTGTATTCGTCCTGTGCTTAATGATCCTTCCCATCAACAGAGGGATGGTCCCGCAACCCAAGCAGAACGTGTGGGTGACCCTAGCTGAGATGATCCATCAGGAAACCTTGTGCCTTTCTCTAGCCAACCCAGAGAATCCTTTTTCTACCTGCTTGGTCGGACTATCTCTGGATAAGTGACCTTGTCCAGAGTTCCAGAAAGTCTGCAACAGCTCTGCACCAAAGATTAACGTTGATAACTGGGACCGCATTTATGCATACTTACCTCAAGTAACACAAGAACCTCAAGAACTGGAATTGCTAGGCTCAGTGGTCATGGATGCTTGTATAATGTTTAATTATACCTATAACTCAGAAGAGGACAGAGTGTGAATGCAACATTGCCTGTATATAGAAATGCTACTGCTTGGTGTAATTATACTTCTAAACATATTTCCCGATCTTTTAATGTACCTATTGCCTTACCTAGTGGAGTTTTTCTTATTTGTGGAGATAGAGGATGGAGTGGAATTCCATCTAGACTGAATGGTGGACCATGTAGCTTGGGGAGGCTTACTCTGCTCACTCCTAATCTTGCCATGCTTCATAATAAAAAGCAAGGGAAGCACAGCATTCATCAATTTTCAAAACAATGTGATGATCGGGTAACCTTTTGGGGACCAGGGGAAATTATAGCAGCATCAGCGCTTGCACCTGGAGTTGCAGCAGCGGCAGCATTAAAAAAGTTGACAAACTTGGGATGTTGGTTGAGTAAGCAAACCAATGCTACTTCTATTGCACTGGGTGGTCTATTAACTGACGTAGATAGTGTTAGGCATGCCACACTGCAGAATAGAGCTGCACTTGATTTTCTGTTGTTAGCACAAGGTCACGGTTGCAATGAGTTTGATGGAATGTGTTGCATGAAGTTGTCGGACCATAGTGAATCCATACACAAAAGCATTAAGCTTTTGAAAGAAGGGGTCTGCAAATTACAAGTTGATGATGAATGGGATTGGTTAACTAAGTTGTCTGGTAAATGGGGTTTGTCTGGTTGGCTGCTATCCATCATTAAAACAGGATTGCTGATTTTGGTAATTATTGTAATTTTGTTACTAATGCTGCCGTGTTTAGTATCACTCCTGCAAAGGGCCCTGCAGGATACGATGCGGGCAGTCTTTGTAGCACAATTACAGACAGGGGGAATTGTGGGGGGAGATGGCAGGCCCATGGAACCCCTGGGCCCCCTGAAAGCGGAAGAGCTGGAGGCATTGAGGGGAGTAAGACCGTTCCCCTGAGAAAGGTGGAGGTGGCTGCCTATTCCCATGGAAGTAGCCCTGAGAGTTGGACAACACAATGTGGGGGGAAGTCACAGCCCCACAGCTGAAGTCTGAGGACTTTAGAGTATTGTGGAGTGTTAGGCCGTTTTTCACGGGAGCAATGAAGCTAACCAGATAATCCCCATGGACACAGCCTTGAGCTGTGTGCAGGTGCACATTCCTTAGTATTTTTGTAGAAAGATGTTTGTGTTATGTGTGTGAGAAAGTAGAGGAAGGAAAACCTAATAAAAGGCTGCCTGCCTTTTATACCCTGGGGCATGAACAAAGTGGTGTTCCTTGGGCCCCGCTTGAGTCCAAAGTAAAGGGAGAGGGGAAGAACCTGCTGGCGGGAGAGCTGCTGCAATCTGGCCAAAAGTGGTGATCGCAGTCCAGTGGTGGTCTAAGTCTGGTTGAGAGCGATGAGCTGCAGCCTTCCTCTAGATCCCACGAGTGGGTTAAAAAATGTTCCAAGACTCCAAGATTATATATCCTCCAGTTCAGGCAGGAATGTTCAGTGCTCCCCTCAGGGCGGGGAGTTCCACAAAGGGTGTGAGGACAAGAGCATCCTCCTATCTCACAGGCCTCTTAACACCTAGTTTACAGCCTGAGGAGTCAGGCTATATGGGCAGAGGGTGCGAATAGTCTATTGACAACAATAGTCTAGTTTCTGGGAAATGGCATGGAAGGCTATAGAATACACAGTTTTGGGTTACACCCACCATGATGAACTGGTCTTCAGCTGTCCTAACTAGGACATTATCCACCCCTTATTCTATGCCATCCATGTCATGCTCAAATTAACCCCCTTAAAAACTATGTCTTCTTAAAACTATATACACTTATATATATATATACAATGAAACATTACAGACCATTCTCACTCAAAATTAGGTCCCCTTGTGGTACACAACGTGTCTCCCCATCTTTTTGCATTACCCACCAGGTGGAACCAGGTCCTTGAGCAAAAACAATCCCTTGGATGGGTTTGCCTTTGCTTGAGGTGGGACTAATCTGAACAGTCTTCCCTAACATTCCTCTCATATGTACCACGGGGACTTTATCTCCATCTACAGTATGCAAAAGTTCTGATTGGGCAGGGCCAGCTCTATTGATGGAGCCTCAGGTGTTGACCAACCAGGTGGCCTTTGCTAAATGCAGCTCCCAGTGTTTGAGAGTCTCCCCACACAGTGCCTTCAGGGTGGTTTTCAGCAGTCCGTTGCACCGCTCAACTTTTCCAGCAGCTGGAGCATGGTAGGGGATATGATACACCCACTCAATGCCGTGCTCTTTGGCCCAGGTGTCTACGAGGCCATTCTTGAAATGGGTCCCATTATCAGACTCAATTCTCTCTGGGGTGCCGTGTCGCCACAGGACTTGTTTTTCAAGGCCCAGGATGGTATTCCGGGCAGTGGCATGAGGCACGGGGTATGTCTCCAGCCATCCAGTACTTCCTTGTACCATGGTCAGTACATAGTGCTTGCCTTGGCGGGTTTTGGGGAGCGTGATGTAGTCAACTTGCCAGGCTTCCCCATACCTGTACTTCGACCACCATCCACCATACCATAGAGGCTTCACCCGCTTGGCCTGCTTGATGGCAGCACGTCTCACAGTCATGGATGACCTGTGAGACAATGTCCTTGGTTAAGTCCACCCCTCGGTCATGAGCCCATCTGTATGTTGCATCTCTCCCCTGGTGACCGTAGGCGTCATGGGTCCATCGAGCCAGAAATAATTCTCCTTTGTGCTGCCAATCCAGATCAACCTGAGAGACTTTTATCCTGGCAGCTCGGTCCGCCTACTCATTGTTACGATGCTCCTCATTAGCCGGTTTCTTGCCTACATGAGCGTCTTCGTGACGGGCCTTCACGCTCAGCTTCTCTACCCGGCCAGCGATGTCCTGCCACATCTCTGCCGCCCTGATGGGTTTCCCTTGGCGCTGCCAGTTGACCTTTTTCCATTGCTCCAGCCATCCCCACAGAGCATTGGCCACCATCCATGAGTCGGTGTAGAGATAGAGTCTTGGCCACTTCTCTCTTTTAGCTATATCCAAAGCCAACTGAACGGCTTTAAGCTCTGCAAACTGACTTGACCCACCTTGTCCTTCGGTCGCTTCTGCAGCTCGCCGTGTGGGACTCCATACTTCAGAGGATAGTCCAAAACTCTCACCTTTGGGCCAATTGGTGATAATTTCCAGAATCCCAGGGCGATTAGGATTCCCTATCTGGGTTTGCTGTGTGATCAGTGCGATCCACTTACTCCATGTGGCATCGGTGACATGATGTGTGGAAGGAGTTTTTCCCTTGAACATCCAGCCCAGCACTGGTAGTCGGGGTGCCAGGAGGAGCAGCGCTTCGGTGCCGATCACTTCTGAGGCAGCTCGAACTCCTTCATAAGCAGCCAGGATCTCTTTCTCAGTTGGAGTATAGCTGACTTCAGATCCTTTGTATCCCCGACTCCAGAATCCCAGCGGTCGTCCTCGGGTCTCCCCAGGCACTTTCTGCCAGAGGCTCCAAGAACGGCCATTCTCCCCGGCTGCGGTGTAGAGCACGTTCTTCACGTCCTGTCCTGTCCTTACTGGCCCAAGGGCTACCGCATGGGCAATCTCCTGTTTAATTTGTTCAAAGGCTTGTTGTTGTTCGGGACCCCACTGGAAATCATTTTTCTTCCGTGTCACAAGGTAGAGAGGGCTTACAATTTGACTATACTCGGGGATATGCATCCTCCAAAAGCCCACAGTGCCTAGGAAAGCCTGTGTTTCCTTCTTGCTGGTTGGTGGGGACATGGCTGCTATTTTGTTAATCACCTCCATTGGAATTAGGTGGCGTCCATCTTGCCACTTCACTCCTAGGAACTGAATTTCCTGAGCAGGTCTTTTGACCTTACTCCGTTTAATGGCAAACCCAGCTCTTAGGAGAATCTGGATTATCTTCTCTCCTTTCTCGAAGACTTCGCCCGCTGTGTTCCCCCATACAATGATGTCATCAATGTACTGTAGATGCTCTGGAGCCTCGCCCTTTTCCAGTGCAGTCTGGATCAGTCCATGGCAAATGCTGGGACTGTGTTTCCACCCCTGAGGCAGTCGATTCCAGGTGTACTGCATACCTCTCCAAGTGAAAGCAAATTGTGACCTGCACTCTGCTGCCAAAGGAATGGAGAAAAAGGCATTGGCAATGTCAGTGGTGGCATACCACTTGGCTACCTTGGGCTCCAGCTCATACTGGAGCTCCAGCATGTCCGGCACAGCAGCACTCAGGGGTGGTGTGACTTCATTGAGTCCACGGTAATCCACCGTCAGCCTCCACTCTCCGCTGGACTTACACACTGGCCATATAGGGCTATTAAAGGGTGAGCGAGTCTTGCTGACCACCCCGTGGGTCTCCAGTTCACGGATCATCTTATGTATAGGGGTCACAGAGTCTCGGTCGGTGCGGTATTGCCGACGGTGCACTGTTGCTGTGGCTATCGATACCAATTGTTCTTCAACCTTCAGCAGTCCCACAGCAGAGGGGTCCTCTGAGAGACCATGCAAGGTGTTCAACTGTCTAATTTCCTCCGTCTCCTCAGCAGCCATGCCAAAAGCCCAACGAAGTCCTTTTGGGTCTTTGAAATACCCACTCCTCAGGTAATCTATGCCAAGGATGCACGGGGCCTCTGGGCCAGTCACGATGGGGTGTCTGTGCCATTCCTTCCCAGTCAGGCTCACTTCAGCTTCCAATACAGTCAGCTGTTGGGATCCCCCTGTTACCCCAGAAATGGAGATGGATTCTGCCCCTACGTATCTTGATGGCATTAAAGTACATTGTGTGCCGGTGTCCACTAAGGCCTTATATCTTTGTGGCTCTGATGTGCCAGGCCACCGAATCCACACAGTCCAATAGACTCGATTGTCCCTCTCCTCTACCTGGCTAGAGGCAGGACACCCCTAGTCCTGGTCATGGTACTCATTGTGCTCTTCTTGTGGGTATGACCTGGAGGTCCCTTCAAGAGGATCAGACGTATCATCATTCCTGTACCGTCTGGAGTCTTGCCCACGAGAGACTGGAGCAACGTTTACCCTTGAAGAGTTCTTTATGGTATTTGTTCCTCTTTTCAGTTCACGTACCCGGGCTGCTAAGGAAGAGGTGGGTTTCCCATCCCACTTCCTCATATCTTCTCCGTGCTCATGGAGGTAAAACCACAGATTGCCACGTGGAGTGTACCCTCTCTCCTTAGCTGGGGGACGCTGGCTCCTAATAGCAGAGACTCTTGTTTGTCCTGGCGAGATATGGAAAATCCCTTCCTTAATTTCTTCTCTTAGCTTCTGGTGTCCCTCTTCAATTTTCTCTTCCAGGCTTCGGACATGTTCAGCCAGTTTGGTTTCCACAGATGAGACATGGGCTCCTATTGGGGCGGTGACAGTGTCTTCATAAATCCTGAGTTTATTGACCAACGCACCCACCTTGTCCTCTCCCTCCCTCCATTGCAGCGTTGCTAAGTAGCGGGAATACATTTCTGGCCCGAGTCGTGCAAACTTTAACCACATCTGGGAGGTGCACTGTACACCATCTGGACTTTTAGGGAATCTTTCATCCTCTGAAAAGATTATCTCCAGTACAGCTAACTCCCTTAAGCACCGGATACCCTGTTCCATCGTGTTCCACTGTCCTTGCTGTACGTGGAGGTCTTCCTTGCAAAGATATCTCTCCCTCACACTGGACAACAGTCGCCGCCAGAGGCTGAGAGTTTCCTGCCTCCTTCCAATCCCCTGATCAATGACTACATCTCGAGGCAGGGATCCCAGCTGTCTGGCTTCACTCCCATCTAGGATTGTATCGTTCGCTGCGGCATCCCAGATTCGGAGCAGCCAGGTCAGAATGGACTCGTTCGCCTGTCGTGTGAACTCTCTCCGGAGCTCACGTAGTTCACCCAGGGATAGGGACCGAGTGATTATTTCTGGCTCTGTCTCCTCCGGTGGATGTGAAGGTCCCGCCTCTTCGTGATCATTTGCTATACGGACTGATTTAGTCTTTGATTTCCTTTTCTGGACAGGGGCGACTGCTATTGGTTTTGGTGGTTCTTCCGGCTCCTCGATGGTTTGTGTGGACACGGTGCCGGTTGATTCATTTCTTTCTCCCTCTGACTCAGCTGTGGTTTGGGTGGACGTGGTGCCTGTGGATTTGCTCCTTCTCTCCTCCCCCTGACAGTGCTGTACCATGTCAAGTAATGTCCGGTAGGCAGTGGCCAGGGCCCAGCAGGTTGCTGTGAGCTGACCATCTCTGGAGCTGCGAGAGCATTTTTCCTTCACCAGTCTTATCATGCTAACAGGATCCTGCAGTTGTTCAGGGGTGAATTTCCGGATCATTGGAGGAGAAAACTTCTCCAAATACTGGTCGATGTCCTCCCATTTCCCGTGCCACTCAGCATTATCTGCTCCCAGGGCAGGTGTCCAAACAACCTCCCTAGAAGGCCCTGTTCTGACCCTAAACATGGTGTACACAGTACAGAGCAGACAGAGCAACACTAACAATAACATTATGGTGTCCTTAACATCAAAAGGGAACTCAGTATTTTCAAAAACTGTTTTAGCAGGTCTGAAGGGGAAGAAGGAGGTGAGAGGCTGGAAACAACCATCCCCCCCATTCCCCCAAAAGGCTGGGTACGATTTTTAATGAGGCCCCAGAGGTAGCAACCCAAACCAGGACAGGCAAACAGGACTGAATACACATTTACAATGAAACTCATTGCTTCTGATGTTAGAATGACATAAACATAATATACTAATAAAGCAATTTGGATCCCTCTCCCTGGTCTTAAAGAGAGCATCAAAACAGGCAAATAATACCCCATCTGTGGAAATATGAACAGGCTCAAATACAACATCCATGTGAATGCATCAAACAACATGGTGATCAGGGAGTTTCTATATCCAAATAGACAAATGCTTAAAATGAAATTGTGATTCTGACTTCTCTCTCTCTGCCCCACATTGGGCGCCAAAAATGTGCTGGTTTAAGAGTTAACCAGCAGGCGAAATGAACTCAACTCAAAGGAGAGATTATAAGTCAGAATAACAATTTATTAAAATAATACAGTAAGTACAATCATACAAACAAACAATTGGTCTCAACCCACAAAACCCAAATGTATAACCCAGTACCCTGGGGCATGAACAAAGTGGTGTTCCTTGGGCCCCGCTTGAGTCCAAAGTAAAGGGAGAGGGGAAGAACCTGCTGGTGGGAGAGCTGCTGCAATCTGGCCAAAAGTGGTAATCGCGGTCCAGTGGTGGTCTAAGTCTGGTTGAGAGCGATGAGCTGCAGCCTTCCTCTGGATCCCACGAGTGGGTTAAAAAATGTTCCAAGACTCCAAGATTATATATCCTCCAGTTCAGGCAGGAATGTTCAGTGCTCCCCTCAGGGCAGGGAGTTCCACAAAGGGTGTGAGGACAAGAGCATCCTCCTATCTCACAGGCCTCTTAACACCTAGTTTATAGCCTGAGGAGTCAGGCTCTATGGGCAGAGGGTGCGAATAGTCTATTGACAACAATAGTCTAGTTTCTGGGAAATGGCATGGAAGGCTATAGAATACACAGTTTTGGGTTACACACACCATGATGAACTGGTCTTCAGCTGTCCTAACTAGGACACTTGTCAAGATATGGGGCAAAGAATGGCCAATTGTAAAAGGGATGCTGAGGTCCTGTCATACCACTATAGTAACTGCTATCAGGTTGTGGTGATAAAACTCCGCTATTGAAAGGTCCATTGAAGGAGGTTGTAGAAGAGCAAGTTGATGAAGGTTGACTGAACAGAGATGTTGCTCTTGCAGGTGTTGGGCTGTCCCCGGGGAGGGGGCCGCGCCAGGCCATGTCTCCGCCGTGAGCACGGGGGGGCAGGAGCAGGGCTGGGGCTGCAACTGTGACTTGGCACCGTGGTCTCCGACACCCCGCCCAGGCCGGTGGGATCTGCGCAGGGCCATGCTCAGGGTCGCCGCACCACGTGGGCACAGGCCGGGCCGGTCTGGGGCTGAGCTGAGGCCCGGGCTCTGCTGGACCAGGCTGGGTCGGATTTCCCACTGGTGCGCACGGATTCCCAACCTGGTGTGGGGCGCGGCACCGACGGATGCCGATTCCCTTGCCATATTAGACTTGGAGCTGCTTTGGGGAGCAAACAGCTCTCCCGCAGAGCTGGGCAGGGGCCAGGCTGGTACTCCGGCCACACGGGGCCCTTAGTCCCTGTCTCACAGGGGGCCTGTGCAGGCTGTGTCTCTGTGTCCTGCTGTGAGCCAGGGGTGGTCACACCCAGAGACCCCAGTTCCACATCTCAGGGTTGCTCCAGCCTCTTCTGCGCTGACTTCCTGCTTGGTTCCCCAAACTGGGCTCTGATCAGCAACTCCGCCTCCACATCTCAGCAGCTCCTCTTCCTGCCCGACAGCCCCTGCACGGCCAGGGCGCACAGCAAGCAAAGCCGCAGCGGGGGCACAGGGCGGGCGCACTCAGAAGGGGTGAATCCACGGTGTCAGGGGCTTGGCTCTTGCCATACACCCCCCGGCCGCCCCCCGCCCCACTGCGCTGCCACACCTGCTGCTCTCCAATGTGGCGCGGGTGCTGCCGTGGCTCTGCTGGGGACACAGAAGTGCGACCGCCTGGCTGTCGCCCCCGCACTGCTGGAGGAGGTGCCAGAACATCCTCGCACGACCAGTCATCCTCTTTAGGAGGGGACATAACTGATTCTCTCCCTGTGTCCTCCATAAACTCACTGCCTCCTGGATCATCTTCAGGCAGGGACACATGAGAACATGATGGCGGGGGCAGAAGAGACGCCCCCATTTCCGCCCCACGGCGGGAGCAACATGGCTGCCCCATGCTGCTGAACAACTGCCACGTGGCAGTCCCACAGCTGCCGGAGTTAGTTTCTTTCACACCATATTCAAAGTATCCCTTAGTTCCCTCCATGTGACCAGGTTCTTAAATGCATCTAAGTCTCCAAAATCTCTCTCTCATAAAGTCTATTGCCGATTTTTTGCCAAGCATTCATTTGATGGGTTCCGGTCAGCGGAAGTCCCGGTATTGTCACGGCAATACATATTAAAAATGCCAGCAGTTTATTTTCTGTTACATATTTTTCTGTTTTTTTAAAAACTGGCATATGGCTTCAGCATTGTTTCATTGCATGGGAATTTCTTCCCCCCCGTCCCTGGTTGCTCACCTCTGGTTGCTGAATGCCAAATTTTCTTCTTTTTTTCAGTCCTTATTTCTTTTGTCCTATCCTTCCAGAGGTGACTGGCACGCGCAGTGTGTTTGAGTAGTTCCTCACTTTCCGTTGATTTCAACCGGGGGATGCCATAGGCAGATGTCCCAACAGCCTAATGTCACAGGTTCCCTACCTCTCTTTGATAGTCCCTGATACAGGGTGCCATTTATTGCACTGAGGGCATGGACCAACCAGATTGGGTGCAAAATGGTAAAATCATGGGCAAACACGCCTTTATATACCCCTATGACATCACGTGGTATTTCCCCTACAGTTCTTAGTGAGTCCTTCCAATGGGCATGCTCCGTCAAATCCTTCTCCGGGGGCTTGATGCAGAGACTACATTTCCCATGCTTCTTTGCGACATACTTTCTATACAGTGTTAATGCCTTCTACCACAGTGCATGAGTGAGCGGGGGTTGTCTTGGGGTTTGTTTTCTTTTCCTGTTTCTCAGTTTCTCATTTCATTTGCTACTTCTTTGTAATAAACGCTGTGTTTTTGAACTTTGAACAGTGTCATAGTTTTACCTTGGCAGCCTCCCGGTAACAGAGTTGGAGTTGTTCAGTATGGAGAAGAGAAGGCTCCAGGGAGATCTCAATGCAACCTTTCAGTACTTAAAGGGAGCTTATAAAAAAGTGGGAGAGCAACTTTTTACATGTGATAGGACAAGGGAGAATGGTTTTAAACTAAAATAGGAAAGATTTAGATAAGATTAAATGTTAGGAAGAAATTCTTTACTCAGAGGGTGGTGAAGCACTGGAACAGGCTGCCCAGGAAGTTGTGGATGCCTCCAAGCTTTCAAGGCCAGGTTGGATGAGGCCCTGAGCAACCTGATGTAGTGGATGACATCCCTGCCCATGGTAGGGGATTTGGAACTACATGATCTTCAATGTCCCTTCCAACTCAAACCATTCTATGATTCCATGACAAGGCATCCAAAGATCCAGATTAAATCTGTTGCATGTGGTCAGTGTGGCAAAAGATTGTTCAAAATGCACTGATGTCACATGCTCACACCCTGTTGATAATGAGCTGGACAGATATGGAGGCACAAACTATGGATGGACTGGCCAGACAACTCTGAGAATATGAAGATAATCTCACTTCCTCCCTACGGACCTGTGTCTCAGCTGTGAAGAAACTGGCATAAAAAAACATCCAAACAAACCAAGAAGGGGATAGGTCTTCCTCCTGTACTCCAACCAAGGCCTCAGCTATTTAGAGTCAGCCTTTTTCTGTTCAGTGGAGAGGGTACTGGTGGCACACACCACGTGCAACCCTGTGGTTCTTCCTGTGTGACCAGGGGAAGAACATGAGGAAGTGGGATGGTGAACCTACCTGGAGACTAGAATCTTGGGTACAGGAACAGCAAGGAAAAACAACAGCCAAAAAGAATCCATTCAGGAAAATGACTGCTTCAGTGTCTGTTGGGCACAGTAGAAGGACTGATCATACATTTGACTCTTGTTTTCCAGTTACAAAAATCAAGTAAAGATTCTGACCAGGAATAGAGGGTCCTTGCTTTTGTCTAGGCAGAGGAAAGGGACAACTGGATTTACTGGACTGTATGGGTTTGATGGCCTGGCACATCAGACCCACAGGAGTATAACGCTCTAGTGGACACCATTGCACAGTGTACTCTAATACCATCAGATTACAAAGGGGCAGAACCTATTTGTATTTCTGGAGTGACAGGGGGATCCCAACAGCTGACTGTATTGGAGGCTGAAGTGACCCTGACTGGGAATGAGTGGCAAAAACACCCCATTGTGACTGGCCCTGAGTCTGCTTTACTGTGGAGATTAAACAGTTGTCTACCTTGCCTGATATCTCAGAGGACCCTTCTGTTGTGACTGTCGAAGGCCAGATAACAGCAGGTGCCAGTTGCTACTGTGGGGAAAAGACTGGGGATAAAATTAAACTGGAAAGTAACGAAAATTGCAGTCAACATACGTGCTAGGGGGGATGAAATGGAAGATGGAGCAGAGTGGAAAGTTACAGACCCAGTTATAGCAGTATGGAAAATTATAGGTAGAAAATGCAGTTGCTACTCCCTGGACGGGATGTGGTCAGCATGCCTAGCTTCCCATACACAATACCTGATAAGGGGGACTAAACACAGGGTGGAGCAGAGTGGAGACACCGTGGCCAGGCTTTGTTGAAAACCTTGCAAGACGGGGAACTTGCAAGAGGTGGTTCCTTGTAGCTGAACAGCCGCATAACAGTTGTCAAACAGGGGAGGAAAAAGCAACCGTAGCAAGATCACGGGTGCCCACCTCCATCCCAAAGGTTAGCTCTGATGTAATACTGATGCTACCCACCTCCAAGGTACGACCATCCCCCACTGAACATGATGTATGACTAAAGTCACTCAAGCTCCACCTAAACATAAAAATTAGTATAAAAGTTAAAAATGGGGAGAAGATAGGGAAGACTCCATCCTAACTTCTGGGATCAGTTGACAGGTTGAACCTGTCTTCTCCCCCATAGGGACACCTATTGGGGAAGAATCATACTTTATGCATGCTGATTGATTATCTCGAGCCAGCTTTTGTTAGGGATTAGAGCTTGTTAGTATATTGCTTTGAATATGTTTAAAGTAAAATATACACAGGTATTTCTCCCAAAAATACCAAGGCAATGGAAAGGATTCAAAAGGTTTATTTCAGAGGCAAGGACACAAAATCTTACAAAAACCTCACAGTGCTGCAAGACAGCACTGGGCCTCAGTGAGAACGCTAATTCCTACGCTCTTCCAGGGCTCTTTTATCTTTTCTCTGTCCTCCCCCACCCTCTCCGGTCCAAGGAGACCCTGTACATGTCTTCGAACATTATCTCCCCTGCATACCAGACAGAGAGAGGGCTCACTCACGGTTCTCCCTGCAACTTTCTCTGAAATGCAGAAGGGAAAGGGAAAATGGCTTCCTAAGCAAAATGAGTTCTAGCTTCCCGTTACAAATTCTTCCAAAAGCACCTATCCCTACAATATGTTTTTGCAGCCAGATACTATCACTGGCAATCCTCAAACCTTAACCTGTCACAATTTTCTATTATATTAGTAAAGATTGTTATTCCATAAACTGTTAGTGTGAGTCCTTCAAGGGCACTAACAGTTGCCAGCAGGGGGTAACATAGTCAACTGAGGAGACCTGGGAGGGGGTCTCTCTTATGCTGTTGGTGTGTCCCTGAACAAGTCAGTCAAACCACTCTCCCACCCAGTGGACTGCTCAGTGAAGGGTGCTCATAACAGGATGCTGGTAGACTGGTTGGGCACAAGGGTTTCGGCTTTCCTGGGGCACTGACAGACTAATCAAACACAAAGGGTTTGAGAAAATCTTCCCTTTCACATGACAGCTATTATGACAGTGCACCGATGACAATATTGCTCCAATTGGGACTCTCTGGTTCTCATCCATAAGCTGATTCAGTGATTGGAGAGTCAAGGAGTGATCACTAAGGTTCATTCATCCTTTAATAGTCCCATGTGACCAGTGTGAAAGTCTAACAGAGGGTGGAGGCTGACAGTGGACTATGGAGGCATGAATGAAGTCACACTGCTGTTGAGTACTGCCATACTAGAAGTGCTAGAACTTCAATATGAACTGGAGTCAAAGGCAGCAAAGTGGTGCCACAATTGATATCACTAATGCATTTTTCTCAATCTCTTTGGCAGCCAAGTGCAGGTCGCAGTTCTCTTTCACTTGGAGGGATGTCCAGTACACCTGGAATCAACTGCCCCAAAGGTGGAAACACAGCCCTACCATTTGCCATGGACTGATCCAGACTGCACTGGAATAAGGTGGAGCTCCAGAAAACCTACAGTGTATTGATGACATCATTGTGTGAGGCAACACAGCAGAGGAAGTGTTTGAGAAGGGAAGAATAATAATCCAAATTCTTTTGAAAGCCGGTTTTGCCATAAAACAAAGTAAGGTCAAAGGACCTGCACAGGAGATCCACTTTTTAGGAATAAAGTAGCAAGATGGATGTCATCTGATCCCAATGGATGTGATCAATAAAATAACAGCTTTGTCTCCATAAACTAGAAGAAAAGAAACACAAACTTCCCTAGGTTTCATGGGTTTTTGGAGAATGCACATTCCAGGTTATAGCCTGATCTCTAGCCCTCTCTATCGAGTGACCTGGAAGAAGAACAGCTTTGAATGTGGCCCTGAGCAGCAGCAAGCCTTTGAACAAATTAAATGGGAGATAGTTCATGCAGTAGTCCTTGGGCATCTAGACAGGACAAAATGTGAAAAATGTGCTTTACGTCTCAGCTAGAGATAACATCCCCACCTGGAGCCTCTGGCAGAAAGCACCTGGAGAGACTTGGGGTTGACCTCTAGGGTTTTGGAGCCAGAGATATAGAGGATCTGAAGTCTGTTACACTTCAAATGAAAAAGAAATATTAGCAGCATGATGCCTCAGAATTTTTTAGATTTTTAGCTTTTTGTAGATTATAAAGTAGTTGTGTAGTAAATATAGATTTTTAGTATAATTGTATAGTCTGTCACACTTTAGAATAGTAGTTAAACACTCACCAAACCCTATCCCCCATTTCTTTTTGAATTTTCTAAATTCTTTAGGCTTGTTTAGACTCCTTTCAAGGTAGGACTGTAGTAAACACCTGTTTAAGAACATTTGCACCCCAGGCCTGAACAACAAGATATAGTCATAGTCAAAGCAACCTTCGAGCCCGGAACCTTGGAGAAGCTCCTAAGACAGTACGTGCTGTGAAGAAGAGGAAGATGAGGAGAAAGGGATCTTAGGACCTCCGACTTAATTTCCGGGGCCAGATCTGGGGGAGGGTGGTTCTCAGATTGAACCATAAATTGTGGAACCCCTGGACATGGGGACACGCATGCCATTTATACTCCTTGCGCCAGAAGGCCTTCATTAAACATCTGCTCTCTTATCTCTACTAAATTTACCTGGAGTTTTTCTGCTCCTGATCTTTAGGCAACAAGCATATGAAGTAATTCAAACTGTTTCAGAAGTAGTTGGTACTGAAGCCCAGCTCCTTTTGACACCTCTATTGCCCGTGCTGGACTGAACATTCAAAGAGAGGGTCCCCCATCATGCAACTGATGGTACATGGAGTAAGTGGGTCATCCTAATTATACAATGGGCTCAAATGGGAAACCCTGACCACCCAGGAATCCTGGAAGTGATCATGGACTGGTCAGAGGGCAGAAACTTCAGAGTCCCACCAGAGGAGATGACTCATGCTGAAGAGGCTCCACTGCATAATAAATTACCAGAAAATGAAAAGCAACATGCCCTGTTTACAGGTGGATCTTGTTTTATTGTGGGAAAAAATCAAAGGTGAAAAGCTGCTTTGTGGAGTCCTACATGACAAGTCGCAAAAATTGCTGAAGGAGAATCGAGTCAGTTTGTAGAGGTGAAAACCATCCAGACAGCTTTAAAGATTGTTGAATGAAAAATATGTCCAATATTTAATCTCTATACTGATTGATAGATGGTGGCAGATGCCCTGGGGGGGGTGGTTGCAGCAATGGAAGCAGAATAACAGGCAGTTTAGGGGGAAACTCATCTGGGCTGCTGCACTGTGGCAAGATATTGCTGCTCAGGTTGTTTAAAAGTACGTCACATAGATGTTCACATACCGGAGTTGTGCCACTGAAGAACATCAAAACAATGAGCAGATGGACCAGACTGGTAGAATTGAAGTGGCTTAAGTGGATCTGGACTGGGAACATTAGGGTGAGCTGTTTATAGCTTGATGGGCCCATAACACATCAGGAAATTGAGGAAGGGATGCAAATACCTTGTGCTTGAGGAGTGGATTTGACTATTGATGTCATTGCACAGGTTATCCATTAATGTAAAATGTGCACGATAATAAAACAAGCCAAGTAACTAAAGCCTTTTTGGTATGGAGGATGGTGGTTGAAATATCAATATAGGGAGGCCTGGCAGATTGACTATATCACACTCTCACAAACCCACCAAGGCAAGCGCCATGTGCTTACAATGGTGGAAGTGACTACTGGATGGCTGGAAACATATCCTGTGATCCATGCCACTGCCGGGATTGCTATTTTGGCCATTGAAAAGCAAGTTTTATGGTGACATGGCATACCTGAAAGAATTGAATCAGACAATGAGGCTCATTTCCAAAACTACCTCATAAACACCTGGGCCAAGGAGCACAAGCCTCCAGGAAAATTCAGCTATATAATGGACTGTAAAAAACTGCAAAAAAGAAATGGGTTCTGGGACATTCAAGCACTAGGATACACATTTAGCAGAAGCCACTTGGCTAGTTAATACTAGAGGATCTGCCAGTTGACCTTGCTCTGCCCAATCAAAACCCTTGTGCACTGTAGAAGTAGATAAGATCCCTGTAGTACATATGAGGAACTTGGGAAAAACAGTTTGGATTATTCCTTCCTTAGCGTAAGATGATAAAAAGGCTACGCAAAAGGAGATAAAAACTCCTGATGGCTTTCCTGGAAAACCCCAGCACCCGGGGAGACATTCCCAGAAACTGATAAGAGGATTAAATGAAGAAAGGAGTGATATGGGGATAACACGGCCTTTTTTCACAAACATCCTGCCAGACGGGAACTCAGGAAAATGACCCTTGGGCCTATGTCCCTTGTCTATCACCCCAAAATTAGTTTATTGACTATTGCCAGTCAAACTGCCTAAGAAAAAGGTATAAAAAGAGATTCATCATGGCTAGGCTTCGCAAACGAAGATTTGGGAAGGCTCTATCCACATTTGCTACAGGCACGCTGGTGGCTTATGAGGCCAATACGTGACAGACATATCCGATTGCAAAAGGCACAGCAGAAAGACTCCTTAGATGGTGTATTCTGCAATACACGGTTCTTTCTGCGTTGCCTTTTCTCCTCGAGAGTGATCCTGCGCGTGTTCTCGAAGGAGACAGCTGCGTTATAGATGGTGTGTCTCCAGGCCTCCCGATTTGAGGCCAGAGTAGACCAGTTATGGTGATCAATATGGCCAAGGCTCAGATGTTGTTTCAGGGAGTCCTTGTATCTTTTCTTCGGGGCTCCCCTTATGCGGCAGCCAGTGGTAAGTTCACCATAGAGCAGGATCTTAGGGAGGCAGTGGTCCTTCATCCTGGAGACGTGCCCTGCCCATCGCAGCTGTGTTCTCAGTAACATGGCCTCAATACTTGTGACAGCTGCTTGCTCTAGAACAGAGCATGATCCTCATGGAGTGAGATGATCATTTTAAGGAACTTGGGGGGACAACCTAAACGTTCCAAAATCTGCCACAGACCTTTTCTGCTCACAGTATCAGAAGACTTGGTGAGGTCGACAAAGGTTACATAGAGACCTTTGTTCTGTTCCCTACACTTCTCTTGCAGTTGTCTGAGAACAAATACCATGTCTGTGGTGCTCCTGTTGGCTCTGAAACCACACTGACTTTCAGGAAGGATTCCTTCTGCTATAGCGGGTATTAGTCTGTTCAAGAGTATTCTTGCCAGGATTTTGCCTGTAATGGAGAGCAGAGTAATACCACGATAGTTTGAGTAATCTGATTTAATACCTTTCTTTTTATACAAAGTGATGATGACTGCATCACGAAGGTCTGATGGTAGTTCACCGAGCTCCCAACAGCGCACCACAAACTCGTGAAATTTGGTGTGGAGTGCAAGGCCCCCATGTTTCCAGACTTCAGGTGGAATTCCATCAACCCCGGCTGCCTTGCCGATTTTCACCTGCTGTATGGTCTTGAGGGTTTCTCCTAAAGTGGGGGCAGTATGCAATTCATACTTTACTGGTTGTTATGTGATGGACTGAATTGCTGAGTCTTGGACTACACGGTTGGTACTGAAAAGAGTCTGAAAGTGTTCAGACCATCGATTCAGAATGGAGGTTTTATCTGTTAGAAGGGTTTGACCATCTGCACTGAGTAGAGGGCTTTGGACCTGGTATGTAGGCCCGTATGCTGTTTTTAAGGCCTCATAGAAACCTTTGTGATCACCTGTATCTGCGCATAATTGAGTTTTTTCAGCTAGATCGATCCACCACTTGTTCTGGATGTCACGGAGTTTCTGTTGGAGCTTGCTGCATGCAAGATGAAAGGCTGCTTTTCTTGTGTGACAGGATGGCAGTGCAAGGTGTGCTTGGTGGGCGGTTCTCTTCTTCCTCAACAAGTCTTGGATTTCTTGGTTGTTTTCATCAAACCAGTCCTTGTTCTTCTTGAGGGAGAACCCTAAGGATTCTTCAGAGGATTGCAGGATGCAGTTTTTAATATGGTGCCAGATTGTTTCAGGAGAGGAATCTGCAGAAACTGTGGGAATGTTTTCAAGCCTAGTTTGAAGGTTTGCCTGGAAACTGTCTCTCACTGTGGCTGATTGGAGATTGTTAACTTGGAGTCTTCTCCTTGGGATGCTGCCCCTTTTTGATTTGAATTTGAGCTTGAAATTGAGTTTACAGCGCACAAACCGATGGTCTGTTTGGCATTCTGCGCTGGGCATCACGCGGGTATGATGGACATCGCGGGCATCTCTCTGTCGCACCAAGACATAATCAATGAGGTGCCAATGCTTAGAACGGGGGTACATCCTGGTTGTCTTCAGACTATCTTTCTGCTGAAAGATAGTATTAGTGACAGTGAGTTGTTGCTCTGCACAGAATTTTAGCAGAAGTCGACCATTATCGTTGCAGTTTCCAACACCATGCTTGCCTAATACTCCTTTCCAGGCTTCAAAATTCTTGCCTACTCTGGCGTTGAAATCACCAAGGATAATGATCTTATCGTCTGCAGGAACCTTTTGGGTAAGGAGGCACAGGTCAGTGTAAATTTTATCTTTTTCAGCAGGGTCAGCTTGGAGAGTTGGGGCATATATACTAAAGAGGACAACATGTTGCTTGTTGTTTAGTGGAAGGCGTAGGGAGATAATGCGGTCAGAGTGACCTGTCGGCAGATTTTCGGGTTTAGGAACAATGGAGTTTTTGATCATGAAGTCGACTCCTAAGAGGTGTTTTTCGGTTCTGGGTTTATCTGACCAAAAGAGTGTGTAACCGGCACCATGTTCTCTGAGGCTGCCTTCTTCATGAAGGTGAACTTCACTGAGAGCAGCAATGTCGATGTTGAGACGAGCCAGCTCATGGGCAATTAGGGCAGACTGACACTCAGGACGTCCGCTATCCGCAGAATTGAGCATGGTTCTGATGTTCCAACATGCTAGATTTAATTTAGGTACACCTTTGGAGGCAGGTGCATGCCTTTGTCTTTTGATCTTTGTGCAACCGCATTGGAAGAAGATGCCCGTTGGCCTGCGGTTAACCAACTGGGTGAAAGTGGAGATGAGCTTTGTTTAGGCCACCTTTTCTAGGCCCCTCTCCGAGTGGAGCAAGCAGTGCTGTCCTTGAAAAGGCTGCTTGATCGTTCAGGGTGCTGCCCCAAGAGACTGTCATCTCCGGTCAGTCTCAAATGACCAATATCCTGAACCGCTTGCATGCAGGGTTGGGTCTGCAGCTCCCAGTGCACCTTTCACCTGCCCTTTCGACCCTCGCCCGTCGCTACAGGACTTTTTGCATGTGGGTAAAGCCTTCAAGCCTGCACAATGGATTTTTTAGGTGAGACACAGTGTGCGCGGAACTGAACCCACCCTTTAATCCTGAGGTTCATCTGCCAGGGCCGAGCGAGCTTGGACGGTGGCAGTGAGGTCCACAGGACGTAGGTTTGATTAGAGTGACCTTCTCTTAGATGGATGGCCTTACAGGGCTAAGCGAGCTCCATCTGCCCGGGTTTGGGATTGGAGTTGTCCTTCTCCTAGGATGACTGCCAGGAGGCTAATGAGCTCATCCTGCCCAAGAATGTATTAAATCTGGTCCTACGGTTTTGATCTGTCTGGCATGGGCGACCCTACTGGAGGCATGTACCACATAGATCGCAACCACACAGGGGTACAGAGACTATGTTCCTATTAGAACGCTTTGGGCAAGTCTTTCATTTCCAGCTTTATTATCACCTATCTATAAACAAACTGAAGGAGGTACCCAGGAACAACCCTTTGTCCTGTCCACCGTTTCAGGATGTAACAGAGCAAAGCAAGTATATCCAGAACATACCGAACCTGGGCAGTAGCCACAGGAGAACCAAAAACAGACAGACAAAACAAACAAAGCAAACATTCTGACCCCAGTACCCATCCAGGCGGGGGTGCCTTTCATTGGCCCAAGCCTGGTGGGGACCCCCATTATTCTAAAAGAACCCACTATTCACCCTGACCTTATCCTTCCCCACTGTGTTTCCACATATCTTCAGGCACACTACTCACCTGCGACATTTCATACGGGATTGTGCCACTCTCCCTCCTGCTGGTCGGCGGACCCCCACGGCCCGCTTGACACACTATGCTAATCCTCCCCCCCACTCACCCCTTCCCCCACCCAACCCCTCCCCCCTCAAACCTGGAACGCCAAACCTCTGTGTGCTCCGAAGCTTCCTTCTCCTCTTTCATGGAGGTGCAGTACCTGCCGGCAAGGCTCCCCTTGTCTCTCCTTTCTCCTGCAACGGCTGCACCTGGGGGCACGGTCGCACAGGAAAGGCTCCTGGCAGCCCGGGGGTCCCGGCCACGTGGCAAGGGAAGCCCCCCCAGCAGGGGGTCCTGCCCCCGGAGCGCGGGAGAGGCTCCCGGCAGCCCAGGGGTCCTGGCCACGTGGCAAGGGAAGCCCTCCCAGCAGGGGGTCCCGCCCCCAGAGCATGGGAGAGGCTCCCGGCAGCCCGGGGGTCCCGACCACGTGGCAAGGGAAGCCCTCCCAGCAGGGGAGATTGGACAAAAGCAAAAATGGTGGAGAAGTTCCATCAACTCTGCAGAGGTAACTGATGAGTTACCTTGTCTCTTTCCACTTCTGGGGATGCCTGGAAGGTGAGACGTATCTTATGCATGCTAACTACTTGCTTCTAAATAGCTAGAGCTTACTTTTGCTTCGTAGTATTCTTAGTACATTGCTTTTCTTTAAAGTTTTTGCTTATGCTTTTTCATAGTGTTCTTAGTGCTTTGCTTTAGTGTGTGCTTAAGTCTTGCTTTATTAAGATTACTACATAGTTTAAGTGTAAATTTTGCAGTTAGACCCTATTCCAGACAACATAAACCCCATAAATTGTCACAAATTTGGATTCTATGATTCTATGAATCTATGTTATTTCGTGAACTGTTGGAGTAAGTCCGTTTTTAGGTGCTGACAGTTTCATCGATGGCCAAATAACTGATAGGAGAAACTTGCTGAGGGGTTTCCCTATCATTATTAAGTGCAGTCCCTATATAAAAGGTATCAAATGTCCTGTCTGTCTCAGATTTACTATCTGTTAAGTGAGGTGTCTCCTTTTAATGAGACACTAACAGACTGTTTTGGACATTAAATGGCTTTGATCTCGTGGGGGGACACCAATAGACAAAAAATAGATTAATACAGGTTGGACAGAAAATTCTTCTTTTCTGCCCCTTTTAACATGACACTCAGGAAAGGGTAAACCTACTAGTGGGATTGTTTTTGCTAAAACACCTGAGTGCACTTGGGTTATGCAGAAAGATGAGAGAATCCAATGTATACCTCAAGGTGATTTAATCCTGGGTGAAAATAATCAATGTTTGCAGTTGTATGATGGCAGTACTACATGATGCTGTGTGTCACCACTTCTGTGACTGCCATATATCAAAGGTATTATAAAAGGAACTTCTTGCTGCTAGCCAAGCTAGAGGCAAGAAGGGGAATTTGTTGCAATGTTAAAACTTAGAGCCTAGTCCAAAGGGATGAGGAGTGGGAAATGTAATGGACTGTAGGGAAAATACTGAGAAACAAAGTTCTGCCAGAAGGGGTGAATGTGTTGGCTATAGTTCACCAGGGACAAACTGCCTCCACACCTTAGGAGCAGGAACACTGAGGGAGCTTGGTGTACTGCTCTAAGGGAGACATGAAATGTAACCTAAAGAGATTGCGGACAAAAAACTCCAGATCAATTTAGTGTATAAGATAAAAAGAGCAGGTCGTTTAATCAGGCCCCAGGCCCAGGGGAATACACACGATGCGCTGTCTGTTGTGGTATCTTGTTGTTCAGGCCTAGGGTGCAATGTTCTTAAGCAGAGGTGTTTTTCTACAATTCTACCTTGAAAAGAAGTCTAAACACACTAAAGGAATTTAGAAAGTTCAATATAAAATGGGGTAATAGGGTTGGGTATTTGTAAACTACTATGCTAAAGGGTAATAATTTATATTAAAATCTACATTTACTACACAACTACTTCTAGAATCTCTGTAAAAAATGTGGATAGAGCCTTCCCAAATCTTCATTCGTGAAGCCTAGCCATGATGACTTCTAGAATCTACAAAAGCTGAAAAATCCAAAAAGCTTTAAGGCATCAAAACAAAGGATGGAGTGACATGGAGGTGCTGTGGTCATGCTCTGTTGAAATCAATGCAGATATGAAACAACGGATGAAGCAATTACAGCAGTGTTGTGGTCATGCTCCATCGAAAACAATGCAGCTAATGGGAACTAAGTCAAAGGAATGATCCGGATGGTAATCAAAAGCTGAACTTTGCTTCATTAACTTGAAAATACATATTACTTTTCATGCCCCCCGTATGCTAATGACTGAAGTCACTCAAATTACCATCATTTTTCATGGCTAGGCTTCGCGAACGAAGATTTAGGAAGGCACTACCCACGCTTGTTGCAAGCCCGTTGGTGGCTAAAAAGGCCAATACAAGATAGACATGTCCGGTTGCAAAAAGGCACAGCAGAAAGACTCCCCAGGTGGTACACTCTGCAAGGCACGATTCTTTCTGCGCTGTCTTTTCTCCTCAAGAGTGATCCTGCGTGCCTTCCCAAAAGCGTCAGCAGTGTTATAGATGGTGTGTCTCCAGACTTCCCGATTGGAGGCCAGAGTAGACCAGTTATGTTGGTCAATATGACTAAGGCTGAGATGTTTCAGGGAGTCTTTGTATCTTCTCATTGGGACTCCTCTCTTGTGGCAGCCGGTGGCAAGTTCACCATAAAGCAAGTATTTGTTGCCGGCTGTATTATTCATATTTTAGGTATTCACATGTGCTTCTGCAGCCTTCATATTTATCACTGCCAATCCAATAAGAACCTGCATGTCTGTTGTTCAATAAACAACACTACTTTGAAGTCTGACCATGAGAGTTCATTGGGCAAAACCAGACTTATAGTGTTGTAATGGGTTTGTTACTCTCCCTGAGAAGGAAACGGAAATAGGATAGGTCATTTGATATGTATTTTACCAATAAGGGTATTCCATACCATGTTACGTCAGCTCATATATAAAATAGACGGGAAGGAAGCAAGTGGCTCTTCTCTTCCGGGTAGCTGAGCGGAGCAGTCATGCAGTTCCTTTGGGGGAGAAGAGTGTAGATTGTGGGTAAGTATCTTTATTTTTAAGTCACCTGTTAGAAGGTCATGAAGCACAGCAACTAGGATCTATTGCCAGAGATCGTGGAATTGAACAGGAAATTGGGAGAGATTTATTCTCAGTCTTTGGCTCCGAATCCTCTTCGGTGTGAGAGAAAGGTACCCATTTGAAGAAGATCTAATGAGCTCTACAAGAAGGTGGACTACTGCAGAGGAAGGCATCCAGAACCTGCAGGAATTGGTCATGCTGGAAATTATTTACAGTGACCCAGACGATAACAACTTCCTAACTCCAGAGCTTATTCCTTGCACGCTGCCCATGTGGAGAAAAGTAATTCAAGGTGCCCCTGCATCGTATGTTAACTGCTTGTTAACAATATACCATCCAAGGATGGATGAACCAACTGCGGACACGATATGTGCCTGGATACGGAGTATAGCAGAAGGTATGGAAACCTCCTCACACCCACCGGGCAGCAAGTTAGATTTCAGAAACATCTCCGATCTCTACCACTGGCACACCCACGCTGGGGAGAGGATGGAGAGGCCTTACAAGGTGCCTCGAATGTCAGAATTGCCACAGAGACAGCCCAAGAGATTCGTCTCGGTCTCCTTCTGTCCCACTCAGAAGGAAAGGAATCCCCAAGAGCAGACCACGTGGTGAGCTATGGTTCTTTCTACGTGACCAAGGCGAAGTCATGAAGATATGGGATGGTGAACTTACCTATAAATTTGAAGCCCGGGTACAAGAATTTAGAGGGAAGAAATCTAGGAAGAAGGTCATCCACGCAGTTGATGCAGAGGCCCTGGAAAGAGATCAGCAACCTTTGAGATGCAGGAAGACCAAGATCAATTCCTGTGTGTTATAGGTTATAAATCCAATAGTGGAATTTTTCTTCCCCTGCTCCACTGTAAGAAAACGGAGTGGGGGGAACGGGGTCAATTAGCCTTACAAAAGAACCTAGCTGGCCAGACCGCATTCCTAATGGATGGCCGATCAGAGGATGGGGGGAGAGGGGAGGAGTTTTGGGAGGGGGTGGCTGGCTCTTCTCAGAAGGGAGAGATTTTGACTGCGGAGTTCTCTGTCTGGGACGGAGACAGGGTCTGTGTCCAGGCATTTTTGGAGAAAAGGCCTGGAAGTTGGTCTTTCTGGCCCTTCTTCCATTGGAGGAAGGGTCTCCGTTTTCTTTTCGGCTTCTCCCGCGATCCGAGACCACCCCTCAGACACCCCTCCCACGCGGCGACTGCCAGAACCCAACAGCACCCCCTGCAGGCCACTACAGCGTACGGCAGGCTCTGCACCTCCAGTGATCCAACAGCGTTCCCTGCAGGTCAACACAGAACTGCAGAATCTGCACCTCCAGCGATCCAACAGCACCCCCTGCCAACCGTGATTAGAACTGCGCTAGAAGACAGAGAACTATTCAGACTTTTACTTTTGTTTGAAGGGGACTTCTGGGTACAGGACTACTATTTAGTTGTTTTTGTGTTCTGTTACTGTTCTTGCCAATATACATATATCTTTTAATAAAGGGCTGTTATTTCCTCTTTTTTCCACACTTCCTCGATTAAAGCCCCTTAATTTTTGAATTTGCAATTGCTGAGAGAGAGGAGTTTGGTCTGTCTCATAACTCATCCTCTTTAGCAAACATTCCAGTCTCTTCAAACTGAGACACTGTGTATCCTAGTTAGAACAGCTGGGACCAGTTCATCACTGTGTGAGTGTAACCCAAACTGTGTATTCTACACCCTCCATGCCATTTCCCAGAAACTGTTAACAATAGACAATTTGCAGCAGCTGCCCAGAGCACACCGGGCCCCGCAGGCTATAAGCTGGATGTTAAGAGGCCTGTGAGATAGGAGGATGCTCCTGTCCTCAGACCCACGACTCACAATCACCCATTGTGGAACTCCCTGCCCTGGGGGAGGTACTGGGCATTCCTGCCTGAACCTGAGGCTATATAATCTTGGGGTGTTGGAACTTCTGGTACCATTCGTTGGATCCAGATTAGGACCAGAATCTCAACCAGACTGCAACCACCAGTCTTGATTGGATTGTGACTACCACTTTTAACCAGACTGCGATCACCACCCTCGACCAGACTGTGATCAGCAGTCTCACCAACAGATTTTCCCTCTTCTTTTACTCTGGACTCAGGGGGACCACCTGGGGCTCAGCATGGGGGGCCAACGAACACCATTCTGTTCATGCCCCAAGGTGCTGGGTTTTGTGGGTTAAACCAATTGTTTGTCTGTATAATTGTATTTATGGTATTATTTTTATTAAATTGTAACTCTGACTTATAATCTCTTTGAAGTTGTGTTCATTTCTCCTGCCGGTTTACTTTTAAACTGGCCCATTTCTTGGCACCCAATGTGGGGCAGAGAGAGAAGTCAGAATCACAATTTCATTTTAAGCATTTGTGTATTTGGATACAGAAACTCCCTGATAACCCAAATCACAGCTGAGTCAGAGGGAAAAAGAAATAAATCAACCAGCATTGTGTCCACACAAACCGTCGAGGAGCCAGAAGAACAACCAAAACCAATAGCAGTTGCCCCTATCCAGAAAAGGACTAAATCAGTTTGTATAGTGAATGATGACAAAGAGGCAGGACCCTCACATCCAGCAGAGGAGACAGAGCCAGAAATAATCACTCGTCCCTATCCCTGGGTGAGCTACGTGAACTCTGGAGAGAGTTCACACGACAGGTGAATGAGTCCATTCTGACCTGGCTGCTCTGAATATGGGACGCCATGACTAATGATACAATTCTAGATGGGAGTGAAGCAAGACAACTGGGATCCCTGCCTCGAGATGTAGTCATTGATCAGGGGATTGGAAGGAGGCAGGAAACTCCCACCTCTAGCAACAACTGCTGTCCAGTGTGAGGGAGAGATATCTTTGTAAGGAGGACCTCCACGAACAGCAAGGACAATGGAACACGATGAAACAAGGTATCCAGTGCTTAAGGGAGTTAGCTGTACTGGAGATAATCTTTTCAGAGGACGAAAGATTCCCTAAAAGTCCAGATGGTGTACAGTGCACCTCCCAGATGTGGTTAAAGTTTGCATGACTCGGGTCAGAAATGTATTCCCGCTACTTAGCAACGCTGCAATGGATGGAGGGAGAGGACAAGGTGGGTGCATTGATTAGTAAATTCAGGATTTATGAAGACACTGTCACCGCCCCAATAGGAGCCCACATCTCATCTGTGGAAACCAAACTGGCCGAACATGTCCGAAGCCTGGAAGAGAAGATTGAAGAGGGTCACCAGAAGCTAAGAGAGGAAATTAAGGAAGGGATCTTCCATATATCGCCAGGACAAACAAGAGTCTCTGCTATCAGGAGCAGGCATCCCCCAGCTAAGGAGAGAGGGTACACTCCACATGGCAATCTGTGGTTTTACCTCCATGAGCATGGAGAAGATATGAGGAAGTGGGATGGAAAACCCACCTCTTCCTTAGCAGCCTGGGTACGTGAATTGAAAAGCGAAACAAGTACCACAAGGAACTCTTCAAGGATAAATGCTACTTCAGTCTCTTGTGGGCAAGACTCCAGATGGTGCAGGAATGATGATATGTCTGATCCTCTTGAAGGGACCTCCAGGTCATACTTACAAGAAGAGTGCAGTGAGTAGCATGACCAGGACTAGGGGTGCCCTGCCTCTAGCCAGGTAGAGGAGAGGGACAATCGGGTCTATTGGACAGTGTGGATTCGGTGGCCTGGCATATCAGAGCCACAAAGATATAAGGCCTTAGTTGACACTGGCGCACAATGTACTTTGATGCCATCAAGATACATAGGGGCAGAATTCATCTCTATTTCTGGGGTGACATGGGGATCCCAACAACTGACTGTACTGGAAGCCGAAGTGAGCTTGACTGGGAAGGAATGGCACAGACACCCCATCGTGACTGGCCCAGAGGCCCCGTGTATCCTTGGCATAGATTACCTGAGGAGTGGGTATTTCAAAGAGCCAAAAGGATTTCGTTGGGCTTTTGGCATAGTTACTGTGGAGACAGAGGAAATTAGACAGTTGAACACCTTGCCTGGTCTCTCGGAGGACCCTTCTACTGTGGGACTGCTGAAGGTTGAAGAACAATTGGTACTGATGGTCACAGCAACAGTACACCATCAGCAAAATCTCACCGACCGAGACTCCATGACTCCTATCCTGTAGCAGGGAAGGATGCTGAAACTGGAACCATACACCACTGAAAGCTCAACGCAAACAATGTTTATTACCAAGAGGTGGCCAACAAAACAAAAAACCCAAGAAAGAGGAAGGAGAAAAATAAGCCCTCAGTATGACTCCCCCAGTCACCCAGATGTTGCTTATGAAGTTATCTTACCAACACAGAATGCCTAGAATTACCCATAGCAAAAGTTGCATTCTCGGAGTGTCGGCAGGCTCACAAGATGGTGGGCGTCCCTGCAAAAGGCAACGTTGTCCTTTGATGTGAAGCTTGCGTACCCCCCAGCATGAGCTATCTGCTTTTTATACAATTAATTGGTGACATCTTCCTGGGCATGTGTGGCCAGCACCGCCCAGCTAGAGGCCTTCAGTCCCTCCCCCCGTTATGTAAGTGGTATCTCTTCTGCACATGCATGGGTACTCTGGAATGTCCCCGCACATGCATGCTGCACCTCAGGGGGTCTTTCCTAAAAGAGGTCTTACTTCATCCTCTCCTCTTCAACTTCTCCTTAAAATGCCCTTGGAGGGCCATCAACCAATAGCGAGGTACCAATTAACTGTAGTTTATACAAGATGCTCCCTTCAAGGATGAAGTTCTAGTTTATCAGTGCTTGTTTTCTCATAACTTGGCAAGAAAAAAATAAACTCTCGCAGATGGCTGGGCCAACCACAGACCAAAAAATAGCAGCATCTAATTAAGCAAGAATACTCATACATAAGATGATCTGTGAACTGGAGACCCAGGGGGTGGTCAGCAAGACTCACTCACCCTTTAATAGCCCTATATGGCCAGTGTGTAAGTCCAGCGGAGAGTGGAGGCTGACGGTGGATTACCGTGGACTCAATGAAGTCACACCACCCCGAGTGTTGCTGTGCCGGACATGCTGGAGCTTCAGTACGAGTTGGAGTCCAAGGCAGCCAAGTGGTACGCCACCACTGACATTGCCAACGCTTTTTTCTCCATTCCTTTGGCTGCAGAGTGCAGGCCACAATTTGCCTTCACTTGGAGGGGTGTGCAGTACACCTGGAATCGACTGCCTCAGGGGTGGAAACACAGTCCCAGCATTTGCCATGGACTGATCCAGACTGCACTGGAAAAGGGTGAGGCTCCAGAGCATCTACAGTACATTGATGACATCACTGTATGGGGGAACACAGTGGGAGAAGTCTTCGAGAAAGGAGAGAAGATAATCCAGATTCTCCTAAGAGCTGGTTTTGCCATTAAACGAAGTAAGGTCAAGGTACGTGCTCAGGAAATTCAGTTCCTAGGAGTGAAGTGACAAGACGGACGCCGCCAGATTCCAGTGGAGGTCATTAACAAAATAGCAGCCATGTCCCCACCAACCAGCAAGAAGGAAACACAGGCTTTCCTAGGCACTGTGGGCTTTTGGAGGATGCATATCCCCGAGTATAGTCAAATTGTAAGCCCTCTCTACCTTGTGACACGGAAGAAAAATGATTTCCAGTGGGGTCCCGAACAACAACAAGCCTTTGAACAAATTAAACAGGAGATTGCCCATGCGGTAGCCCTTGGGCCAGTAAGGACAGGACAGGACGTGAAGAACGTGCTCTACACCGCAGCCGGGGAGAATGGCCGTTCTTGGAGCCTCTGGCAGAAAGTGCCTGGGGAGACCCGAGGACGACCGCTGGGATTCTGGAGTCGGGGATACAAAGGATCTGAAGTCAGCTATACTCCAACTGAGAAAGAGATCCTGGCTGCTTATGAAGGAGTTCGAGCTGCCTCAGAAGTGATCGGCACCGAAGCACAGCTCCTCCTGGCACCCCGACTACCAGTGCTGGGCTGGATGTTCAAGGGAAAAGCTCCTTCTACACATCATGCCACCGATGCCACATGGAGTAAGTGGATCGCTCTGATCACACAGCGAACCCAGATAGGGAATCCTAATCGCCCTGGGATTCTGGAAATTATCACCAATTGGCCCAAAGGTGAGAGTTTCGGACTATCCTCTAAAGAAGAAGAGGAGCAGGTGACACAGGCTGAGGAGGTCCCACCATATAACCAGCTACCAGCAGATGAAAAGCAATATGCTCTCTTCACAGATGGCTCCTGTCACATTGTAGGGACAAACTGAAAATGGAAAGCAGCCGTATGGAGTCCCACACAGCAAGTTGCAGAAGTGACCGAAGGGCAAGGTGGGTCAAGTCAGGTTGCAGAGCTTAAAGCCATTCAGCTGACTTTGGATATAGCTGAACGAGAGAAGTAGCCAAGACTCTATCTCTACACTGACTCATAGATGGTGGCCAATGCTCTGTGGGGATGGCTAGAGCGATGGACAAAGACCAAGTGGCAGCGTCAAGGGAAATGTAGGGGGCATGTTTTAGGGATGCTAGAAGGGGTATCCTGAGAAATGAAGTCCTGAATGTACTCCCACACGCATGGGCACTGGGGTACCCCATGGTGATTGTTTTGAAGTGCATATAAAAGGTGTTGTTTGCTTCCAATAAACGGATTTGGGTAGTTGAACCCTCAACTAGCTGGGTCTGTGTGGGTTTATTTATTTATTGTATTAATAAAGCCATATCTGGCGCCCAGAACTGGGGCTTTTCCTGTAACAGGGATGATCACAGACTGCCTTGAAACAAGGAGAATTACGGTAGTGTTCGCATGAGCTTGTTTTAAAAGTTGAGGAGCGCTCTGCAGAAAAAAGTGAGGACGTCGCATACCGAGCTAAAAGCGGGCGGAGGACGTCGTTAAAGTAAGGATGTCAGATACCAGTGCGAAAGCTGATTGGAATGTCATGCGGTAGGGACCGCATTGGGAGCTCCGGGAATCTGAGTATTGTGCGCACGGGATACCTGGCAGAGTAAGTTTTGAAAGAAAGAAAAAGCAAAGCTACAGTGGAGTCCAGGTAAGAAGTCGGCATGGGAAGTTTAAATTTAAGGGAAGTAGACATAAATGCAGAAGCATTGAGGCAATATTCAAAAGAAACCATGTAAACCAAGCTGATTGGACCATTAAAATGGATAGAAATGACTGTATCAGGATTTCTGCTAAGCAGAATCCTTAGTGTGACTGCTTGGAAAAAATTTGGAGAGACAACTCGAGAGAAAGCAAAGATAGAAGATGTGGACACCTTAAAAATCTCACAAAGAAACTCAAACTTGTCCACGGAGAAAAACTTTAAACCTCCCGTTCCCCCCACAAGCCCTAACAGGCAAAGAAACAGTGCCAAAATCCCTTAAACAAGCATCACCTACAATGCCTGTGGGCGAGCGAAGTGGCGCGGGGTTTAAAATGGCACTGACCGCAACACTTGTCGCCGGTGGGGGGACAGGAGGCCCGGCCGCGGGGCTTGCACAGGCTCACGGCGCAGGGTCTTGGCGCGGGGCGTGTGAATGCCAGAGGCAACGGTGGCAGCGCTCAAGCCACGGCGCAGAATCGCGGGACACATGGGCAACACCCCGGGGCCAGGCGACAGGGTTGAGAGAAAAGCAGAGGCGCGCTGGGATCGGGGCGGCGACAGGCTGCAGGGAGCCAGGGCGCACCCAGACCCTGTTGAAAACTACCGCGGCGGGGCGGACCGTGCGTAAGGCTCACGGCGCGTGTGGGCATCCACGGGGGACCGCGCACTAGAGCTGCTCTGCAGAGCCGCGCCGGAGCAGGATTGGACCGAGGCCGCCCGAAACCAAGACGGGGGCTCCTCCCCCTTCCACAGTGAAGTGCTGGAACCATGCCGAGCCGGAGCAGCGTGAGCTGCGAGCAAACGGCAGAGTCCTATACAAATCTGCAGAAAGGGAGACAGTGTGGCCACCAGCCGGTGCCGCACTGAGACCCCTGCAGGGGCAGTCCTGCCGTCCGTGGTAGAAAATAATGCAGCAGAGCAGGGGTCGAGAAAAGACGGCCCTGCCCCTTGTGCTGGGACGGATAGAGGCTGCGCTGCAGCTAGCTGAACTGCCTCCTGCACAGCCCAACCCCACAGCTACAGCGTCACGCTGTGTGCCTCCCGAGAGACATACTGTATTAGGGAGGGGTTTGGAACATACTGAAATCTGAAGCCAAGACATCATTGAAAGCTCAACAAAACTGATATTTATTACAAAGAAGTGGTTGAAGTAAACGGGAACACGAGAGAAAGAGAAACCAATGAGGAAATACGACACCCTACTCACCCTGGACGTTAGCTGTAACAGTTGACTAGGTTTTTGATATGGTGTAAAATCCTCCATAGTATCGATTCGTACCCAACGCCCTGTAGTGGAATCCATATCCCCCTTTCGTCTAACCACAGGGGCTGCCTTTACAGGTCCCGAGGGTGTTTCCTCTCTCTCTCTCTCTGCATCCTCTTGTTCACTATCGGACTCACTGGTGCTCCAGATATTGCCATCCCATGTTTCTGGATCCCATCCTGGATCTGTTATGATAGCCCTAACTCAGGGTCCTGTATCCTTCCCTTTACGTATCCTTCCCTTTACATATCTTCCCCTTTCTCCGTCTCGCAGCACACACTGCAAATTTTTCTGCTACAGTAGCACATTTCTGTTCCATGATGCTGCACTGATTAGTTGCGGCTAATAAAGCTTGCTGTTGTACTATGGATGTAGCTTTCGTTTCTTGTAACTCCGTTTTCAGGTGCTCCAACTGCTTCTCTAAATCTTCTATTTGACGAGTAGCAATTTTATAAGCAAACAGGAGTGCTCCTGCCATACGACCAATATGGATTAAACGCTGTGATTTCTGTGTGTAGGATGTTTCCATGAACTGCACCCAATACTTCATTATTTCTGTTGGGCTACTGAAACTCCGTGGTTCAGGAGTGACCCCAGTGCAGGTTTCCAAGCGGCCCCAGAGAATACTCCAGGGCTCCTGAGTCAACCCAGAACGCTCCATAAAAGGGGCACCTCCCGAATCCCCTTTTTGAGAGTTCAAAAGTTTTGCTACCCAGTTCATGTTCTTTCCCCTTAACTACAGCCCCTTTCACCTCACTCACAATAAGGGTTTTTATCGGCTGGCCAGCAGCCGAGCCTGCACGTGGCGATACTGAGAGGTCTGAGAAGAGAGGGCTATGAGAGGGGGGGAACGGGGAATATACAGGACCAGGAAAACAAGGGAAGAAGGAAAGAAAGAAAAAAAACGTAAGGGGTGGTGACTAACCTGTCCAGCCCCTACCCATCAACATCAGACGTAACAACCTCTGGGGTGGGTCTTCCCTCCCCCCCCCCCCCCGTGGATCCTGGATAGCTATATCCCAACCCCGGAGGGTAAAATCTCCTTCAGGTAAGTCCTGTTTTTCTCCTTTTTTTATTTTTTCTCTTTTGCTACAAGTAACAATGAGCCCAACCCAGTCTCCCCAGAGAAACCCCTCCCCTGGCGAGTCCCAGTTTTTTCTACAAGTAACACAGAGCCTACAAACTATATATATTCACAGAGTCCACCCTTATCCTAGCAAAGGTGTGCTTTGCGTTCAGTACCCCATCCTCGTCGCCAAAATGTATTAGGGAGGGGTTCGGAGCATACTGAAATCGGAAGCCAAGACACCATTGAAAGCTCAACAAAACTGATATTTATTACAAAGAAGTGGCTGAAGTAAATGGGAACCCAAGAGAAAGAGAAATCAATGAGGAAATACGACACCCTACTCAGGTGTCGTTCATGGGGTTATCTTACCAACTCCAAATGCCATAAAATCCTCTGCAGCAGTTGTGTTTTTTGGAGGGTTAGCAGGCTCACACGTAGCAGGCGTCCCCGCTAAAGACAGTTTGGTCCTCCGTGTGGAGCAAGCCTCCTCCAAAAAGCCGGCTGTCTGCTTTTTATACAATCAACTAAGTATGTCTACCTAGGCGGGTGTGACCAGTACTGCCCAGCCAGAGGTTCTCAGTCCCACCCCCTTGGTTATGCAAGTGCATCCCTTCAGTGCATGCGTGAGAACTTTGGGATTCCCCTTCCACATGCACAGTATGCTTCGGGGGTCTTCCCTAATTGAGTCGGAGGTCGTTACTTCCTCCCCTCTTCTTCGGTTTCTCCTTCAAATGTCCTTGGCAGACGATGAACCAATCACAGAACACCAATTAATATAGTTTATACATGAAGCTCTCTCTCCAAGGACAATGCTACCGTTTTATCAGTGAACTTGGCAGGGAAATTATAAACTCTTACAGGTGGCTGGGGCCAAACACAGACCAACAGTATCAACATCCCTGATACACATACAGAACTAATTTAACATTATATCTCATTGTCTCAAGAACCTTCGGTAGAAACACTGAAGATTTAAGAGTTTTTTCCTATTTTTTCATTAGTTCCCCAGTGGCTTTGTTTAAGTTGTTAAAGGTAAAAGTTGTTAAAGTTGTTAAGTTCTCAAGTGCATCTACGTAGATGCAGTTATTGTGACAATTTAGTTCAAATAATATGTTCAAAAAGTTCTTAAGCATCTCCATACCTTGTTAATTAACACATTCAGATATTGTTATCCCAAAAAGGTGTACATGGTGTCAACAAAAATGCAAGGGTGGCTGCTCGTGAGTCACAACTACCTAAGAGATTGAGTTAAAATTCATTATGATTGCTCTAGCCAATATCATTCAAGAAATAGGACTGCGAAATGCTCCAGAAAAAATTCATCAACCCAACCATGGAACAAATCTACGATAGAGAGGATTGCACAACAAAAAATCACCTTTCAACCTTTAACTTTGAGGTAAAAGACATTAAAAGACATTAAAATGACTTAGTGATTTTACTTCAAGCTCTTAGCTACCAAAAGACATTCCTGGACATAACTACAGAAAAACTACATATTTACCTAACCTTCACATCTGTTTCTACCACAGTATCCACCTAAGACTGTCTGAAGAGTTATTAACATATTTGTTAAGTTTGTTATTAAGGGCAAAAAGCAGCTACCAGAAATGGATGGACAAAAGCTGAAAAATTAACTGCATCCCAAACACCAGAGGCAACTTGAACTAATTGCTTACAAAGGACGCTAAGTTTCAAGCTGTGTTAGCAGATTGTAATGGTAAATTGTTTATATATCTTTGAATTCATTAACTTTTAGTTTTCTAAACAAAACTCACTCATAAAACAAACCATTGTCAAGGGAGTACACTACACAACAAACGTGTTTCCAAAAAAACCCCCAAAAAACAGGAGGAAAAAGAATATGCACACGCATAAACAGGTTTAGGTTTCTTAGGCTTCATATTCCTCATATTAATTCCCTTTCAGAACAGGTACAGTTGCCAGACATGACTACCAGAAGTGACAGATTGAAAAACATACAACCTACAAATCTAAAATGTGTGGTTGAAATCATCATCATGGCTAGACTTCACGAACAAAGATTTTGGGAAGGGCTCTACCCACGTTTGTTACAAGCACGCTGGTGGCTAAAAAGGCCAATATGAGATAGATATGTCCAGTTACAAAAGGCACAGCAGAAAGACTCCTTAGGTGGTATATTCTGCAAGGCACGATTCTTTCTGCGTTGCCTTTTCTCCTCAAGAGTGATCCTGCTTGCTTTCTCAAAAGCATCAGCGGCGTTAAAGATAGTGTGTCTCCAGACCTCCCGATTGGAGACCAGAGTTATGCTGATCAATATGGCCAAGGCTGAGATGTTCAGGGAGTCCTTGTATCTTCTCTTCGGGGCTCCTCTCATGTGGCAGCCGGTGGCAAGTTCACCATAAAGCATGATCTTAGGGAGGTGGTAGGCCTTCATCCTTGAGACGTGTCCTGCCCAGCACAGCTGTGTTCTCAGCAACATGGCCTTAATACTTGTGACTGCTGCTTGTTCTGGAACAAACGTATTAGTCACATAATGTGACCAGTGGATGTTTAGGATTATACGGAGACAGCGTTGATGGAAGCGTTCTAGGAGTTGCAGGTGGTGGCGGTAGATAACCCATGACTCGGATCCATATAAAAGAGTAGACAGCACTATGGCTCTGTAAACACTGATCTTTGTACTTTTCTTCAAGTGTTTATTTCGCCAAACTCTTTTATGAAGCTTTCTGAAGGCACTATATGCCTTAGCGAACCTGTTGTCTATCTCTCCGTCAATCTTACCATCTGAGGAGATGAGGCTGCCTAGGTAATTAAACTGCTGGACTGATTTGAGCTCTGATTCACCAATGGTGATATGAGGATGATGGAAGACTTCCTGAGGTGCAGGTTGATAGAGAACTTCTGTCTTCTTTAAGCTGACTTCCAACCCAAAGAGCTCAGCAGCATCTGCAAAGCAGGATGCTAAACACTGCAGAGCTGCTTCTGTGTGGGAGACAAAGGCATCGTCATCAGCATAAAGCAGCTCCCGGACAAGATGGTTTAAGGTCTTAGTGTGGGCCTTCAGTCGCCTTAGGTTGAATAGGCTTCCATCAGTACGATATCGAATGTAGATACCACCCTCATCATCGAGGTCTGCCGTGACCCTTTGGAGCATCATGCTGAAAAAGATTGTGAATAGGGTTGGTGCAAGAACGCAGTCTTGTTTCACACCACTGGTTATTAGAAAGGGCTCAGAAAGTGCATTGCCATATCTGACTTGGCCGTGCTGATCCTCATGGAGTGAGATGATCATTTTAAGCAACTTGGGGGGACATCCTAAACGTTCCAAAATCTGCCACAGACCTTTTCTGCTCACAGTATCAAACGCCTTGGTGAGATCAACAAAGGTTACATAGAGTCCTTTGTTGTGTTCCCTACACTTGTCTTGCAGCTGTCTGAGAACAAATACCATGTCTGTGGTACTCCTGTTGGCTCTGAAACCACATTGGCTTTCAGGTAGAATTTCTTCTGCTATAGCAGGTATTAATCTGTTCAAGAGTATTCTTTCCTGGATTTTGCCAGCAATGGAGAGCAGAGTAATACCACGGTAATTTGAACAGTCTGATTTAACTCCTTTCTTCTTATACAAGGTGATGATGATTGCATCCTGAAGGTCTGATGGTAGTTCGTCTAGTTCCCAACAGCTCACCAAAAACTCGTGAAATTTAGCATGGAGTGCTTGGCCCCCATGTTTCCAGACTTCAGGTGGAATTCCATCAACCCCAGCTGCCTTGCCAATGTTCACCTGCTGTGTGGCCTTAAGGGTTTCTCCCAAAGTGGGGGCAATATCCAATTCATACTTCACTGGTTGCTGTGTGATGGACTGAATTGCTGAGTTTTGAACTAATCGGCTAGTACTGAAAAGAATCTGAAAGTGTTCAGACCATCGATTCAAGATGGAGGTTTTATCTGTGAGAAGCATTTGACCATCTGTGCTGAGTAGAGGGCTTTGGACTTGGTATGTAGGCTTGTATGCTGTTTTCAAGGCCTCATAGAATCCTCTGTGATCACCCATGTCTTCGCACAATTGAGTTTTTTCAGCTAGGTTGATCCACCACTTGTTCTGGATGTCACGGAGTTTCTGTTGGAGCTTGCTGCATGCAAGACGAAAGGCTGCTTTTCTTACATGACAGGATGGCAGTGCAAGGTGTGCTTGGTGAGCAGATCTCTTCTTCCTCAAGAATTCCTGGATCTCTTGATTGTTTTCATCAAACTAGTCCTTGTTCTTCTTGAAGGAGAACCCTAAGGATTCATCAGAGGACTGCAGGATGCTGTTTTTAATATGCTGCCAAAGTGTTTCAGGAGAGGCATCTATAGAATCTATAGAATGATTTTCTAGCCTAGTTTGAAGATTTGCCTGGAATCTGTCTCTCACTGTGGCTGATTGGAGATTGTTAACTTGGATTCTCCTCCTTGGGATACCGCCCCTTTTAGGTTTGAACTTAAGATTGAAGTTAAGTTTACAGCACACAAGTCGATGGTCTGTTTGGCATTCTGCACTAGGCATCAAGCGGGTATGATGAACATCGTGGACATCTCTCTGTTGCACCGAGACATAATCAATGAGGTGCCAATGCTTAGATCTAGGATGCATCCTGGTTGTCTTCAGACTATTTTTCTGCTGAAAGATAGTATTAGTGATGGTGAGCTGTTGCTCCACACAGAATTCTAACAGAAAGCAACCATTATCATTGCAGTTTCCAACACCATGCTTGCCTAATACTCCTTTCCAGGCTTCAGAGTTCTTTCCTACTCTGATGTTGAAATCACCAAGGATAATGATCTTATCATCTGCAGGAACCTTTTGGGTAAGGCAGCACAGGTTGGTGTTAAATTTATCATTTTCAGCAGGGTCATCTTGGAGAGTTGGGGCATATATACTAAAGAGGACAACATGTTGCTTGTTGTGTAGTGGAAGGCATAGGGAGATAATGACCTGTTGTCAGATTTTCGAGTTTAGGAACAATGGAGTTTTTAATCATGAAGCCAACTCCTGAAAGATGCTTTTTGGTTCTGGGTTTACCTGACCAAAAGAGTGTGTAACTGGCACCCTGTTCTCTAAGGTTGCCTTCCTCATGGAGATGAACTTCACTGAGAGCAGCTATGTTGATGCTGAGACGTGATAGTTCGTGGGCAATTAGGGCAGAGCAATGCTCAGGACATCCTTTATCCGCAGTGTCAAGCATGGTTCTGATGTTCCAGCATGCGAGAGTCAATTTGGGTACACCTTTGAAGGCAGGTGTATGCCTTTGTCTTTTGATCTTTGTGTGACTGCATGAGTAGAAGATGCCTGTTGACCGCAGTTAACCAGCTGGGTGAAGGAGGAGATGAGCTTTGGTTAGGCCACCTTTTCTAGGTCCCTCTCTGAGTAGAACAAGAAGTGCTGTCTTTGAAAAAGGCTGCTTGGACATTCAAGATGCTGCCCAAAGAGACTGTCGTCTTCGGTCAGTCTCTAACGACCAATGTCCTGAACTGCCTGCATGCAGGATTGAGTCTGTGACTTCCAGTGCACCTTTCACCTGCTGTTTCCACCCTCGCCCGTTGCTACAGGGCTTTACAAATGTGGATATCACCCTCGAGCATGTGCAATGGATTTTTTTAGGTGAGACGCAGTGTGGTGGTTTGAAAAATCTTTCCTCTGAGGTAATAATAGTTTACCCCACTGATAATACTGGACCAATTAAAAGTCCACATGCGCCCTGCGGAAATTACATACCCACAGAAACGGAAGAGAAGGTGGTGAAGATAGTTTAAAAGGTAGGTAGCCATGATCTGAGCCAGGAGGAAGCAGGGGGCCAGTGAGCCCCTCTGGGGGCCAAGGGCCCCCAACCCCCAGCTGAGGCTACGAGAGACCCGGTATAGTGTCAAAGCTGGACCAGGTCCCGTAATCAAGAGCTGGAAGAATTTCCTTACTGTCGGCAGGAGCAGAAGACATTGAAAGCAGCAGCAGAGCAGTCCTGAACAAAGACAACGGTGGCTAAAAGCCAAAAAGATAGCCAGTAGCAGCGAGATAACATGAAGCCGGCTGAAAGACGCAGAGATGTTCCCGCAGGAGGGAGAGCTGGCAACAAAACAGAGGAAAACTCAACAGGGCTGTTTTGGGGTAAGACTGTATCACTTTCCCAAAACCCAGAGACCTCCTGAAGAGGAGGGGTGGACTTCCAAACCCTTAGGGAGTCCCAAAATGCAGCAGCAGCTAGAGAGAGAGAGAAAGGAGCTGAAAAACTCAGAGTTGTCCTGAGAGCTGAACCAGGACGGAATGCAGAGGATGTGGCCTTGCCCTCCACTGCTGCTGCTACCACGCTAGCGAGCTGAGACAGAGCAGAGGAGCTCTGGTAAGACTGAACTGAAAGCTGCCTTAAATGCTCTAACCCAAGAGAAGTGAAGGTCTCCAAGGAAAATCCCCCGAAGGCTCGGGTTTGGAATTTCCACAAAGTAAGAACAAAAATCCTGACTGCCATACTTAAATCTGCTGCCTTAGAAAAATGAAAGACACTAACCAGTGCCACAAAAAACTGAAAGGAAGGAACTGTGTCCTGAGGAGTGACAGAAAGACTTTCCTCCTTTCTTCTTAGACTTTTATTGAAGGAAAAGAGGAATTTAATTTAATGTAAATATATATATATGTATGTAAATAAACCTTTGTAAACATTTTCCCTTTTCCCCAATACCGAATAGTTGTGTTTTGTCTGAAAACTCTCCACATGAGGTGAGGAAGACATCAAGTCCATGCCATTACTAAACCCTCTCACAGGGGCAAATTGTGGGAGGGGGTTTGAACTTAGAAATTGGGTTCTTGGGAGTTTCAAACCACGACACGCAGCATGAGCAGAACTGGACCCACCCTTTAATCTTAAGGTTCATCTTTTAGGGCCTAGCAAGCTTGGACGCTGACAGCGAGATCCCTAGGACATAGGTTTGCTTAGAGTATCCTTCTCTTAGATGGATGGCCTTACAGGGCTAAGCGAGCTCCATCTGCCCGGATTTGGAGTTAGAGTTGTCCTTCTCCTAGGATGACAGCCAGAAGGCTAGCGAGCTCATCCTGCCCATGGACATATTATATCTGACCCTTCAGTCTTGACCTGTCTGACATGGGAGACCCTGCCGAAGGCATGTACCATCACCAGCATAGCTTGCAACTGCATAGGGGTACACAGGCTTCTTTCCCACTAAAATGTTTAGGGCAAACCAGTTGAAATATAAAAACATAATAAAAGTTCTATGTATGCATGAGTGAAGAATGACTGAAGTGGCCACTTATGTATGAATGTAAAAGCTGTATAAAAGAGAGAAGCTGTGTGGACATGTATGTGTGTAGACTTGGAGATACTCCATGCTTCATGTGCCTTGAGTAAATAACACCACTTACATAACAAACACTACCTCAGCCACATTTTCCTTGCAAGGAAAAACAGATAACACAACACATTCACTAAAAACCCTCTGAAAAATAAAGTTGATGCTTCTACCAATTACATGTAAACCCTTAGAAAAGTAAAAATCAATGTTCTACCCAGTTATGCTAAAACCCTCAAGTAAATAAAGTTGTTGTTCATCCTAGTTAGAGAAGTTTCACACAGTTACATAAAATACCCTCAGATCAATAAAGTTGTTGTTTATCCCAGTTACACACAAACCCTTAAGAAATAAAAGGTTCAAGTTTATGTCAAGCAAATTCAAAGGTTAGACATAAAAGTTCAAATAAGTAAGTTTGTTAAAGTACCATGGTAAAGCAGTGAGCTGGGTCACTGTGATACAGTGGTAACTGTTAAAGGTTTCAAAAGGTTTAAAAATGTACTGTTCTATTATATGCACTGTTCTATAATTCGTCATAATAATAAGAATGGGAGAGATGTAGGGGGCATGTTTTAGGGATGCTAGAAGGGGCATCCTGGGAAATGAAGTCCCAAATGTACTCCCACACACATGGGCACTGGGGTACCCCATGGTGATTGGTCAACGGAGTCACATGTTTTTTTGAAGTGCATATAAAAGGTGTTGTTTGCTTCCAATAAATGGATTTGGGTGGTTGAACCCTCAACTAGTTGGGTCTGTGTGGATTTATTTATTTATTATATTAATAAAGCCATAGGGAAACCCATCTGGCCTGCTGAGATGTGGCAGGACATCGCTGGTCGGGTAGAGAAGCTGAGTGTGAAGGTCAGTCACGTAGATGCTCATGTACCCAAGAGTTAGGCTAATGAAGAGCATCGTAACAACGAGCAGGTGGACCGAGCTGCCAGGATTAAAGTCTCTCAGGTAGATCTGGATTGGCAGCACAAGGGAGAATTATTTCTGGCTCGATGGGCCCATGATGCCTCCGGTCACCAGGGGAGAGATGCAACATACAGATGGGCTTGTGACCGAGGGGTGGATCTAACCATGGACAGTGTCTCACAGGTTATCCATGACTGTGAGACACGTGCTGCCATCAAGCAGGCCAAGGAGGTGAAGCCTCTATGGTATGGTGGACAGTGGTTGAAATACAGGTATGGGGAATCCTTGCAAGTTGACTACATCACGCTCCCCAAAACCCGCCAAGGCAAGCGCTACGTGCTGACCATGGTAGAAGGAAGTATTGGATGGCTGGAGACATACCCCGTGCCTCATGCCACTGCCCAGAATACCATCCTGGGCCTTGAAAAACAAGTCCTGTGGCGACACGGCACCCCGGAAAGAATTGAGTCTGACAATGGGACCCATTTCAAGAATGGCCTCATAGACACCTGGGCCAGAGAGCACGGCATTGAGTGGGTGTATCATATCCCCAATCAATCAAGCTGGCCCTGCCCAATCAGAACCCTTGCATACTGTAGATGGAGATAAAGTCCCGGTGGTGCATATGAGAGGTATGTTAGGAAAGACTTTTTGGATTAGTCCCACCTCAAGCAAAGGCAAACCCATCCAAGGCATTGTTTTTGCTCAAGGGCCTGGTTTCACTTGGTGGGTAATGCAAAAAGATGGGGAGACACGTTGTGTACCACAAGGGGACCTAATTTTGAGTGAGAATGGTCTGTAATGTTTCATTGTATATATATGTATGTAGTTTTTAAAGGGGGTTAATTTGGGCATGACATGGATGACATAGAATAAGGGGTGGATAATGTCCTAGTTAGAACAGCTGGGCCCAGTTCATCACTGTATGGGTGTAACCCAAACTGTGTGTTCTACACCCTCCATGCCATTTCCCAGAAACAGTTATCAATAGACCATTTGCAGCAGCTGCCCAGAAAACACCGGGCCCCGCAGGCTATAAGTTGGGTGTTGAGAGGCTTGTGAGATAGGAGGATGCTCCTGTCCTCATACCCACGACTCACAATCACCCATTGTGGAACTCCCCGCCTGGGGGAGGTACTGGGCATTCCTGCCTGAACCTGAGGCTATATAATCTTGGGGTCTTGGGACTTCTGGTACCACTTGTGGGATCCAGAGGAGGACCAGAATCTCAACCAGACTGCAACCACCAGTCTTGATTGGACTGCGACCACCACTCTCCACCAGACTGCGATCACCACTCTCGACTGGACTGCGACCAGCACTCTCACCAACAGGTTTTCCCTCTCCTTTTACTCTGGACTCAGGGGGACCACCTGGGGCTCAGTACGGGGGCCAACGAACACCATTCTGTTCATGCCCGAGGGTGCTGGGTTATACATCTGAGTTTTGTGGGTTAAACCAATTGTTTGTCCATATAATTGTATTTATGATATTATTTTTATTAAATTGTAACTCTGACTTATAATCTCTTTGAAGTTGTTTTCATTTCTCCTGCTGATTTGCCTTTAAACCAGCACACTGTGATCCTGATGAGGGGACCTCTGATTGGACAATGCAAAGATCAGGCGGTGAATAATCTGTAGGGTGTGACGTGTCATTATGTAATAAAGAGTATAGACACTCTTCGTGGGGTGGTAAAACAAAGAGATTTATTTCAAATTCAAGGCTGCTTTTATCCCTTAAAACCATGTGACTTCCTTGACCAATAAGGTTGTCTATGTCGGCGCATGCTCCCTCAGGCACTCTTTCCCTGGTACATCCCCCTCGTACCTTAGACACGCCCCCTACATCACTCCCCTTTTAATTATCCAAGGAGGTCATGAAAACAGTGCAAAAACAACAGTGCAAATAATCAGAACAGTACACTGTAAACCACCAAAGCTTGCAATGACCCAGCACATCGCTTGCTTTGGCCTCTTATACTTCTATTGTAAACCTTTTAGAACTTTCTTATATTCTTAAAGGGTAGTGCAACTTGGAGAAATAACTTTATTAACTTAGGGGCCTTAGCCCAACCGTGTATAAACTTATAACCTTTATTAATCTGAGGGTTTTTAAATAACTGGGGAGTTCAACTTTATTTAAGAAACAGGCTAAGCTTAGCAAAGCTAAATTCTCTTAAAGTGACCTTGTAGTGGAGGTAATGTTATTTTGTGAGGTGTTTTGTGTTTTAATATTTGTCCAGTCAAACAACTCTCTTATTCATTCAGTCTTCTCATTCACCGACGGCCGTCTTTCACTCACACTCACACATGCACAGATACTTTGCAGACTGCTTTTCACCACATTGGTAGTCCCTTAATGTAAACCTGAAACACAAACATAACTCTTTTATAACTTCTGCGTTACTCTGGTTCTTGCTGCTGTGATTGTGTACTTAAATAGGGTTTTACACACATAGAAGGAATCCACTTAAGTTCTTTTCCTGTAACCACGCAGGCGTAACCTCTCCCCCAAGTCATAAGATCTAGGGGTCCTGCCCACTGTCCCGAAATCAAATCCTTTACCATGACTAGTGGTTTGGGAGAGGCAAATGCCTGAGATTTGTGCTGCTTTTCCTACCTGCTTCTTTCAGCACTGTCACAATTTAAAAAATTGATAACATATGTGGTTTTCCACAGACGCTCTTGCGGGCTATACAGATTCTCCCCCTTTTTTTGTCTAACTAACATTTCTTTCATTGTGTGGTGTGCCCTTTCTACAATTGCCTTTCCGGTTGGTCAGTGTGGGATTCCTGTGACATGTGAAATTCCCCACTCTGATAGGAAATTTCTTACCTTTTCTGAGATGTATGCTGGTCCGTTATCGGTTTTTATTTGTTTTGGGGTACCAAGGGTAGCAAAACAACTGAACCAGTGTTTTATTACATCCTTGGCTTTCTCTCCCGTGTGTGCTGTGGCAGTTATGTATTGGGAATGTGTGTCTATAGTTACATGTACATATTTTAATGTGCCAAATTCGGAGATGTGTGTGATATCTGTTTGCCAGATCTCATTTGCCATTAACCCTCTGGGGTTAATGCCTTCCTGAGATGGCATGGGTGTGATTTTCTGACAGTCTGGACATGTCATGATAATGTTTCGAGCTTGATTAATCGTTATTTTGAATTGTCTCTTTAGAGAACATGCATTCTGATGGAAAAATGAATGAGACAATTTTGCTTACTCTAGGACTCTGGGTATGGTGTTAAACATTGCTACTTTGTCAGCCTCCCTGTCCCCGTCAGCTATTGGCCCTGGCATGTCAGTGTGAGATCTCGTGTGCATTATGTAGAAATCAAACCTTCTGTGATTGATAAGAACCCAAATAGAACGCATTTCAAATAACAGATGAGGATTAGAGACATCTCGAAGAAACGAACATTCCAGACGTGAGACTAACCCTGCAGAATAACAAGAATCAGTAACAATATTAATAGGTTGTTCAGAGAATTTCCCCAAGGCAATACGAATGGCAGCCTGTTCCAGAACCTGCACAGAGCCTTGGTTCATGGTCTGTACCTCTCGTTCCCATTGTCCTGTATTAGGGTTTACCCAGGTCACTGCAGCTTTTTGTGTTTTCCCAGATTCATCTGTAAAGACCGTGAGGCCTTCCACTGGTTCATTTTTGCATCTGGTTGTGGCTTTTAAAGGTAAATTACTGATTTCTGCCCACAATCTGTGTTTAGGGAGATGGACCGAAATGTCACCATCAAAACTTGCCAAGGCAGTTTGGAATCCTGCGTCCTCAGCCAGCATCCAATCCAAGTTGTCCTTCGTAGCTGGGATGTAGATGATGGCAGGATCTCTTCCATCCAGTTCCTGCAGTCGTCCTCTACCTTTAATGACAAGCTTAGCAAACATTTCATTAATGGTCCACACAGTTTTAGGTGGTGTGTGGGGCAGAAAGAACCACTCCAGAATTAGCAGCGGGTCTTTCTCAGTCTGATCCCACTGAAACAAGACTGCAAATGGCTGGTACCTGCTGGGAACTAAGGCTAGGCAGATTTGCAGTTCAGGATTTCTCCTCCTGCCCTGCCTATTCTCTATTGCCTTGGCACAAATGTCTAACGCCTGCTTTGCCTCTGCTGTCAGAGACTTGTTAGACGTTAGGCTGGAGTCCCCCTTTAGCAGTACAAATAGAGGGTGTAGCTCCTCTGTGGTTATGCCTAAAATAGGTCTTAACCAATTAATGGCTCCCAGGAGTTTTTGCAACTCATGTAAAGTTAAAGTGTCCTTTACCTCGAGCTGCAGTGGCTGTGGGGAAATTTCTTGCTGTGTGATCCTCCATCCAAGATAAGTCCAGGGCTGGCACAACTTGCAACCCTGCTTTTTGGACAGCATGAGTTAGAGCAGCAACAACAATTTGCAGTTCATGTTCTGTGGCCATGCTAATTAAAATATCATCCATGTAGTGATAGATGATAGCAGGTTCAGCCCAGGGCTGTTTGTTTGTTTCGGGTGGAGGGGACGCCCTCCGGTGTGCTCTGACTGTGAGGAGCCGGTGGGGCTCTGGAGCCAGGTTTGGCTTGCTAGTTGTTAAATAGCTGAGAGGTTACGGTAACAGCCTCGTAAGTCGAAGGTAGCAAGTTCGAAACCCAGTGTGTGGCTGTGGATTGTTTTTGTTTTGCAATCATGGGTTGCGTGGATTCAAAATTTAAGATCCCTAAAGAATCCCCCCGAGTCTGGTTTTAAAACATTGGAAGACTTTAACTGGTTCTGAAACAACTTTAAAGAAGGAAGAACTGTGTAGGCTATCTGTAAGTGTATGGCCGTTATTTGGGCAGATGAAAGGAGTGACTTGGCCAGAATTCGGCTCTACTGAGCTAGACACAGTATTGAAGTTAATTTTGCTCCTCAATGCGGAGCAAAAATGGGAAGAGATCAGGTACGCAAAATTGTTTATGTTTCTGCTAACATGCCCTGGATTGAGGGGAGAGAAGAGAAATGAAAGCTCAGAGAGGGCAGAAAAATCGGAAGTAGAGTTAGAAAAAGGAAGAAAAGATCGAGTTAAAACTACCCCCGTCCCACGAGTCTTATTTAAAAACACAGGGAATGGTGATTTAAATGTGTTAATGTCACCTAATGAGAGAGAAAAGAACCTGGGAGAGGCTGTTAAAGCCTCTGGAGAAGTTAGCTCAGGTCCAGCAGGAGCGAGTCCTGTCGGTTTAGTTGGAGTATGCACAGAGGTGCAGATAAGATCGGCCTTTGTTGAAGCTGCTTGCAGCGCGGCAGAGCAGAGCGAGAGTTATGCAGATGCTGCAGAGCTGGCTAGCCCGGAAATAACATCTAGTTTAGTTGCAACAGGAGTAACAGCAAGAGAAACTCCTGACCCCACAGGGGCAATGGCTGCGGGATCTACCCTGCCTGTTCCAGCGAGCAGGGAAGCACTCTGTAGCTCTGCAGCAGCTGGCAGCTTTGCCGGGGCAGATAAAGTTGTCATAGCAACAGCAGAAGTGAGTTCGAAAGTAGAGGAACAAGTAACAGCTAAAGTTGATAGTTGTATCGGTAACGGAGTAGTGAAGGCTGAAAAGTCAGCTTTTAGTAAGATTGCTTTTGGCGTGGTAACATCAGAGAAAGTTATCATAGATGCGGTGCCTGTTGTAGAAACAAAAGAGATTTTAGAAGTCACAGCAAAAGCGCCGCCGGGATTGGCCAGTGTAGAGACGGCAGCAGGCGTAGGAGTCGCTGATTCAGATAGTAGCAGTGAAGCGAAGGCGTCGACCCCAGGGGGGGCGACGGCCCCAAATGTAGAGGTGTTTGTGAGAGCGAGTAGCCCAGCACCACGGATGGGTGCTCAGGCAGTTGATTCTATTGGTGGCGATAGCGATATGAGAGCTGTAAGAACGGAGCTGCATGCCCCGAGTGTAAGAGAGACCCCAAAGTTTGCTGCAGGCTGTACTGTTGTAGAGGAAAAAACAAGAGAAATGAGTTGGGTTAAAATGTGTGAAACCAGGCAAAAAGCAAATGAGTCGCCCATGGAGTTTTTGAACAGATTGAAAGATGTTGTTAGAAAATATAGTGATATTGATTTAGAATCAGAAATGGGAAAGAAACATCTGGTATACCTGTTTGTGGGACAGTCCACAAATGATATAAGGAGGAAATTTCAAAAGGCAGGTGGTAGTGAAAGAGACATTGATGAACTATTAGATATAGCCTGGGCAGTATATCAAGAGAGAGAGCAGAAAGCTAGTACAGTGGGCGGTGACGCGAGTATAAGAACAGCCATTGCCGTGGCAACGGAACTCCCGGCTCAGAGAGCAGGGGAGGTTTCTGGAACGGCCGTTACCATGGCGACGGAACTGGCTGGCGTGGTAAAGAAAAAAGTGTCGCCTGTGCCTGATACAGCGAGAATGCGTGTGAAAGAGAAAGCGAGATTGGAGCAGGGACCGATCCCGAAATTTAGAACTGTAGCGAGCACAGTAGGGCGGGGACAGGAAAAACTAGTCCCAGTTGTTGCTCCGACTAATGAGGAGGTTTTGGCTCCTATTAGTGTGGTCCAAACAGAGACGGCAAATGCGAGTGCCATGAAACCTATGGGACCGTTGAGCGCAGCAGCGCGAGAGAGAGCTTGGGCCACTGACTTTGCAGGAGTGGCGGGACCCAATTCTGCCCTTGCTGTTTCGGGAACCGCCCCAGGTGTGGCAGGCGCGACCAGAGGTCGGCAGGGAACAAAGACACCGAGAGCTGCGAGAAAAGCGGGGAGGGTAGCTCCTTCCCCTGTAACATCTAATCCCACGCACGCAACTGCAGTGGGTGCGAGTGCTGTAGAAATTTTAAAGCCACCCGACGACTTCACAGTTGTTATAACAATAAAGATACCTGCTCCCATAACAAGCGGAGCAGAGCTGAGGGCGAGAGCAGCCAGTGCCCAGCCTATTCCAACGTGTAAGAAAGGAAGGCAAAAGTCATGTGACCGTCGTAGGCGCCGGCACCGCTCTGCGAGTGCCGGGACAGCGCTGACCACCGGCACAGAAAGAATGGGTCCAACTGTGGGACAGGCAAAATCTGGGTTTAGTGCAGGATCTGCTACCACCTCTACAGACAGAGCAGAGGCCTCAGTAAGCGCACAAGCAAATTATTTCCTAGCTGCGACCAACACGAGCGGGGCAACTCATAACACCTTAGCGGCTGCGAGCAAGAGATCGGCTAGGGTTGCAGAAGCTGCAGGAGAGCCTAGAGCGGTGTCTGTGGCTAGAGTCCCAGCCCAGTCTAACACGGGACCCTCCGCTCCTCCCATCAGACCGAAAGGGGAGAAGGGAGGACAAAATCAGTGTAAATTCCCAGCGAACACAAAACCTAAAACCAGCTGGTGCAAAATATGTCATAAGATAATAAGGTGATGTTTTGAAAATTATGAGAGCTATTTAGATCCAAAGGGAGAAACTGATTTGTCCCCAACAAACGAAACTGGGAAGAGAAACTCTCTACTAACCCTTACGTCCCCTGTCTTTTAAAACTGTCACAGGCTCACAACCTATGAAAGAATATTTCCACTCTATCCCAGTAAGGGGGGAATACCGATCTATTTTAAATGTAAATTAACAATGTGTCAGAAGTTAACTGTTCACAGACAGTTTGTTCCAGCAAACAACCCTGGAAGCTGTACCACTAAAATTCAAGCTGAGAAGCCATGGGAACAACTTTTATGCAGAAGTAGACAAATGTCTCAACTGCAAATGAAATACACCAGATCAAGAGTGAGTAGATAAAGGCCTTCTGACACAATAGAAAATCAACTTGCACTAAAGGTGGTACAGAAACATACACATATATTGTAATTATTGTGTCTATTTTGTTACTTTCTATGTTATATTATTTTAAGCTTTGCTTATTGTTAGCTTAATTGCTAAGAATTGAAAGCTTATATTGCTTTTGCTTTTGTTATATGAATTGCTTTAAAGCTTGCAATGTTTGTACTTGCACATATCTTGTTCCAACGACAATTTGTAAACATCTATGTCTCTTTGCAACTTGTGGAAGAATTTCTCCTAAAAGCAGTTTGATGAGAGGCCCATAGAACTTTCATGTGATAGTGGAATCATGTTTATCTATTTATGTTTTTAAGATGCTTTTTATCTAGTGTCATCTAGGAATGTATGTGAACCTGAATTTGCAAAGGAAGTCCTACACTGAAACAGAGGATGGATAAGGAAGTGGCATCAATGCTGTAGTGAAAGGCAACAGAACCGAGAAAGCAGAGTGACCCTTTGCCTGGACACCATCACAGCTTCTGTAAAGCAGCGAGTAAAGCCATCTGAAGCCAGGAGCTGCCTTTTCCCAGCCACACTGAACAGCTTCTGAGAAACACATTCTACATGAACCTTCTATGGCCTTTTCTCACTTATCACAGAACCCCAATATTCTCTAGGGCAGGAAATTTCACAGTGGTGTTGTACTTATGAGAAAATGTATCTCCTTGTTATCCTGTGAGAAAAATCCTGATATAATGAATCTTATGTCCTTACCAGTGGCATAAATAATGTTTTTTATTTCCAAGTACTTAGCTAGTAATGTCTAATATTCTTGTATTTTCAGTACTGCTCTAGCATGTTCAACACTGCATCATGGGAATCCTGGTTCTGACTGCTAACCAGGAATTTACAGCACTGAAATAGCACTGGTTTTGTGAACTCTCCGATAAGACCCTAAGAATCTGGCTTGCACCGTTGCTTACAATCCTTGAGACAATCTAGTAACATCGTTGTTGGAATAATTAATTTAAGTTGCTTAAATAGTTTGCTGAGAATGCTTTCTTAGCTTTATTGCTTTGTTGATATTCATATATCTATAAATGCACCTATTTTAACAGGTGAAGAAGCTTTTACCCATGGAGGCAAGGAGTCCCTGTAAGACTACTCCATGAGGTAAAGATGATTGACTGCAGTCTGGGACAGGTTGGAACAGGACAACCTGCCCCCAGTAAGGCCTAGAATTTGTCCAGAGAGTATAAGCTCTCTGTGGTGGGCTACTGGCACTGCCAGGGTGCTGTTTGCATCCAGACGCAGTCTGCTTCAGGTAAGCTCTTGACTGGCCTATTATATCTGTGACTGGCAGTTAATCGCTTTATGTGATAAAAGCACAAGCTCCTCTCTCAGAAGATTGAAATGCAGGAATTCCAAGATCCAAAATTCCTGTGAAATTGTCATTAGACAGACAGTCACACTTCATCGACTCCCTAGTTGCATAAGGAGGTTTATCTGTAGAATTGTTTAATGTTTTAAGATCTGCTTTGCAGGAATTGCAGAAATTCATCATGTCATCTAAGCCTGTGAGACTGGACACTCCTGCTCATCTGTTCCAGCCCAAGGACTGAGTTTATGTTAAACTGAGACTGAAACTCCTGCAAGCCAAATAGAAAGAACTGTTTTCAAGTCCAACAGACCATCTCCAACGTGGACAGTTATCATCAAGGACCCTGAATTTCACCCAGGAAGGAGAAAACCTCTGTTCCTGAGACGAGTAGAGCAACAAAGACTGTTACAAGGACTGTTAAAATAGTGTTTAAGTTTGCTTCTCTTGTTTGTATTTCTTAGTATGGCCAGTAACTATGAATTAAGTTTAAAGCCTAAATTTACATTTGGCTTTAGCAAAATGCACCAAACATTCTTTATAAGTTGAGTGCTGAATTTGCACTATGGATTTGACTAAAATTTGGCAACAAGTTTAAATTACATATTGGTAATTTTAAAAAATGTTTCATTAGGTTTATTTCCACAAACTTACTTCATAGTTACCAAGCTAAATATGAATAGAGTAGCCACTCATGTTAGTATAAAAACTGCATAGCTTGTTATATGGTTAGTGCTATGTATAAGTAGTAGAGATTGAACAAGATCTTTGAGTCTTGTTTAATCTCTAAAGGGGGAACTGATGCCTTAAGCCCCTAATGGTTTTTTATTTTTCTAATATTGGTAAACCTTATAAGTTTTATAAGTAGATTTTAAAAGCAGCAACCCTCCCTCCTTTGTCCCTTGTCCCTTTCCCTCTAGCACCCTTGTTTACACATTCCTTAACCCTCTTACCCCATTCTATGCTCCCTATATCACTCATACCCCTGAATACAGCAGAAATGTTTAGTCTTTTGTCAAGGCAAGGCCTAGATTGTTGACAGAACAGCATATCAGGGCCTAAACCACAGAACACGGTCAAGAATTGGGTGACTATGTACCCTTTGTGCTCTGAGGGAGATGAAGATGAGATGAACAGGGAGTCCCAAAATGCACCCCAGACCCATTTTCAGGGGGTGGACCCGGGGCGGACCAGAGTAAAGGCCTCAGGGTGGACACATTTGGGATTGGATGAAGAGTATTATAAAAATGTAACCTCTCAGGCACAGGGGCACACGTCTTGTAACATCTTAGCCTTGGCATAATAAACCCTTTCTTATCTCACCCCTAATTAACTGCTCCAGAGATTTTTTCAGCACCTAAATCCCAAGGCAAGAGATGAATAGCATTTGCCACTACTGTTTGACATATTGTAGGACTATTTTTCATCCCCTGAGGAAGGACAACCCAGGGATACCTTTGCATGGGCTGTGCATTGTTCAAGGCCAGGATGGAAAAGGCAAACCTTGGCGCGTCCCCGGGGTATAGGAAGATGGTAAAAAAGCAGTCCTTTAAATCAATTATTATTAGTGGCCAATTTGCTGGGAGCATAGCGGGTGAAGGCAGTCCTGGCTGCAATGCTCCCATCGGTTCTATGACTACCTTTACTGCCCATAAATCCTGTAGCATCCTCCATTTCCCACTTTTTTGGGGAATGCAAAACACAGGAGTATTCCAGGGACTGTTCGTTGGCACAATATGTCCTGCTTCTAATTGTTCTCTTACAAGCTCTTTTAAATGTTTAAGCCATTCCCTTTTCATAGACCATTGGTCTGCCCAGACTGGCTGGTCACTTTTCCAGACTAGCTTAATCGGTGCTTGGGACGACTGACCAATGGCCCCTACTGAAAAACCTGGCTGCTTGCAGGAGGAATTTGCATGACAGTGCCAAACTGCCCAAGAACGTCCCTCCCCCTCAGTGTACACGGAATTGGAGACACAAAAGGAACTACTTTATCTATTTGTATCTCTGGTCCCAAGACAGTGAGTATTTGGGCACTTTGTTTGGGTCTTTGTGTGCTTCCCACCCCCGGAATGGTTGCAGTTGGGCAAACAGTGGACCAGTTAAGTGGCCATTCGGAGTCCTTTATGATGGAAACATCAGCTTCCGAGTCCACAAGGCCTGTAAATCTGTGCCCATTAACTTGGTACGTCATGAGCGGCTGTGTGGCTGTGATGACTGCTGCCCAGTAAACTTGTGGCTGTCCTGTGCTACCAAAGGCCCCTGAACCCCCCTCCCCCTCCCCCGCAGGTGACGCACTGTAGAAGGGGATTAGTTGAGCGATTTTCTGTCCCTTTGGAATGAAACAGGGGGGTGAAAGCTATTATTAGAATCTCACTATGAGAGGCAGCACAAATAGACCCATTCCGGTAGTGGAGGACCTTCCAATCAGTAGTGCGTGTACCCCTTGGCTAAGGGGACCCCAGCGTCCAGTTGGGATTAGTATTACCTCTGTAGAAGTTATGAAGACTGAGTTCCGGTTGGATAAGTCCAGCCCAGCACTGGCTGAGGTAGAGGGGCACAAAGCGCTGGCTGAGGTGGGGGGGGCACAAATTGCCAGCTTGTTCCCTCGTGTTGCATTTGTTTGCTGCATTGGGGTGTGCGACAGCGCCCCTCACCTCCAGTTTTTTGGCACCCTCCTTGCTTTTGGGTGCTTGCGGAGTGCCACTGCTAAGGGTCTCCTAGGACAATCTCTTTGAAAGTGGTCGGGGGCACCACAGATGTAACAACCACTTTTGGGACTGGCTCCCTCTTGTGTTCTTAATTGGGCACTCAGTGCTACTGCTAATAAGTCAGTCTGATGTGCCATTGAGCCAACCCCTTGACAGGCACGAACCAGTTCTGCAATGTTACAGCTCTCCCTTTTAGGAAGGGCCTGTAGAACTCTTTTACAGTCAGGGTTCGCATTCTCGAAAGCCAGTTGCCTGCTAAGTGTTTCTCTGGCTTCCTCATTTTTAATCTGCCTATCTAAGGCAGATTGCAGCCGATCCAAGAATTGGGTGTATGGTTCTGTTGGGCCTTGCATTATTTTTGTAAATGATAAATTGGTGTCTCGGTCTGATGTGGGTAATTTCCTCATAGCTCGCATTGCATGTTTAGCTATTACTTCATATACTTCCCTATTGTACCCAGTTTGAGAGTCTATTGAACGGTAATTACCCTCCCCGCTTAGTTGATGTGCTGTTACACCTGCCTGTGGGTCATTGGCATAAGCAGAGCAATTCTCCCTAAAATCGGTCAGCCACACGTTGTACTGTGTGTTAGTAAGACTTATTTTTAGTAGAATCCCCCAATCGTGTGGCATAAAGATATAGGTGGAACTCAGTGTCTCTAAAAATGCAAGGGTGTTAGGTGAGGACATGCCAGTTTCCCTTATTAGTTGTCTCAATTCTTTTGTTAGTTCGTGTGGTAAAGGTTGGAATCGAAGGTTCTGACATGGGCCAATAACGAAGGGACATGCATTGATTACTTGCAAGTCTCCCACTCGTAATGCCTCCTCTCGACACAAACTCCACCTATCAACTGATCCCTCCTCGGTTGCTACCTCGGTCCCTCCCGACAGAACCATCCCGTATTCCTCCTCCTCATCCCCCCATTCCTCCCCCCCTGTGGTCCCAGTAAACCCGGTTCCCTGTGGGGGGGTAGTGGTGGGCGGTGGAGGCGGCGAGGGGTGGGGTTACCTCCCCCTTTGTGCCTATGGGTGGGACGGGGCAGAGCTGGGGCCAGAAGAGACGGGTCAGTTTCCGGTCCATGTGGCGGGCAAGATGGTGGCACCCATGCCGGGGTACGTGGCCGGTGATCATCTGCGGTGAGGGGTGGCAAATATGCTGGGTTACCCCCCCCATCGCTATTACGGAGCCCTCTGCGCTGGTCCCATGGGCTGGGATCTCGCATCACAGACCCCGTCCCTTCCCACCGACCTGCGTCCCCTTGGCTCCCGGTTCCTGACCCAAAACTTAAGTCACGAACAGCTCCTCTCCCTCCCCCCGCTGGACTTTGTGTGTTTGAGTTCCTACGCCTTAAAGTCGGGCTGTTGCCAGCAGTGTGAGCGGGGGGTGTGTGCTCTGCTGAGTGCAGACATTATGACTTGCCAGGCTAGAAAAGCATTGTTAGCTTAGGGGTCTCCCCCCTGGGCTTTCAGTTTTATAAGGTTTCCTATTTTGTCTCATATATCTATGTGAAGGGCTTCAATTAATGGCAGTTCAGGGACAGCTGTCTTAATAAAGCGTACAAGCTCTGTTAGTTCGGCCCTCATGGTTTGTATGTGATATGGTTTTAGCAGGGTAGTCAGTGCATCTGTGTCCTGTGATATTTCAGTGGGGAAAAAATTTCCCATTTTACCTTTAAGTCTCGGCGCTGTAGACATGCGCTGCTGGAAACTCTTTGTCTATTTGCTGGCTTCTCCCCGTTCTCGGTCGACTGGGTCTGCGTGGGTGGTGGAGGCGCTGTTTCTCAGCGGCGGCGGCAGGGATCCTCGGTGCGGGGCGTGGACTGCGAGGTGAGGGCGCGGGCTGCGAGCGGCGGCTTTCGGTGGCAGGCGAGTGCGGGCGCAGGTGGCTTGGTGCGGGAGGGATTGGCAACGGTGGTGTGGCGTGGGGCCCCTCCACGCAGCGCAGGGTCTGGGGGCTCTCCGATGGCTTGGGAGCGATGAAAATCGGCGGCGATTGGCGGCGTGCGGTCCTAGCGCCAGTCCGGAGGCGAAACAGCCTCCTTCATGCATCCACCTGCTCCAGCATGGGGTTCTCCATGGGCTGCAGGTGGGTCTCTGCACCCTGATGGTCCTCCATGGGCTGCAGGGGGACAACCTGCTCCACCATGGTCTTCACCACGGGCTACAGGGGCCTCAGTTCTAGTGCCTGGAGTACGTCCTCTCCCTCCTTCTGCACTGACCTTGGTGTCTACGTTGTTATTCCCATGCTCTCACTCCGCTCTTCCCTGGCTGGAATTCTTTCTGCACCAGAACCTTCTTTTCTTAAATATGTTATCACAGAGACGTTACTATTACTCCTGATTGTTTTGGCCTTGGCCAGCGGCAGGAAGTCCATCCTGGAGCCAGTTGGCATTGGCTCCACCAGACAGGGGAAGCTTCTAGCAGCTTCTAAAAGAAGCCATCCCTGTAGACCCCCCTGCTACCAAAACCCAGCCACAGAAACCCACTACAGGTGGCCATCCTCATCAAGTAATGGACCAATGCTATTTCTGCACTGCCTTTTACTACTGACATATTTTAAAAAGCCCTTTTTATTGTCCCCCACAGTACTGGCCAACTTTAAATCCAATGGAGCTTTGGCCGTAAGAATTTTCTCCCTACAGTGGCGAGCAGCATCTCTGTATTCTTCCCATGTTACCTGACCTTGCTTCCACAGGGCATACACCTTCGTTTTTTGCTTTAGCCCCAGAAGAAGATCCTTGTTCAGCCAAGACGACCTTCTACCTCACCTGCTGGACTTCCGACATTTGGGAATTGCCTGCTTCTATTGCCTCTTAGGAGGTGGTGCTTAAAATGTGATGGACCGTTGATGGACCCCAGCACCTTCAAAAGCGTTTTCCCAGGGGACCTTGCTAACTAGTTCCCTGAGCAGCCTGAAGTCTGTTCTCCTCATGTCCAGGGTTCAAGTTTGGCTGGCAGTTTTCCTCTTGTCAACAGAGATTTTAAACTCGATCACTTCATGGTTGCTGTGGCCAAAACAGCCACCAGTCACCACTTCACTCAGGAGACCCCCTCTGTTAACAAGCAACAAGTCAAGGAGGGCATCTTTCCTAGTCAGCTCCCTTAGTACCTGTACCATGAAGTTATCATCCAGGTGTTTCAGGAATCTTCTGGACCTGTTTGTAGCAGCTGTGTGGTATTCCTAGTTAACATCTGGCAAGTTCAAGTCCCCCCTAAGGACAAGAGCAGTTGATTTGGAGATGTCCCTTAGTTCCTTAAAGAATAATTTTTCAGTGTTGTTGTCCTGTCTAGGAGGTCTATAGTAGACTCTCACGATGACATCTGCTTTATTTGTTTGTCCCTTAATCCTTACCCAGTGATTCTCAACTGTGCCATCACCAACTGTAAGCCCCATACATTCCAGCCCCTCCATTACATACAACACCCCCCCAGCCTGCCCTGCCTATCCCTCCTGAAGAGCCTGTAACAGGGCACACCAGTCACAGGACTCATTCCATCAGGTTTTGCTTATGCCAATGATGTCACATCTCTGGGACTGGGCCAAAGCTTCGAGCTCCTCTTGCATGTTCCTCATGCTGCATGTGTTGGTATAGAAGCATTTCAAGTGCAGTTGTTGTAGTTGACACCTCATGGAGCAGATTGAAGGATCTCACTAGCACACAGTCCCTCAAATTTTGGCATGCCATCCCTTTGCTTATCACTGTCCAGCCTGGTTTTGACCCTTTCCAGAAAGTTTTAGCTTCTGGGCTCAGAAATTTAAAGCCAACTGCATGTTTTCTGCTATCTTGAAGCCTAATTTTGTACCGTGGTGGTTGATGTAGAGTGATGACTAAGCTGGTTGAACAGCCTCCCCTCTCCTGTCACTGCTTCCCCAGGGCTTTTCCAGGAAAAGAGCTACCTCAGCAATGGAGACATCCAAAGGTAAACACATGGATATTGCTTTATTAATATAATAAGTAAATAAACCATACAGACCCGGCTAGTTTGGGGGTTCAGCAACCAAATCCTCTTTATTTAAATGAGACAACAGCTTATATATAGGTTTGAATAGTGACACATGACTCCCTTGACCAATCACCAGGGGTATCTCACTACCCATGTGCATGGGAGTAATTCTGGACTTCATTTCCCAGGATGCCTCATCCAGCATCCTTCCTAAAACCTGACTCCTACATATCCCCCATTTTTATTTTAATGAAGAAGTACAGAACAGTGCATATAATAGAACAACTTTTAACATTACGAAAAGCAACAGAACAATTCTTAATCTTTTTTCTTAAACTTATTTTAACCATCTATGTAATCAGGGCCTAACGTGATGTACTAGGGTGAATTTATGCTGATACTTTTGGTCTGTGTTTGGCCCTGCCACCTGTGAAAGCTTCTCTCTTTCCCTGCCAAGTTATGGGAAAACAAACACTGATAAACAGGAAAGTTGTCCTTGAAGAGAGCTTCTTGTGTAAACTGTTTTAATTGGCATTCTGTGATTGGCTAATTGTCTTCCAAGGGCATTTGAAGGAGAATTTTGATGAGGAGGGGAGGAAGGCTTGCCCCCAGACTCAATTAAGAAAGACCCCCAAAACATACTGCGCGTGTGTTAGGGGATTTCCGAAGTTCTCACACATGCGCAGAAGAGATGAACTTACATAACCGGGAGGTGGGACTGAGGGCCTTGGGCTGGACGGTGCTGGCCACACCTGGGAGGTTGTGGTCACTCAGTTAATTGTATAAAAGTAGATAGTGCTTTCTTGGATGGGAGCTAACTTCACACCAAGGACAATGTTGCCTTTTGGCGGGGACGCCTGCCAGTTTCTGAACTGACTCTCCAAGGATGCAGCTTCTGCTATGGGTAATTATAGGCATGCTAGGTCGGTAAGATAACTTTATGGGCAACAGCTGGGTAACTGGGGAGGTCGTGTTGGGGGCTTATTTCTCCCTTCCTCCCTTTTGGGTTTGTTTGTTTTGTTGGCCATCTCTTGGTAATAAATATTGGTTTTTGTTAAGCTTTTAATGGTGTCTTGGTTTTCACGCTTCGAACCCCTCCTTAATACACGTGATAAGGCCTTTATTGAAACTGTTCATATAACTTTACTATCAGTGCAACTTTTATAACTCCATAAACACTGCAACCTTTAGAACTTGTATTAAGCAAATTCGCTTAGAACTTTTTACCTAAGGTTTTATGTGTATTTGGGTTAAGTAACAACTCCACCGATCCGAGGGCTTCAGTACAACTGGGTAGAACATCGAGTTTTACTTTTCTAAGGGCCTGCATGTAATTGGTAACCAGGAGAAATTCAACTCCATTTCAAGGAAAGGGCCCTTAGAGAACAAGTGTTGTGTTATGCAAGTGTAATTTGCTCAAAGCACATGAAGCACGAAGTATCTCCAAGTCTACACACATACATGTCCACACAGCTTCTCTCATTCACACCAAGGTAGCTACCCTTTCAATCTCTTTTCACACACACATATTTAAACCTTTTATTATGTCTCTATTTAAATCACGTAGTTTGGGTTTTTGTAGTGGTTATTAGTTATGTTTCTCAATCTGTCACTTCTGGTAGTCATGTCTGGCAACTGTACCTGTTTTGAAAATTTGAAAAGGAATTAATATGGGGAATATGAGGTTTAACAAACCTAAATGATGTCTTACCTGTTTGTGTGCATGCATATTCCTTTTTTCCCCTTTCTGTTTTAGAAAACCAAAAGTTAATAAATTCAAAGATACATACAAAAGTTACTATTACAATATACCAACACAGCTTGAAACTCAGCATCCTTTGTAAGCAACTAGACCAAGTTGTCTTTTTCAGCTTATTAGTTCAAGTTGCCTCTGGTGTCTGGGATGCAGTTAATTTTTCAGCTTTTGTCCATCTATTTCTGGTAGCTGCTTTTTGCTCTTAATAATAAACTTAACAAACATGTTAATAACAATTTAGACAGTCTCAGGTGGACACTGTGGTAGAAACAGATGTGAAGGTCAGGCAAACATGCAGTTTCTCTTCAGTTTTGTCCGGGAATGGCTTTTGGTAGCTAAGAGCTTGAAGTAAAAAGCAAGAAGTCATTTTAATGTCTTTTAATGTCTTTTACCTCAAGGTTGATTGCTGTGCAATCTTCTCTTTCGCAGATCTGTTCTATTATTGGGTTGATGAATCTCCTCTGGAGTATTTTGCAATCCTATTTCTTAAATGATATTGGTTAGAGTCATCATAATCAGTTTTAACTCAGTCTCTTAAGCAGTTATGACTCACAAGCAGCTATTTTTGCTGACACTAGGCACACCTTTTTGGGATAATAGTATCTGAATGCATTAATTAACAAAGTATGGAGATGCTAAGAACTTTTTAAACGTGTTAATTGAACTACATTGTCACAACAACTGTATCTATTTAGGTGTACTTGAGGACTTAACAACTTCAACAATTTAACAACCTTAACAATTTAAACAAAGTCACTGGGGAACTAGTGAAAAAGTAGGAAAAAACCTTAAAGCTTCAGTGTTCTTACCAAAGGTCTTGAGACAACAAGATACAAAGTTAACTTAGTTCTGTATGTCTCTGGAGGCACACAGCATAACGCTGTAGCATTGAGCTGTGCAAGAGGCAGCTCAGCTAGGCTGCAGCACAGCCTCCCTCTGTCTCAGCACAAGGGGCGGGAGCCGTTTTTCCCGGCCCCGGCTTGGCTGCATTTTTTTCACTGCAGACGGCAGGATTGCCCCTGCAGGGGGTCTCGGCATGGCGCTGGGTGGGGGCTGCCTGTCTCCCTCTCTGTCCGCAGCAGAATCCGTGCAGGGCTCTGCCGTTTGCTCGCAGATCACGCTGCTTCGGCTTGGCGTAGTTTCAGCACCCCACCGCAAAAGGGGAGGTAGTTTTTGCCTTGGTTTCGGGCGGCCCCAGTCCCATCCCAGCTCGGTGCGCCCCGCGCAGCTGCCGCTCGGCCCCAGGCTTCCCTAAAGCCGCGCCCGGGCTCGCACCGCGTCCTGTCCAGGCACGGCGCGCCGTCTGTATTTCGGAGCGGCCCCAGCCCCCCCGGCTCCTACGCAGCCGGAGCTGCTGTTTTTTGCCGCAGCCCCAGGGCTGTCGTGCCGGGCCAGGGCTGAGCGGGGAGTGTTCGCCCATGGGTCCCGTGCCTCCGCGCAGCGGCTGCGCGTTGCCACCGCGACTGCTGCCCCCGGCATGCACGCGCCTCGTGCAGCCGCGCGCCGTTTCGGCGTCGCTGCTGCCGCGAGCCCGCGCCGTGAGCCTTTGCAAGCCCCGTGGCCACGCTTCCCGCGCCGCTGCCGCCGACAAGTGCTGCGGACAGTGCCTCTACAGAGCACTGCGAGTCCAACGGACTCTTTTAACAGCAGCATGAAGGCAGCGCTCTGTCCCTACGCTGCACGACTGCCTGTCTTTTTTCGGAGGAGGCAAAACTGACCCTCCCCCCGGTGTCCTCTGTTGGTTCTCTGCTTACCGGATTTACATGCTCTAAGCACAGTTCCTCAAGCTGGGACACTCGGCAAGCTGGCCGTGGGCAAGATGGCGACTCCCAAATCACGGCGTGCCTGCCATGTGGCTGCAACTCAGCAGTGCCTCGTGGACCCAAGGTCTGTCTTTCCCCAACAACCACGCGGTCTGTGCCACATGCTCACTCCTGCCTGCATAAAACCCAGCCTAAGTCCATTGTTAGGGTCTCTTTTCGGTTTGCACGCAGTTCTCAGTCTGCATGAGGTTCTCTCCCACCCCCGTGTCTGCTCCCGGGGTCTGGGGGAGTCCTTTGCCTATTAGGGCTCATGGGAGGAACAGGAGGTTTAAAGTTTTTCTCCATGGACAAGTTTAAGTTTCTTTGTGAGATTTTTAAGGTGTCCACATCTTCTATCTCTGCTTTCTCTCAAGCTGTCTCTCCAAATTTTTTCCAAGCAGTCACACTAAGGATTCTGCTTAGCAGAAGTCCTAATATAGTTATTTCTATTTTCCTTGAATTTTAACTTCCCATGCCGGCTTCTTACCTCAAGTTCTCTGTAGCTTTACCTTTTCTTTCTTTTATACCTTACTCTGCCAGGTCTCTCATGTGCACAATACTCAAATTTTCGGAGCTCCCACGTGGTTCTCTGCACGACATCCCAGTTGACTTTCGTATTAGTATTCGACGGCCTTTCTTTAATGATGTCTTCTGCCTGCTTTTAGCTCGGTATGTGACATCTGGCTTTTTTTCAGAGAAGTGTTCCTGAGCTTTAAAACAAGCTCGTTTGAACGCTACCAGAATTTCTCCTTGTTACAAGGCAGTCTCTAATCATCGCTGATACAGGGAGTTAACGGTGGAGGGGGACAGACAGAAATGCTCACAAATCAATATGATTGGCAAAAAATGTCCCCTTTATTAGAGGACAGACAGCTTATATGCTGCCTGTGACACAGAGACGTGATTCTTCCCCAAGTTACATTGGATACATAAGGAAAACACACTGAGCTGTAAAGTACCAATTGGACCACAGAAGTGTCCATAAAACTTGTTTTCCTGCCAAAAGAATTCCTCCTTCACCTTGGCACAAGGCCTGCAGTCATATTAGTGGTGCAGTATTTTTACTGTCTGCACCCAGCCGTGCCAAGGTAAAGGTCTCAGAAATGCAATAGAAATTGTTCACACAATTTCTGTCCTCCGACAGGGAGTGGCCCCACGTTGGGTGCCAGATATTGCTTTATTAATATAATAAGTAAATAAACCATAAGGACCCGGCTAGCTTGGGGGTTCAGCAACCAAATCCTCTTTATTCAAATGAGACAACAGCTTATATATAGGTTTGAATAGTGACACATGACTCCCTTGACCAATCACCAGGGGTATCTCACTACCCATGTGCATAGGAGTACTTCTGGACTTTAATTCCCAGGATGCCTCATCCAGCATTCTTCCTAAAACCTGACTCCTACACATGGGGATTAAAAAGTGGTTCTGGACCTGCAGCAGGTGAAGGACAGGGCTGATTATGGCAGGAAGAACAGCATGACCAGGAAACAGGTTCTTGGATAAGAATAGCGAGTGATGATAGAAAATACAAGAGCAGCACAGGAAACACTGATGTGGCTCCAAAATCTGAAAGATGCTAAGCTACATGCGGTTGGGCTTAGGAGTGCCAGCAAGATTTCAGGTTCCATACAGTCCCAAGGACTGTAGGGTAAGACCAAGCATAGAAACACCTGCTTCTCCACAGGTGGCAACAACACACGCCAGAGCTCAGCATCATAATGTCATTCTGTCTTCCCCAGTCATGTCCACTTAGTCTGTGAGATGCAGGTGCAGTGGCTGCATCGCTGCCTGAGTGATGGGACCTGTTACCCCTTGGGGTCCGCAGTCCATACCATCACCTCCAGAATACCCCTCTGAGTAATTCTGTATTTAAACCTAATGAAAAAAGACCTAGTGGCTGGCTGCTGTTAGGAAAAAATAATAGGCTTTTCCCCCCAGGGCACCCTGCCTGGAGGTCTCCCCACACCAAACCTGTTTGCGTCTAGGGCTTGTATGCAGGGAGGATGGCTTGGGGTGATGTGTAGATACAAAGACCTCTGAGGCTGTAACCGCAGCAGAGGATACTCCTGCAAGACAGTGGAGGGTGAGCGGTGGCCCCTAGGATAAGCACAAGTCATGTCCATCCCAACCCAACCCATTACATGGCAAGCCACCCCAAGCAATGCAAGCCATCCCAACCTCACAGCCCTCTCTGCCAGCGTGTGGAGATGCCTTCTGATGGCAGGGGGCCCATCAATGTAATAGTCCATCCCTCATAGGCAGTAGTGATGTCCAGGGCAGGGGCAGTAGTAGCCCTTGGAAGGATCCCCTCCCCATCATGATGGGCACAGGTGTCATAGGTTTACTTGTTCTAAAAAAACCGAACTGGGAATTTTTTTTCTTTCCCCTGCATCACTGTAAAAGAAAGATGTTGAACGAGGGAGGGGGAGGGTGGTTTTTTTGCCTAGGGTGATTGACACACACAAAAGAACTGGCTAACAGACCCACATTCCAGACTGATTGGCTGTCAGAAGACTGGGGGGGGGGAGGTGTCTTTTCCCTCTCCTCGGAAAACGGCAGGCACTCTCCACTTTTGCCCTGAATCAGGGAGGGGGTGTGTGTGGAGGGATTCCGAGGTTTGTTTTGTTTTTCATCGGGGTCATCTGGCTGCTTCTGGTCCCAGCTTGCCTCTGTTCTCCTGCGCCCTGTCCTGCCCCCAGCTGGGACTTGTTCAGATTTCATCGGAGAGGCTTGACCCTTCTGCAAAGGAACCTTTGGGGGAGTCCTGGCCAGAGCCAGCTGCTAACAGTGTGAGTCTGTGGGAAGAGCCCCTTTTTCCCCTTCATCTTCTCGGTGAGGGGGAGATCTCCATTTTTCGGCTTCTCCTGTGCATCGGGGCCCCCATGTGGTGACCGCCAGAGCCCAACAGCGCCCCCTGCTGACTACCACGGAGCAACTGCAGGCTTTGCTCCTCCAGTGATCCAACAGTGCCCCCTCCCTAGCATGGTTAGAATTGCACCAAAAGGGGGAAAGTACTGAACTGTTTTTTTCTTGGAGGGGACTTTGGGTTCAGGATTATTGTTTAGTTGTTTTTGTGTTCTTTTGTTGTTCTGCCAATACACATATATCCTTTAATAAAGAGCTGGGTTTTTTTTCTTTCTCCACACTTCCTCAGTTGGAGCCTCTTAATTTCTGATTTACAATTACTTAGAGGGAGGAGCTTGGTCTTCCTCATAACTCATCCTCCTTAGCAAAACACTTCAGTCTCATTAAACTGAGACAACAGGCTACAGGGACAGTGGTGAGAACAGCTTGCGCAGCATGTCAGTGGCCACTTCCCTCTGCAAGCAGAGGGATGACAAGTATAAGGATGAGGAGGAGCAACCAGTCTGTCACCTGGACAACCACTGGCACAGCAGAGGCACAGCTACAGCTGAAGCACAGGGGCAGAGTGAGGGTAGTTACCAGGTGGGTTTTAGATGGCATGGCACAGGTATGCTGCACAAGAAGGTCTCCATTCTCATCTCCTGCAAGGAGTGATAGCAAACATTTACAGGATTGCCACCCTTTTGCTGCAGAGCCTGAGGTGCTGGTGGCTCTGGTTTGAGGGGGCAGAAGGGACTGGATCTACCTTGGGCAGGAGGGGGAGGTCGGAGGAGTGCTTATTCCAGGCTGTGCTGTTGTAGGAACCCATTCACCATGTGATGTATTTGTCCTCATTGACAAAAACTGTGTTTTATTTCTTTGCAATGCCAAAATGACAGGCAGGGGTACCCTGTAGTGTCAGGGACATGGGGAGATGGTCAGAGCTGTTCCCCTCTCCCCAAAATGCAATGCCATGGGACCAGAGGGCATGTCAGGCATGGTGCTCTCAGACTCCTTGTTGAGGATCTGTGATGGAGGTGATACTCACTGCTTCCAGACCATTGGTCACTTATCCCTGCCGATGTGACCTTGGTCACTGGAGGATATGGTGTACCAGGAGAGTGTCCCCCAGGCAGCACCTACCACCAGGGGATATTTAGGGGCCACTGGGTGAGTGAGACCTGGGGACTTGCAGACATCCCTGGGAACAGGACAGTTTCAGTGTGGGGATAGGGATGGGTGACTGCAGCAAAGTCACAAGTGCAGATGCTGAGGGAGGGTCTCTTTAGCACTGGGGGGGCCAAACACAATGCAAAAGGGGGTGTGAACAGAGATGCTTCCACTACCCTCAGCCCCCAAATCTCATAGCGCATGGTTACGTGGCCTGTGTGATACTGGGAGGGGGATGGTTAGGACCTCAGCAATACCTTCAGACCTGGCCAGCTAACAGGGTTGATGACATTCCTGTAGTACTCCTGCATCTCCACCTTAATCAACTGTTCAGGCTGACTTTGGCTCACCAAATTTCGCACCAGGGTCATTGTTAATCCCTAGAGACAGCAGAGTAGGGAGAGATGCCTGGGGCCATGCAGCAGTGCCTGTCTTCATGGGAGTTGGGGCACATGATGAAACAGGTTACTGAGCAGGGTTTAATGCCAGAGACCTGCCACAAGTGCCAAGCCCCTCTTCTCTGAAGTGGGTGGTCATGGGGGTTGTACTGGCACCCTGATTCCCCCCACCTCAAAGCTTCACACTCACCCAAAACTGGGAGATGGAGGATGGCTCCTTTCCTCCTGCACCCAGGGTGTCCATAGTCACCTGGGCTCTTTGCAGAGGGGGAGATGGGCTGGGTGCACTGGGGCTGCCAGGTATGGGGCCAGCAGAGGTTGAGAAGGGAGTTACAAGATGAAGCCAATCTCCTACAGCTGACAAAGCCCAAGAGGGCTAGGGTCTTTCAGGGCAGACAGGTTCCCTGGTTGCACGAGCCATTTCTGTCTCTGCACAGCAGTGACATCCCTCTCCATGCTCTCTGCTGGCTCCCTCATTATAATGCACAGGCTAACGAGGCTGCAAGAGACGAGCTGGTTTGCAGTGTGCTTTGCATCAGAACCTGCATGCTTGCTAGCCCATGTAGGAACTGCTGCATGTCCACGGTATACATGTAATATACCACAGACATCCCCCCACAGTGAGGCCATGGCTCAGGAATTCCTTCAGGACCAGGGCTGGGAGAGGTGTTGCAGTGCTCAGATCTCCCCCCAGCCCCTGCAGGATCCCCCTGGCACGGAGCGCCCCCCCTTCCCTCACCAAGTCAGAGCTGAGTGAAGCCTGTGAACTGTGTGTTGGAGCTCTCAGAGCCATAATCTGCTCCCCCATCACCACCATGTCATGCATCAGCCCCGAGCTGAGCTCTGCCACTGGTTCAGTTTCCCCTTCGTTAGCAAGATCCTGCCCCCTGAGCACTCTGAAACCTACTGATGGACAGGGTTGACACATGAGAATTTGTACTAGCGACTGCCTGCCCCACAAGCCCTAAGCCACTGCAGGGTGCAGCTCCAGGGGACAAGAAGCCAGTGAGCACAGGCTGTGGAGTGTCAAATGCTTTACTAACCAGGGAGAATGACCTCTCCTCCCCCCTCTTCCCCATGTCACCTACCCAGCACCGAGCATCCACAACCAGGTTGGAGTAGAAACTCCAAGGTTTCCTCCTCCCATAGCATTTACCTGCATCACAAACTTGTTTTCTTTCCAGAGCTGCAGTGGAGCCTGCTCTCTGATGGTCTTTTTGACAGAGCATGGCAGGCAGTAGGAGTCAGCATAAGTGCTGACAGAGGTCTTGTGTTTTGGGGCAAAGAGGAACGTGGTGCAGCAGCCCACGGGGATGGGGGCGCTTAGAGTCCTGGAGGATCATGGGGTGCCCCACTGGATCAGCAGCACTGCATGGAGCTAAAGGCTCCCAGCCCACTTAGGAAAGGGAATGGGGCCCTGGTACCACTGCTCTGCCAGGCTGGGGTGGTGCTTATGCCATTGGTGATGTCGTAGTGTGAGACCAGGGAGATTTGGTGGCTGTCAGTCCTGTGGCTGCATTCCCAAGAATAGCAGGCATTGGGTTAGGGTGCAACAATTTCTGCCTGATCACTCCATGAGCACAGCTGCACCCTCCTGACTTTGTCCTGGCTCTGGGCTTTCTCCCCTCCTGCAGGCAATTATCTTAGCAATGGTAGGAAACAGTTTCAAGATAATTTTATTTTGGGAGGTGCAAAACAATCAATTGTTTTTCCAGCCCCTCTGTCCTATATTTCCTTGGAAATCCTGCAGCAACCCAGATGTGTGCACATAGCACAGCCCTGCACCTGTGCAGCCAGTGCCCAGGGCACAGCATCAAGCACTGCTGGCCTGGCCTGCTGGGGTAGCCAGGGGAATTACTGCCTGTTCTATCTGCCCTTTTTCATTAAAAAGCTGGATTTAGGTGACCCTGTGTGGCTCGTTTGCTCTCCTGTCCCGAGTGCTGTGATGGGCTCTGCAGTTGGAGTGATCAATCCTCATCTATCTCAGTACAGAGGCAGCTGGGTTATGCCAGGGAGGGATTTGCATGAACCAGGTTTGCTTTTCTCTGAGATGGGGAGCCGAGCAGAAATCCTGTTCTGGCTTGTCTTGTCACACAGTACCAACTCAGAGCCCTGCTCTGCTCCCAACTCCAGCCTTGTGAGGGGTCTCAGAAGTCCAACCCTTCTGCTGTCACAATTTTGGGGATGACCGGTGAAGACCCAAGTCTATCTTGGCAGGGTAGATGCCAACCCATCCCCCTGAAGGGTTGCCTAGCCCTGCTCTTTTGTTGCAAGGAATGGTGGGGCTGGGCAGCCTGGAGCGCCTGAATGCATCCAGGCAAACATGATTAATATGACATTGAAATGAAGAAAACAAGTTGCTTTTGATTTTTCACAAATGGCTCCGTTGAGCCAGGCTCAGGTTCTCCATCAGTCTTGTCCTCTCCTGGGAGCCAGTGGGAGGCTGAGTCGGAAGGGTGGACACAGGGATGTCAGTGATGCCTCCCCCTCCCCACCCCCATGGCCTTAAAAGTCTCTTCCAACCTTGATGAGTCTATGATTCCATGAGCCAGTGGCCCCCTATGGCTATCCCCTGTCCCCAGCAGTCCCTGGATTTTGCAGCTGCTGATGTTGGACTCTAAAATCAGCTCTTGTGTCAACAACTTTAAGGAGCAGAAATAGCTGCAAGGCTGGAGAAAAGGTTATTTCACCCATTGATGTTGTATAGATGCAGCACCTCCTTCTGTTTCTGTCACTGTCAGGAGGAGAGGCATAGCCCAGATGCAGGGGTTGGGTCCTTCTGCCTTGAGGAGAAGACTTTCCAAATGTTGGCTGGAGGCTGGCTGCCCCCGGGAGGTTTATCTGTGCCATACAGCACAGCTCCACACCAGCTGCTTCTACTAGGCCCAAACAACTGGTATTAGCCATGGCATGAAGGCTAGTATCCCCTGATTTCAGTTTCTGCGATTGCTGGGGGCTCAGAGGAGATAGTGTGGTTCATACCCTCTCACCACAGTTTGCTCCAATGACAGTCTGGCAGGTTGGTTTTCATATGTATGCTTTTTAATATTAATTCTGTTATACTACACACAACCAGTAACAATGATAAATATTGCAATGGAAGTGTTAAAAAAATTATACATGTTTCATGTTTTTGAAAACCCTCACTGTTTAAAATAAATTAATGCATAAAACTGATGATAGAAAAAAGAAAACCCAAAACAAGCCACAACACAGTTGATCTGTTTAAGGCAATACTCTACGTGGATGGGAACAGAAGTACAACAGTGTTACATGTTCTGAACAGGAAAAAAGAAAGAAATGCCCCCCTGCTCCATATAAGATGCAGACTGATGTTTCAATAGAGAAAAAACTCCCAAACCTAGATAATAAAACCAATGGCCAAGTTAAGTACAGCATTAATACATTCTGCATGTCAAATGATTAACAGGTTCCTAACACGAATTAAGGTCAAGCTACAACAAATTTATCTTCCTAATTAAAAGGTTATTCAGGTCAAAGCCTACATTTAACTGTACTTTGCATTTGGCTGATTCAGCTATGTTTCACTATATGCAAAAGGACAGCTGGAAATCAGTCTCCTGCTCTGAGATTGATGCAAAGGTTGTGAGGTCTCCTCTCCTCCTGAAAGATATTTCCATTAAATACATCCAAAAAGGATCTTGCTTTTGATGACCACCAAATGCCTTCTACCATCCCCTCCCCTGGGGCACCAGATGGGGAAAGGAGACCTGGGAAGCATTTGGGTTGAGTTTTTTCCAAGCTGAGGACATGAAATGTAAGTGCAGATTTGATCTGAACTCTGAGGAGTGCTATTTCCCTGTCTTCCAGAAATGGCTATCTGGAGCCTACTGAAAGTACTTTGCCAGCATGGGAGAAACCCAGCCTGAATCCAAGCTCTGGATATAGATATGATGTTTGCTATTAAGGTTGGTGTGAAGCTCCATACCTGTCTGGACATCCAATTAACCCCAGTTATTAATGCAGCCCAGAACTTGTCCACTGGAGGGTGGACAATAATCATAATATCAAAAAATCCCCCTCTCCCTCAAAAAAGAAAAGAAGACAGTAGCTACTTCCTTCCAGCTTCTCCCAATGGATCCCCATCAGCTGTCACCTACCCAAGACCGGCAACACCAGATCTCACCAACATTGACCCAGTACATTCTCAGTAAGGTTAATGTCTATAAGGTGCTGCCAGGGGGCAAAGAAGCTACTTGGGACATGATTGGAGCCTCCTGTACTTCCTTGATAGAGTGCGTGGGGGGAAGTCATGGTACATAAGGACAGAAACCCAAGCAGAGTTACTAAAAATTTAGACTTGTGATGGCCAACAACTGTCCAGGCTGCCTTGGGTTTGGGTGGGAGAGGGGAATGCAGAATTGGGCTAAGAGTCCCTTTTGGTGCAACTACCTCTGATGCTATGATGCTAGTGCATGAGGGAGGGGGAAGATGATAGCTGCTTTGAGAAAAGAGGAGTGGTAGGAGGATGTATGCAATATAACAAGGCTTGTGATTCCAGAACTAGCCACTGGACGTGGATACCAAAGTTTACCTGTGACAACTAGCTATCCTTCTGTTGCCTTAAGAGACCGCAGAAAACAGGACTCCAAGACAACTTAGTGTATATGATAAAGAGGGTAGGTCCTTTAATTCCAGGCCTGAGGCCTACAGGAATACACATGACGCGCCTCTTGTTTCACAATTTAGGATAATAACCCATCCAATCCCAGATCTATCCACCCCTCAGCACCTCCCCCCAGCATGCCTCTCTGGAAATTGAGGCAGGGGGCTCTGGGACCCCCTCTTCTTCATCCTCCTCCTTGTCACAGCACGTCCAGTCCTTGGAGCTTCTCCAAAGTTCTGGGCTTGAAGGTCGCTGTGCCTGCGTGGTATCTTGTTGTCCAGGCCAGGGTGCAGATGTTCTTAAACATAATGAAGGCCTACCTTGAGGGAAGTCTAAACAAGCTGACAGAATTTTGAGGGAGTGATATGGAATGGGTAACAGTGTTGGGAAAATGTGTAAACTACTGTGCTAAAGGGTGAGGGATATAATACAGCTACTTCTAAAATCTACAAAAAGCTAAAAATCCAAAAATCCGTAGACATCACTTCTATTGTCACTGCTTCTTTTCCCTCCTTCCTAATCTGATTCTTCTTCAGTTTGGAAAGCTGTGGCTATTTGACATGATGGTCAGCACTGATTCTCCCATCCCACTTTCCACAACACACATGGTGACTTTACTACAGGATGTACATTGAGGTCTGGAAGTTGCATCTTAGGCACAGACCAACTTCATGCAAGTGGTGCCTGCTTTCAGAACCCTTCAGAAAGGTATTTAATGTTGGCTTGTTTCCTTCTTTATTAAACTGAAGGTTCAATAATCCCTATAAAAGGAGTAAAAATGGGCAAAAATGGGCAAAAACGGGGAGAAAATTTTTTTTCTGAATTTTCTCCCCTGCAAAAACTTCATCCTTCATCTTTATCCCCACACAACTACAGCCCTACTAGTGCATCTCACAGCACTCTACCCCAGCACGGCAAGGACACAGCTGACTGACTTCCCAACTGTGCCTCTGCTGTGGGTTTCCAGTCTATTTGTACACAGGCTAACAGGCCTGGGACCTGTGCTTGGCTCCCAGATCTCCCACAGCGCTGAGCCTGGGAGGATAAAGGCAGATGGCTCAGCTTGCTGGATCACACCAAGGTTTTACACTAGCCTGGCTAACCCTCAGCCCCACTGCCTTCAGGTGGGTGAAGAGAAATCCCAGTCTACTCTCTGTCTCACCCACTAACCAGAAGGGCTGTTGTGAAGATAGCTTGTCCAAGTTTCCCAGCTCTCTTTGTGGGTCTGTATTACATCTCCCAAAAAGCTTCACATCTCCCAAATTATGTGGGCTGGGAAAGGTGGAGTTGAAGCTCTTTTGGGACCAGTGCAGTGAAACAGGAGGCCAGGCCCAAAAGAGTTAACTAAGAAATTTGGGCCTGCTAACAAGCTACCAACACCCAAAACAATCTGTGCTTGTTCTGTTCTACTTACTGGACCAAAACTTAAGAGAATAGTACAAGAACATGTAATAGGCCTAGAGGTGATAAATTAGAAATGCAGTAGGATAAGGTAGACATTTGAATAGAAGAAATAGGCCGGGAGCCAGGGCTTTCTCCAAGCTTCAGTGAGGGGGTCAAGAACAATGGAAGAGAAGGAAGGTCAAGCTGAGGAAGATGAGTTTAAGCCCCCAGACCCATGGAGGAAGAGTGGAAGTACCCTCAGGATTGAGGGTCAAGAGAAGCACCGCCCCAAGCCCCACCTGAGCTCCACCTATACTCCGCCTATTATTAATATGCATAGATAGATGTTGTAATCACTTGAATATGCATTTAATCACATCTGAAGATTGTATAAAAATGCTGATTTTGTGTAAAGACTTCGAGCAAGTTTTTCCATCAATAGCTGGCTTGCTCCCAACGTTGAATAAACAAATACCTTGCTGCTTAAAGATAAAAAAGTCTCTGAGCAGTTTCTCAGACCGATTTTTTGGATTCAGCAGAAGGGAGAACACAGCCCAGGTAGAGAGCAGTTCTTCCCAGTGAGCTCATCTGGGGCAGTTGGATGGGCAACTATGGGAGAAATGTTGCTCTGGGAGGACAAACATCTAGGCAGATAATAGCACTTTTCTCAGTATGGCCTTTTGGTGGCCTTTTCCTGGTGCCTACTGTGCTGGTTTCCAGCAACGCATCTGAGACAGTCACATTTTAATGAGACTTCTTTTGCACCTTCCACTCCTTAATGCAATCCTACCACCTGTATCACCATTTTTTACTTGGAATGACTTCATAGTCCAGGCACAACCAATGAGATAGGTTCCTTCCAGGAGCAAATCCATCTTTTGCTGGAGCAGCTTTTTACAGAAAGAGAAAGGTTTGGAGTCACCCCCAGTTTCTGCTGGCAACTGGGTCTGGGAAGCAATGGGAAGAGCTGGTCTCTGCAGGCACCAGGGAAAAATGTAACTTGTCCTGCTGGTGCCCATGTTGCTCTGCAACACTTGGAGTGCAACTGGGATAGTGAGTGCTGATGGGAGGGAAGAGAGCATTGAAGGGCTCCTTTGGGATATTCCCACAGCAGTTTCATGCTCTTACTTTTAGCATCCATGTAATAATTTGAGGGTATAAACTGGCACTTTTTCCTGGGCTTTTCTTTTACTTTACCATTCTCCCTTAAAGCTCATATAGGGTATGGCCACTATTACCTAGGATGAAGCAGGCTTTGTCACCTGGCTGCTGCTTGGCTCAGCAAGCACAGGCTGCATATGCCAATGTAAATATACCCTGGTTTTGACCTCTACCACCCTTCAGAGCTGACTCTTCACATGACCCTCCTATTTCTACTTCTCATGTCTCAAAAAGAACCATCTGCATAGATGGGCAGTGCCACAGGGCAAGCTTGGCTAGGTTGAACCTAAGGGGAAGGCATGGGAAAGTGTTCATTTTAAGGTGCTTTTCACCTCTAGGAGAACATGGCATCCTTGTCACTTCCTTTCAAGGCTTTCCTGTGTGAGGGATTGTTCCAGATCTTGAACCACATCTCATCAGACAAACCCACATCTGTTACAGAGCCACACAAACCCTGAAGCAAGGCCAGCAACTCAGCATAGAGGAAAAGGTTGTGACTTGGGATTACCTACAGAAGATTAATGCCAGACTAACCAGGTGCAGGTTTCTCACAGGGGCTGGCATCTGTATTTTAAGTCCTTGTTGCATTCCTAAGTTCCTTAACTTCATTAGCAGGGGATGGTGCTGTTGTGCCACCAAATCTTCTCACACATTCTCTGTGGCATCATGCAGACTGAGAAGTCAATTGTGCAAGAGCCAGCTGCCAAATGTGTGGGAAACACATCCTTGCCAAACATCTGCCCACAAAGTTGTTTAATCTCTTTATTAATCTCCACTCTGCAGCCTTCTGGCACATGTAAGCAACATCAGAAGATAGTAAAGAGAGGGAAAGCAGAGTTGTGCTGCTTTTCTTTGTAGTACTTTGAAAATACATGCAAAACTTCTAATAGTATGCTTTTTTGCATCTTGCTTGCAGAGCTATCCTGTCACAATGGTGTCTGCCACACACTTGGCAACATCCATGCAGGGTGGTGGTAGCATCTTGAGAAGGCAACTTTCTGCCCTGTGCTGCAGAAGGGAATGGATATCAAGAGGGGATATGACTTGACTGAGGTTAGAGCAAACATGTAGTATGTGCCAACAGCAGCAAGGGACCCCAGATTTCATTTCTGTGCTGTAACAGTTCAACAGACTCTCAGCAGTAGCATTTGGCTGCAGTGCCAGATCAGGAACACGGTGTTTCTGGTGTGTACATCTGAAAGTGAGCTTTGCTCCCCGATGGTATCAGCATAGATTAACTTGGACAACTGGGATCTGCCCTAGGCCAAGACAGCACTTGGCAACCTTTCTAGTTACTGCTTGTTTTTCTTTTCCTGTCATTCCATCTGGTGCTAAGCTGAGTCCTTCCTTTCTTCAAAAGCATCTTCATGTTTATGTTGAGTCACATACAGGGCACTGTACTTTTCAAGCCTCCTGCATGCCATTGTACAGTTCGCAGGCCAACCTAAGGACAGACTCTGCATGGAGAGGAAAGGATTCTGCTCAGGATTGCAGATCAATGTGTCAGCCAGCATACAGCTGAGCAGAGCAGGTGCCTCCTTTTGAGAAAGAAGCCAGAGCCAAACCAGAAGCAGTTGAGTCCATTCTGTCTGTGGGGGAGCAGAGCATCCTGAAGTCCCTTTTGAAATCCATGCAGCAGGCTTGACTGTCTGCTTTTGCAGTTGCAAGGCATTTGCAGGCAAGACAGCCAGAAAAGAACAGCAAGACCAATGGCCAAGCATACGTGTTGGGGATAGACATGCAGCAATGTCAGACATGATCCAGTGGCTCTTCCAAGTATTGGCTTCAAGATATGTTTGGTAAGACATTAAATGAACCTTTAGGGATGGTCACCTGGACATCAGTTTTCTTTCAGCCAAAGGTTATTATAAAACAGACTAGACCATTCTATCTAGTGACCTTCTTCAACACTAGGAGGATATTCCCCCTCACACTGACGTCTGGAAATAGAGAGTTTGCAGACTGACTGCAGACATAGACTTGAGTGCTGAGATGCTAGAGTCCAAAGTCAGCTCACATTAAAGGGCAAAATTAACATCTGATAAAAGGAAGAAATTTCCTTAAACTTGGGTAATTTGGTGACTAAAATTACATGAAATCCTAACAAAAAGCCAGTCTGGCTTTAGAGACATCAAACACAAATTCCTTTTGTGGAGGCACCAGCATCAATATAAGGAAACTACCCTATTTGCATGGTAATTTAGGTGGATAGTGGTACAGCCTTTCATACTCTGTTGTGCTTCTCCCCTTCTGTACACTTTGGACTGAAAATGAGGCCTGAGAAGATCATCTGGTTTGGTGCAAAGACTGGAACAAGGAATGATTTGCTTCATTGCAAGTAAACTGCAGTTAGGAGAGTGCCCAGCAGCTCTGCAGATTTTATGGCTTTATAATGTTGTGACAGCCAGGGTCCATGCTCTTTGCTTTTGCCTTCTCTGGGCCATGGCAGCAGAGACTGGTTTAAGGAGAGAAGTGCCAGAATGGCCATGTATCTATACACCTGGGAAGTCACCACAGCATAACCTCCAACAAGAGCACAAGGAAAAACTGGCTGAAACAAAGATCTCAACACAAGACCAGTAGGGAGAGTCAGCCCAATCAATCTGCAGTTAAAACATACCGCCAGACCGTCAATCATATTCCATAACAAGCCAACAAACTTGCCCTATGGTCATAACCTGCTTAAGGGACTATGATTCAAAAGGATTAGTATTCAATTTTCTATGACCGAACCTTGACCCACAAGTTGGTTAAGCTGGGTAAAGTCTGACAGCAGCTTGGGGGGTAGTTCTGTTGAGACTGATGGGACCCCCACAGATTGGGCTTATGTTGCCTTGCAGGTCAGGGGCAAGTGTGTGCTGCCGCCATGGGGCTCTGTGCTGGTTGCAACCCAGAAGGCGTTGAGCAGATGGAGACGTATACCAATACCAGACCCTAAAGAGGGTGATGGTCTACAGTAGCCTCTTCCTTACCAAATTTGACTCTAAATTTTTACCGAACATGACTTTAACATGGTGGGAATCCTGTTGATGAGATCTCATTCACATCAGTACTAAGACAGATGGATGGGCCACCTCTAACACAGAAAAGGGACACATGCATGCCCGTTTTGTATCAGAAATAGCGTGACCAGCAGAACTAGGGAAGTGATTCTTCCCCTGTACTCGGCACTGGTGAGGCCACACCTCAAGTACTATGTCCAGTTCTGGGTCCCTCAATTCAGGAAGGACATTGAGATGCTGGAGCACGTCCAGAGAAGGGCAATGAAGCTGGTGAAGGGTCTGGAGTGCATGTCCTATGAGGAGCAGCTGAGGGAGCTGGGGTTATTTAACCTGGAGAAAGGGAGGCTCAGGGGAGACCTTATCACTCTCTACAACTACCTGAAAGGAGGTTGTAACCAGGTGGGGGTTGTACTCTTCTCCCAGGCAACAAGCAATAGGACAAGAGGACATAGTCTTAAGCTGTGCCAGGGGAGGTTTAGGTTGGACATTAGAAAGAATTTCTTCACAGAAAGGGTGATTAGATATTGGAATGGGCTGCCCACGGAGATGGTGGAGTCACTATCCCTGGAAGTGCTTAAGGAAAGACTGGACGTGGCACTTACTGCCATGGTCTAGTTGACATGGTGGTGTTCAGTCATAGGTTGGACTTGATGATCTCAGAGGTCTTTTCCAACCTAATTGATTCTGTGATTCTGTGCATGTTCAATAAATAGCCACATGTGCATTGTCTTAATCCATTCAGCCTTCTTGATAATGACCCTATACAGGTAACTACTTTTCCCCACCCTTTCTACTTTATTCCCCTAATAAAATATATGAACACAAAGCATAGAGAGGAGAAGCCAAAAAATTGCCATTTTATGGTCCTGTACTGTCATGCCAAACCACCTATTTGTGCAACCAATTCCTTCTGTGTGCAGTGGAAAACACTTGGCTTGTGCTTTGGTCTGTATTTGGAGGAAGCACTGGGTGTAGTTAACATTTAAGTTCATCTCCCTCTTTCCCAGGGACCCTAAAGTGTTGTTCTGGAAGCAGCTGCACATCACACAATGCAAAGGGCTGAGGGCAGTTGCAGGGTTGGGGAATGCCTCAGAGCATATGGCAGGCAAAAACCAGCAATAGGGGCAATAAAAAGACTTGGTCGTGGTGCCATGGGGCAGTGATTATCCCGGAAGGTCTGTTCTTCAGAGGGGAGGTGTTAGCCCTGGGAGATACAGTCTCAGCAAGCTTCATTCTGTCTTTGACTGAACATACCTGTGGGACCTGCAGTCTCCCAAGGCTGATGCAGGAAAACAGATGCCTCGTTGCTCTAGCAGGCACACTAAAATGCTCCGATTTCCTGAGCAAGGGCTATGGGAAAGACTAAGCATGTGCAGCCCATGTGGAAGGCACAGAGGTTGACCCAGAAGGATAAATGAGATGAAGGTGTTGCATGGTACCAATTCTGAACTGAAAAGTCCTGCTTTAGAAGAGTTAACATTTAAAGAGACTTAGTTATGTCCTATAGGATTTGGTTTGACCATGGGGTTTATGTTAGGTTTTGACTACATTCTCCATTAAAAAAAAAGACTCCTTAAGGAATGCTTTTTCCCTTTTATCTTTTCTCCCTACACAGTGTTCTTAGAGCTCTTCCTCCCCCCCCTCAAGTTGCTAACCTCACACCTGAGCTAGCACTGGAGAGGAAATCAGGCACACAAATGAGGAAGTGAAGACTTGGAGACCTGATGCTTTGTGCTTCTTTAGGGAAATTTTGGAAATATTCCCTCTCAGCATTACCAGGCAATGAGAAGGGGAGAGGAATTAAATTGAGAAATACTCTCTTCCTAGAAGAGCTGTCAAGTTAACCAGCACTTCTGCATGAGGAAGCAGGGATGCTCAGTAAATAGCACCACTCAAGTCCTCTTTCTATGGTCTGGAGCCAGGGTGGCAGTGCCCTGTTTTAGGGAGGAGGGGCAAACACAGCTTTAATGGTTGCCCATAGCCAGCCAGTGAATAATAAAGCCCAGGAGTCCTGTGTGACCTTGCACTGCACAGAGTGAAGACTCAATGTTATATCCTCCTAATCATGAAGAGGACTTGTTAAAGACTCATTTCACTACGTGAAGATTTCAGATGGAGATCTGTCCTTTGGAGTGGAGCTCAGGCTCTGTCTTGCAACTCAGAGGAATTCTGATGGAAAGCTCAGAATTGCCCTTGCTTTCTCCTTTTCCCAGGCTCCAAAGCAAGCACTGACACAAGGCAGGTGGACCTTCCTCCTGGCAGAGCAGGTAAACACACAGTTGTGCCTGTGGCAAAGGATTTAATCTCTGAGAGAAATGCCAGCCCATCTGTCACCCAGTCCTGCGTATGCTGAAGCCAGCAGTGTAAGACCTGCCAGGGACATGACATGTTTCTAATTCCAGAAATAATTTTGCATTCAAAAGAATCTGCTGGTGAACTGGCAATTCAGTCCAGTCACCTAATGAAATGCCAAATGAACACAACTGCTCCTGATGTGGGACATCTCCAACACTGACCAAGCCTGATTCACAAGTGGGCAGACAGGATAAGCAGTAGTTTCCTCTCATGTTTTTTTTTAAGCTGAAGCTGTTCATAATCCTGCTGCTGCTGAGCCCCCCCTAAAGTCTGACACCACCACAGAGACGCCTTCAGCGTTAACAAATCTCTCCCATGGGCACCAAGAGACGCAGTGTCGAGAGAATATCAACAGCCAAGCTCTGTAAAAATGTGCTTTTTTCAACAAGCTTTTCTGGCACTGACGTTCAGACTGAACAGTTCTAGTTCTGTCTTGTGTCTTAGCTGAACAAACTTTAAGATTTCTGAAAGCAGATGGGTCTCACAAGAATGAAGTATAGGCTGAAATCAGTATACACAACTGGACTGAACTCAGGAGTATGGTATTCTCAGGTAAGGACTAAATCCCTGAAGAGCATGGATAGACTGCAGATTGAATCTGATGTGTTTGGTGATAATTTAATGTGGAGCTAAGGATAGATTGCATTGGATATGTGACACAACAGCTCTAACTAGTACTGACTCATAGTGAAATGTTGCCTATTTGTCCTCTTCACAAGTGAATGAATTGTGTCATGCTAGTCCTGGCTATCTTTAGCATAAGAAAGGATGCCCTGCTCTGTTTCTATTCCTGTGTCCCAGCTATGGTATAATTATGGTTATGCAAATGAATCAGATTTAGTGAATCAATTAAGAACTGACCTTCTGGTACAGGTAAAACCCCCTGACACCTCAGACTCACCCCTGATCTTGTAGATGGATTGGTTTCAGTGGGCAGGAGTAACTACAGCTCCATCTGATCCTTCCCATTCTAGAACAGACACCTTACAAAACATCTCCAGTGCCTACACAAACCAAGGAGGCATCTCTGGACCCTCCTGTGTTTGCTCTCCAGACCAGTCAGTTCTGCCAGGCACTGCCTGGCACTTAGAGCAACTTCTCTTTTGTTTAACCATAGTTTAAAATAACTTATTAACCAATCATAAAATTAATATTTTGGTTTCTCATGGCTCCATGAACACAAAGAGATGCATGTCCTACCATAGGAGGAAGCAATGGCTGATAAGTTTTACAGTTATAGTGGAAAGCACTGATCAGAGCCTGCCAGCCTCACTACTGGATGTGACAGGTGGTGGAGGACGTGGCTTGGCAACACATGCAAGTAGGGTTGACCGATTTAGGGGGGATTAGGTCGAGGTCCTCGTCATCTGGGATCTCATCTAACCGGTACCCATCCTTTAGCAGCTGGATATTCAAGTCTTGGTTGATCTGCTACAGACAAAGAGACAAACAGTCAAACACTTGAGACTTCTTTCTTCTGATAGTTGAAAGAGGAAAGAAGTCCCTTATTCTGGAATATATTTTCCTATCATTAGCAGTTGTCTCATCAATGAAAGAGTCCCAGTTTGTGACCACAGGTGAGGGCTGCCTTCTATTGTTTAAACTTCTTTCACAATAGGAATATCTAGAGTGAGATATTCCAGAGTAGCAAGTCGATACAGTATTTTATTCTTGAATAATCTTTCCATGAAGATGAGTCCTCATTTAAAGTAATGTAATAATAATGATAATAAACCAACTGGCAGGTGGCCAGTCCCTCCTTTCAGGCTGGGGCACTATAGCAGTTGAAAGGTGGTAAAGCTTCTTGGTTTTTTATAATCTCAAATTCAAGTGCTGTCTACCCAGATCTGGATGAACAACACTTCATCAGGGCCCAGAGATGGCCCAGATCATCTGATCTGGTTCCTGCTCTTGGCTGTTTCTCAGCGTTTCAGAAGTATTTTGCCCAAGGAAGGGATACAAAGGGGAAGAGTTCCCAGTAGCTTGTGTGCATAATGGTTGTTCAGCATCCTGGATGCAAAATCAGATCCTGCAGAAGCAGTAGCTGGAGTCCGAACAACTAATTCACAAGAGATCTTGGGAATATATTCAGAAAGAATGCAAAGAGATTAACAAGCCTGAGCTTCCCTGCCTTTTCTCTTTGAAAGGGCAAGAGTTCATATCTGCAAGTCCTCCCTAGAATTTCTGGTGCTTCAAGTAAACATGCACTGGGTGACCCTGACCCCCCCAAGAACTGGAAATCACAGCACACCCTCAGATCTTTTATTTGTGTCCTTGGCAAGCATACAGTTGCTGAACTGCTGTGACAGACGAGTTGATGCATTTGCACCACATGAGCCAACACTGCATGACTGAGCAGAACTGGGAAAAGCTTGAGTGAAGTCAAAGGTATTTGTGAAAACAGCCGATGGGCAGATCTGTGTCTGTGCCATGGAAGTATGGTGAAGGAGCCAACTGGATTACCAGGAAAGACAGAAACATGACACAGTTTCTGTCATGGTCCCTTCCAGGCTCACAAAGGCTACACCACTGGTAAATTCCTTGTGGAGCTGTTTCTGGCAGCACAAGGACACTAAGTTGTTTCTGGCTGCTCGACTATTAGCATTCATGGCAAGGATGGAAGGAAAGAGTATAACTCACCTCAGCCGATGAGTATCCTGAGGAGGAATATCTGGACATGTCAAAGTCATCATCACTGCAGGGAATGACAATATACAGCAACAAAAGAAACAACAGTTAGAGAGACCTGTATTCCCTGGTTAACCCTATCTTTCTTGTGCCGTGAAGCTGTACTTCATCCACAGAGAAATTACATCAAGGGAGTCTGGAGAGCAACTTTCATCTGTGACCCTGAGACCTTTCCATCAAAGTGCTCTTTATTCACATCTCTTTTCTACTCGTTTACACACACAGACTTGTTACGGCATATGCTGAAGGGCACAGCAAGGAAGAGTGCGAGTGGCCTGCAAGAGCAGTCTCAGCAGGAATTAGCTTCAGTGCTGCACTATGGCATGAAAACTTGCTTGCACCATAATATACGTATATGTATATATATAAAATCTTATTAACCCTTTGCATACCTGTCCGTATCCAGGGCTACCAGTGGCTTTTCATCTGGACTCTGATCTAATGACGAATAGCCCTTATTGGGAACGACGAGCCTGAAATAATTAAATGCTGTCCATTAACCACACAGTAAAGCTCAGTACCACACATAGTCTAGAGCAAAGCCATATGATAGTTGGTTTTCCCTGTTTCACTTCCTTGTAAGTCTTCCCTTATTGGTGAAGACATTTAAATGGGTGCAATTCAGAGGAAGCGGGCTGTGTCTCTGGGTAGTTCAGAGCAGTTTCACAAGGATGAACACTGGACATGCATTGAGAACACACTCCTCCCTGAAAGGAAAAACAATTGGGACACTCCACACTTCATTCTGGTGAACCTGATCACTAGCACTGCTTGTTGTATCAGACTTTTCATTTTTGTATTTCTTTTTTTTCCTCTAGCAATGAGTACATGACACTAGCAACAAATAAATGGGAGAAGGAGGCTAGGGGAAGGCAGTGGCTGGGTGCTCCTACTATTCTTCTATTGGAAATCAGAGATTTGGTCTTTCTGCATGAGCTCCTACACAGCCCCCACAACACAGCACTTCTGAGTTCTCACTCCTAAATTTAGAAATATAAGGAATATGAGCTGGTGGGTGCAGCATAAGAGTCCAGTCAGACTAGAACTTTTAAAATTCTATTATTTTATAGACTTTCACTTCATCAGAAGTATTACAAAGGCTGATGATGACTTTGCACCTTTAATTGCCTCAGAGAGTTTGTGTGTTGGAATACAGACTTCAGAGCTTTTACAATAAGGAAAATACATTAATTCAGTGGTATCCACTTCACAACAGAGTTCTTCCATCCACAAAACTGAACAAGAGTAAACAAAACACTACCAGGGGATCTAGGAGAAGAGCACTTTGTGGTGCTATTTAACCAATTAAAAAATCACTACATCTTTTTCTTGAGAAATGTCTTTTTTCCTAATAACACAGAACTTAAATTTTTCTGCAACACACAAAAACTGTGATAATGTCTTTGCCCTGATCTAAACCTTTCCCTTGCATTCTGATTGTCCTTATGTTTGCTTCCCACTGTTCTTGTGTGCTGGTTTAAAGGTAAACCAGCAGGGGAAATGAACTCAACTCAAAAGAGAGATTATAAATCAGAATAACAATTTAATAAAATAATACAATAAGTATAATTATACAGACAAACAATTGGTTTTAACCCACAAAACCCAAATGTATAACCCAGCACCCTGGGGCATGAACACAGTGGTGTTCATTGGGCCCCCTGAGTCCAAAGTAAAAGGAGAGGGGAAAACCTGTTGGTGAGAGTGCTGTTGCAGTCTGGTCGAGGGTGGTGGTTGCAGTCCGGTTGAAAAGTGGTGGTTGCAGTCCAGTCGAGAGTGGTGGTCTGCAGTCTGGTTGAGAGTGGTGGTCTGCAGTCTTCCTCTGAATCCCACGAGTGGTTAAAAAAGTTCCAAGACTCCAAGATTATATATTCTCCAGTTCAGGCAGGAATGCCCAGTACTTCCCTCAGGGCGGGGAGTTCCACAATGGGTGTGAGAACAGGGGGGCACCCTCCTATCTCGCAGGTCTCTTAACACCTAGTTTATAGCCTGAGGAGTCAGGCTGCTCTGGGCAGAGGGTGTAAATAGTCTATTGATAACAGTTTCTGGGAAATGGCATGGAAGGCTATAGAATACACAGTTTTGGGTTACACCCATACAGTGATGAACTGGACCCAGCTGTTCTAACTAGGACACCTTGGAACAAAACCAATTGCAGTCAGAGCTGCTTTCTTCTGCAGGTGTCCTAGTATGAGCTTCTTGTCTTAGTGGTTTTGATCACTTAACATGAAATATGTTATGACAAAATCTGAGTTTAGGTTATCCTCAGAGCAGGCTACAACATCTGTCTGTGCAGAAGTGGTGTAGATGGTGTTGTGGGCTCTGCCTGTGCTCAGAGTATGAGAAATAAATAATCTGGTTTTATTATAAGCAAATTAATTTAGTGGAAAACAGAAGGGGGTGGGATTTTCTTTTTTTCATTTAATTTCAAGGGTTTTCTAGGCATATTGTGAAAGCTGTAAGGTGGAAGGTCCTGTCTGGGCCTGATGCCTGGGAATAGGGAAAAGTATGAAAATAAAAATGTACCCTCTGCCGCATGGTTGGCCTTTGTGTGCGGAGAGACCCCTCTGTACAATATACAGGGGGGTACATCATGAATCAATCAAGAGGGAGGATAATACCCCCTCCTGAGTCCGAGAAATTACCTTTTAAGGTAAAATAGCTGACACTCACTGAATATGTAACAGCTTATGTAACCAAGAGAATACAAAAAGGCATGTTTTTCAAACGGCGGGGTGCTTTCTAGGTCCGTGTGACTTAGGATTGCACCCAGCGCTGCAATAAAGAACTTCTTGCTGCATTTTTCCTTGTCCTGCAGGTATTTTTGCCGTTTTCTTAAATTGGAAGCAAGGATTTTTCCTACAAGAGTGAGTGTGCCAGTATCACTCCAACCTTGTTCACATATTATTTGCTCTTAGGGAGACTGAGTGTGTTATGAATTCAGAACCTTTTACCTCTAAGGCTGTGCCCCTGCCCCAGGAGGAGATTGAATAGTGAAAGCAACCTGGTGCTAGAGGCTGGATGTCAGAAATTCATATAGATAATACAGAAGAACAGAAGCCTTGGGAAAGGAGGAGAAGGTGAAATAGAGACTAGGAGAGGCAATGCAGTTTGCCTGAATGAAGGAAAACATTTGATGAGGAGAAAAGCAGAACTGTTATAAAAGTGGAAATGGCTTTAGCTTATTCTCCTCTTGCAGAGACCAGAGGAAGCCAACAGTTTAGACTTTTAAGAACTACCATAACCTGACTGTTTTGCAGTGTATCCCACTGGAATATCTCCCATTGTACTGCAGCCATTATCTTGTGAAAAGAAGTTGCTTGAACAAGCTTGTGGCATTTCTGCCTTCTTGGGGTTGCCCTGTTTATGGCAAGACAGACAAAACCATTCTGAGGTATTACTAGGGCTGTGCTTGTGGTGCTGCTTGGCTCTCAGAAAGCCAAGGGAGCTGGGAGATGAAGAGACATGGGGCCAGTGAGACCCTGTGCCAGACACCTCCCAGCTATATGGGAACAATGGCTACATCTTCTATTAAAGCAATGGCTGCAAACCTGTTTTGCAGATCCCAAGGGACAGTTCTAAAAGCTGTGTGAAAAATAACTAAGAAAAGCAAGTCTACTGCCAGCAGGGTCCACTTGGCTGTGGAGGCATCCACATGTCCTCTGAACAGTGCTCAAGTGTACACAAATGGACTGAACTGGCTGTTCAAAAGCTTTTGTTGACGGTGCCACTGCTCAGTTCTTCCCCACCCAAATCACTCTTCTTTTCATCAGCATCTCAGAAACAGCAGCCTTTCCAAGCAGAAGTCATTAATTTTACAATAGGCACCTGTACTTCCTTACCATCTTCCTCCACTAATTTCAGTGTTTCTAAAATTCTCAAGCAGGAAATCTTCTACCATTCCTCTTGGGAAACTAGCATTCAGCCTATTGCCAAAAGAAACCAATTGTCATAGGTTTTCTTGTTTGTAAAAAAGAAAAAAAAGCCCTGCTTGGAATTTTTTTCCCTTTACCACTTTGAAAGAAAGCTGTTGAGCGAGGGAGGGGGAAGGATGGCTAGAGCGAACATACACACAAAAGGACTGGCTAATGGTCCCGCATCCAAGCTAATTGGCCTCAGAAGACTGTGGGGGGGAGGTGAGTGTTTTTCCTCGGGAGACGGCACTTTTGACTTTTGCCCAGACTCAGGGAAGGGAGTGGTGTGGAGAGGGGTGTTTCTGGGTTCATGTTTTTGGCAGGGGGACTGGCTTCTTCTGGCCCCGAGGGAGGTCCCAGTTCGCCTCTGATTCCTCACGTCCTGCTCTGCCCACTGGCTGGACTTGCCTCGGATTTATCGGAAAGCCGGTGCCATCTGCGGAGGAACCTTTGAGGGGAAAGGCTGCCCCTCCCCTCCTCCTTCCCCGTGTTGGCAGCAGTTTGCACCCATCGACTAAAACGGGTATCCCAGCCAGAGCCAGCCTTCGACAGCAAGGAGTTTGTGTCCATTGACGAGGAAGAGGAGTTTCCAGTCACAGCCAGTGACAGCGTGAGTCAACAGGAAGACTACCTTCTCCCCTTCTCCTTTCCCCTTCGGTTGGGGGGGGGTGGTGGGTCCCATCCGGGTGCCTCCCGCGCACTGGGGCCACCGGCAGCGGCTGCCAGAGCCCAACAGCGCCCCCTGCCGACCATCGGAGAGCAACAGCAGCTTCCGCCCCTCCAAATATCTAGCAGCGCCCCCTGCTGGTCGTGGTTAGAATTGCGCTGAAAGATGAACTGGTTTTGGTGGGAATTTGGGTGCTGGATTGTTGTTTGGTTTTTTTGTTCTTTTGTTGTGTTACCTATACATACATATTCTTTAATATAGGGTTGTTATTTTTTTTCTTTCTCCACATTTCCTCGACTGGAGCCCCTTAATTTTGGATTTGCAATTGCTCAGAGGGAGGAGCTTGGTCTTCCTTATAACTTGCCCTCCTTAGTAAACACGTTTCTCCCGTTAAACTGAGACACCAATTTTTTCCAGCTTGTATTCAGAAGACAAAGAGAAGCATGGAAAAGCCAGCTGAGAGCATCTGCTCAATTTCTTGATGCCACTAAGGATCTGGCTTCTTTATATGGTCTCAACAACCAAACAGAGCAGTGAACAGTGCAGCGTGTTCCAACAACATCACAGGGGCTTACAAATAAAACTTGACAAAGACCTGGCATGATTTATGACTACTATTGTGGGGTTTGGGAATTAATGAATTAACAGAGCGGCTCTGACCTGCAGTTCCTGTTCTACTTAATATACGGTTATTCAGGGAACTTTATCATTCATCAGTAAACACCTAGAAATCATGCAGATTCTGCTGTTGTTCTAAATGAGGTTCTCCACTAAAAACTGCCACCTTTCTAGTAGCATGCAAAGCATGCAATCCAGTGGACTCAGGGGGCCTCCTCCCTCCTGAATGCAGGTAAATGGTGTACTGAAGCTTGCATGGAAATAGTAGAAACACTGTAAGTATTTAGCCAATAACATCCTTTTTTACAGTGGTTTGTGGTACTGTCTGATACTGTCATACAGAGATGTGCCAAAGCAGCTCCAGCAAAGTATGACCATGCTGTTCCAAGTGAGGAGGAGGTATATAGCAAAGCATACTGAGATGGATTGTCACAAGCCTTTGTTAAATCAATCAGTATGAGAAGGGGTCATCATCAAAAAGGAACAGGGGAAATACTGTAATAAAAGCAGCCAAAGTAGAACTAAGCTCTAAACCAGTTTGCATTACATGAAGCAGTATCATACACTCTCCTGCTGTCAGGATTAGGTGTTATGTGAGGCTACCCAGAACATGCAAGACAACCATATCGAACCCCTAATTTCAACCAAGCTGGACTGCCTCTGCCTGCCTTCAGGCTGCACTGTCACCAGTCCTGATCCCAGATGTCCCTGCATGTCCCCAGGGGATGGGATGCAACACAGCACAGAGCATTTGGGCCTGCCAGCTCTGGTAAGGGCAGACGCTGCTCTCATAGTGTGTTTGGCAGTAGGCAAATAGCAATGAACATCATCCTTGCCCATCCTAAGGTCATTAGGGATTGCAGCTTAGAGCACAGATGAGTGCTTTTCCAGTCCTTTACCTTGTTCGTGCCATCACGTTGTTCTTCTTGGGCTGCTGATTAACTGGGCTTCCCATGTTGCCGTTCTTCAGGGATCCCTTCTGAACCAACTCCCTCTGCTTCTCTGCATATGGGATATAAAGGGGAAAAGCAGAATTAATAGCAAAGGACATGAGCTCTCCATCTCTCAGTAAAGGACACTTCAAAGGCTGGATGAGTTGTGTCCCATTGCCTCCAAGGTCACCAAGGGCTAAAGCTAACTGTGGAGTAATTGATAGGGTTAAAAGTTAAAGGAGAATAAGAATTACAGAGGACAACTAACTGCTGCCTCTTGGATGGAACATGGTCACAATGGCCCACAAAGGTTCCCTAAACACGTGTTACAGAGGATGCAATGGAGAGGGGAGTAATGTGAATACACTGTAGCCTCCCTCCACAAACATCCTGCAGGAAGGGGAACATGGTGACACTTTGTCTGTGCCGTATCTGTCCACCAAGGAAGATAGATGCCAAGGACAACTACCCAATTAAGTATTAATGACTAGAGTCACTCAAACTCCACTTAAACCTAAAGAAATAGTATAAAAGGAAGTTGGAAATGCGGAGAAATTGGAGGAAGATTTCCACCGAAACTGCTGGGATCAGCTGACAGGCCGAACCTGTCTTCCCCCCCTGTCCAGGGACACCTGTTGGGTGAGAAACTTATGCTATGCACACTGAATACTGCTTTTAAGGACTAGAGCTTGCTTTTGCTCCAGAATAGAAGATTGTTTTGTTTTAGAGTTTGTACTTGTGCTTACTTTATAGTCTTATTAGATTGCTTTAAATATGTTTTTGCATTTAGACACTATCACCAACTACCACAAATCTTTTAACTTGTCACGATTTGTATTAATAAAGAGTGTTATTCCATAAACTGTTAGAGTGAGTCCTTAATAAGGTGCTGACAAGTGGGAAGACCTGCTGCGGGGTCTCCCTTGCGCTGTTGCACGGCAGTCTCCAATCTTGTGAATCTGTCCGGTGAAGAGTTACCTTTGGGAGAAGGAATACCTGACAGACTGGATTGGACAGACATGGTTTTATTTTCCTTGGAGAACTAACAAACAAATAAATCTCTGTGGGTCAAGAAAATCTCCCCTCTCTAAGGGTCAGGTGAATCCCTCCCCCCTTTCATGTGACACTAACATACCCTGACTCACAGCATCTTATTGACAACACACACTAAGATGGTCATAGAGCTTCTTGATGAGAACCAGTTGGGGCAGAGGAAGGGCAGAGATTTTGCCTCTGTCTGCACCTGGTTGCTGCATGGACTCTAAGACTTTGCTTTGTGCTGGGCAAGGAGATTTATCCTTTTTCTCCTCCTACTGAGGCTACCACTGAGGGGCCCAGTGGGGGTAGAAGAGTGTCCCCATCAAAGCATCATCACCATTTAGTGTTAGCCCAGCCTACCTTGACACCAGGCCTGAGTTATTACAGTTTCCCTGGATGGCAACTCAACAGACTAACACACCCCCACAACAGAAAATGTTGTTGACCCTGCTTCTATTCCTAGCAACCTGTGATGTCCCCTGTGTATCTTTCTCTTTTATCTCACATTGATTCTTGGGAGTTTGCTTTCTTTATAAAAAAAAAAAAGTGAAACATTTTGCAGGTGTATTTTTAAATAGTATATTGTTTGCTTAAATTTTCAAATTTTCAGAGCTTGTTCTACTTGCTGCTGAAATGTACCTTAAAACTTGGACAGTACATTGAGCTTTCTTTGTGTATTCAGTGCAAGAGGGGATTTAAATTAACTTCTCATTTGGGAGAGACTATTTCTCTTAATAACTTCTCACCGCAGATTCACATATAGAATTCAGATCCAAAAGCTAAGCCTTTTTCAGGTATGCAGTGTTTGTGCTGTATTAATACATTCCTGCCTTCAGTAGGAGCCCATGTATGATGGGTTATCATATAAACTGATATTCAATTTTCTGGTTCAAAGTCCTTCCTTGTTTCTTGTGGGAAATCAATTGGATTGAGTTAGCAATTAGCCACAAAAGTTGAGCTAACTGCCCCAATCTCATCCTGCAATGCCAGGCAAGGCTTGTAGGGAAAAGCCAAGCATGGGGCCAGTAAGGCAAGAAAGGGCCTAGTTACAAACATTCTCCAGTGTGAGAAAATGTTGGGAACTATTTTTGTGCCATGCTCGAATAATAGGGATTTACGGGATTGCTGGCTGGGGAAACTGAATAGTGAATTTGTTTTCCTTCTGCTTCTCCTGTGGTGTGTGAAATGTGCTGATATATTTTATTTTGTCTTGTGGATTTTATTTCCTTTGTAGAGAAAAGCACCTTTTCCCACTTGTCTTGGGAAAGTAGCATGCCTACCAGGATGTGTAAGTGCAAGATGGGCCAACTCTCTCCTTTCCACACAGGTAAGAGCAGGGGAAGACATGCCCAAGGCCACCTTTTTTGAGGATCAAATAAACATCAGAGATGCCTAGAGCATCCCAAAACAATTTAAGTGCAGTAGGAGCATCCATGCCAGTGTCCCCAGCCAAATATCTTAGGTAGGAATCAACAGTTCAGCTTCCTCTTGGATGCTATGAATCCTGAGTCCCTGGTAGCCAAAAAGTGAGGGCTAGCAGGAGGAATGGAAGTCTACCTGTACTGGGTTTGCACGGCAAGGTTTTGTTAGTGGAGGGGCTACAGGGGTGGCTTCTCTGAGAAAATTCTCCCATGTCCAACAGAGCCAATGCCACCTGGCTCCAAGATGGACTGGCTGCTGGCCAAGACTGAGCCAATTAGTAAGGGCAGTAACACCTCTGTGATAACATATTTAGGAAGGGAAAAAGTTATTGTGCAGAAGTAATTGCATCCAGAGAAGAGAGGAGTGAGAATATGTGAGAGGAACAATTTTGCAGACACCAAGGACAGTGGAGAAGGAGGGGAAGAAGGTACTCCAGATGCCAGAGCTGAGATTCCCCTGCAGCCTGTAGTGAAGCCCATGGTGAAGCAGGCTGTTCCCCTGCAGCCCATTGGGGTCCACAGGGGTGCAGAGATCCACCTGCAGCCCATGGAGGAGACGCACACCAGAGCAGGTGGATGCCCGAAAGAAGGCTGTTGACCCCATGGGAAGTCCGTGCTGGAATAGGCTCCTGGCAGGACTGTCTTCTGGGAGAGGGACCGTACGCTGGAGCAGGGGAAAGACTCCTATCCCTGAAGAGGAAGCAGTAGCAGAAACAACATGTGATGAACTGACCATAACCCCCCTTCCCTGTCTCCTTGCACCGCTGGGGGGAGGAGGTAGAGAATCGGGAATAAAGTTCAGTCCTGAAAGGAGGGCTTGTTTTACTTCTCATTAACCTACTCTGATTTTGATTGGTAATAAATTAAATTATTTTCCCAAGTCGGGTTTGTTTTCTTTGAGATGGTAATTGGTGGGTGACCCTCCCTGTCCTTATCTCAACTCATGAGCCTTTTGTTATATTTTCTCTCTGTGCTGGTTTAAAGGTAAACCAGCAGGGGAAATGAACTCAACTCAAAAGAGAGATTATAAGTCAGAATAACAATTTAATAAAATAATACAATAAATACAATTATACTGATGCCTTAAGCCTCTAATGTTTTTTTTTTTTATTTTTCTAATATTTGTAAGAATTGTAAGTTTTATAAGTAAGTTTTAAAAGCAGCAACCTTCCCCCCCCTTGTCCCTTGTTCCTTTCCCTTTCTCCAGCACCCTTGTTTATACATTCCCTAACCCTCTTACCCCATTCTATGCTCCCCATATCAATCCTGCTTCTGAATACAGCAGAAGTGTTTAGTCTTTTGTCAAGGCAAGGCCTAGACAGTTGACAGAACAGCATATCAGGGCCTAAACCACAGAATACGGTCAAAAATTAGGTAACTATGTACCCTTTGTGCTCTGAAGATGGTGAAGATGATGAAGTAAAAGACCCCAGACCCATTTCTCAGGGGGTGGACCCGGGGCGGACCAGAGGAAGGGCCGCAGGGTGGGCACATCTGGGATTGGATGGATGGTATTATAAAATGTAACCTCTCAGGCACGGCCTGCGCGCGCGTCGTGTAACATCTTAGCCTTGGCAAATAAACCCTTTCTTATCTCACCCCTAATTAACTGCTCCTGGAGATTTTTTCAGCACCAAAATACACCGGCAACAATACAGACAAACAATTGGTTTTAACCCACAAAACCCAGATATATAACCCAGCACCCTGGGGCATGAACACAGTGGTGTTCATTGGACCCTCTGAGTCCAAAGGAAAAGGTGAGGGGAAAACCTGTTGGTGAGAGTGCTGTTGCAGTCTGGTCAAGAGTGGTGATTGCAGTCTGGTCAAAAAGTGGTGATTGCAGTCCAGTTGAGGGTGGTGGTCTGCAGTCTGGTTGAGAGCGGTGAGCTGCAGTCGCCCTGGACAAACTGCTCCAGTCAAGAAACTTACAATTGAGCTTTTTATACACTTTTTGCCAAGTAATTACATCACATATTATGAATATTCATTATATTGCAACTTTTTCTTTTAATATTCATAACAGGTGGAGTTGAGGCAGAGTTAGAGGCGTGGTCTTTAATTTGGGGAGAACTTCGATGGTCGTTCCTGTCTTCCTTCATCATGAACTCAGTGTCCTTTCATCATCATTTCATAAACTTTTGAACCTTCCCTAATTTGGGTAGTTTCCTTGTGCATTTGGCAGGGATTTTCAGTATCTGGCAGGAGTACCTGATTTCTTGGCTTGTCCCTTTTCTTATCTCCCTTTGTTTTTCTTCCATATGTCCTTTTTTGTGTGTGCTAGCATTTTTAGTTCTTTCTGTTCATGCTTATGTTCCCTCATGTCAGAGTGCCCTGTATTCTAGTGAATTTATTGCCTCCGCTATTTCTTAATACTAAGTTCTCTATGCCTTGCTTAAAGCCTGCATCTTGTGTTTAACTCTCTCTAATCCTTACATTGCTCTACTAAATTTGCTCGCCAGGTTTTACCTGGCTTCACTTCCACCATCACCCAAAGGAGCTGTTTGGGTGACAATCTCCTGAAGTAATTCTGGACTATAAAATCCATCACATCAGGTCCATCAGTGCCCATTTTGTGCTCAGTGCTTCCTCCTGGCATAGCAGGTGGAGTTTGTGAACTCCATTTCTAGGTAGTAAGCTCTTTCCCCGGCTTCCAGCTGTTTTGGTTTTGGCCCCTAGACGTTCCTTGAAAGCCAGGGCCCCAAACTCTAAATACCTAAGTTCCTTCCTAGAAATGTGACAGATTTAGGCACTTCTGAAGATGTCACTTTTGGGCTCTGACATTTTAAAAAAAATATCTGTGATTTCACAAGTATTTCTCATAGAAGCTGCAATCAAACACATAAACCAGCACAGTAAAGAGGTGAGAGAAGGAACTACAACCTAGCCTTGATAAGTAAGTGGCATTTTTCTTTGAAGTTTGCCTCATATTGGCTGATGATACACCAAAATGATCATGAATCCCAAGATCACAACCCTTCACTGACCCAACTGTGCTAACCTTTGTGTGAAACATGGGAACTATGCACCTGGGGAATTCTCAGGGCATGAAAAACCAAGATGCTCTTTCCTTCTGAGTCATTCCAGACTCTACAGTATGGTAGTCAAGTATTCCCCACCAGACTTAGATGAGACCAGAGTTCCCACGTCTTTCCCAGCCTCAAGGCCACTGCTTGTTGGGGGCCTGGCCCCATCAGAGAGGATAGACATTGTCCTCAGCACTTGGCAGTTTCTGCCTCTGGTTATGAAAAGACTCTCCATGTCCAGGATTGTCTGTGCTGCCTGCAGTGTTCCAGTATGTGCAATGAACTTCCAGGAAGGCTACGCAGCCTGATGGAAAAATCAATGTTGACCCTATGAAACTAGCTAACTAAGGGCAATTCCTGGGCACCAGAAGAATGTTAACAGTCACTTCCACAAAATGCAGAGAAAATGAAACATACAAAAACAAGTGAAGAAATAACAAATAACAGGGCTCAAATGATGCTATTTACATGGTATTTGCAAGTATTTGAAATAAGTTGTTTAGGTTTCATTTCACTTGGCTCTTCTACTTTTTACCATTGTACTTGGCAAAATACATCCACGTGGTTTGTTGTCCTCCTTCCCATGAAGTGGTTATAGGTGACTGAGCACACTGTGAGTACAGGTGTGATGGTTTGCAGAGCCAACAGGCAATCATTAGCAATAGCAGCAGGGCTGGTACAGTTTGGGGAGAGACAGCTTTACCCAAATCCACCTTCCTGCTGGCTTTTCATGAATTTTCCAGACAGACATTTCCTTGAAGAAACAAGATAGAGCAGAGGAGGCTGAGAAGTAGCCTGTATGAGTAGCCTGCATGTGCCTTTGACATTAAGAAGTATGCCCAATTTAGAGTCTGAAGATCCTCTCTAGTCATTAGCAAGGTTGCTTTGTTGGGTAATCTACCCGGCTCTCCATGCTTGAGTGGAGCCAAGCAGGATTAGCTTTGGTTTCAGTGGAGAGCTCAGAGAACACAAACAACTGTGCTGTCAGCCTGATGCACTGGGGAATTTGTCTGACCAGTTTCATTTTAGTAAATCCTGAACATTGTGTTAGAAGAGAAACATGTAGAGTGGCACATGTGTGTGTTCTTGTGTGTATGTATGTGGGGAAGGGGTCCAGGATCCTTTCAATACCACTATACTACTCTGTACAGCATGAGGGACATCTCTTTGTCTGGACCTGCGAACCACCACATCACATCTCACTCCTCCTTTCTTGTCTACCTTGACACTTCATCTTTAAGGCACTTTGTCCCCATATGACATTAAAATCATTTAAAGAAAGAAGATAAATCCACTCAACAAGCAAGCTGTTACCTTTATGCTAGCCTCACACTAGCCTGTTCTGTTTGCTGACCCCATCTGGGCCATTCAGCATCTGCTCCAAGTGCTGCTTCAAGTTAAGCTCTACTGGTGACAAGACAACAGCCAAGGAAGCCCACAGAGCTTCCAATAAGACAGGAGCAATACCAAAGTATATAGGAGCAAAGGAAATACATGCTACAGACACGATCAGGACCATAATCGGCTAGGCCCTGCCTCCTGTCTGGCAGTGATCTCATGATATAACTGCACACAAAGATCCTCAATAAGTTGGTGCCCTAGCAAGCTAAGCACTCAGCAAACCACTCCTGCCCTGATGTGCTTTGCCCTACCTGATTCAGGATGTGTCAGAGGATGGGCAAATAACTGTATGTTGACAAATGGAGAACACACTCTCATGGGGAACCTCACTTAGAGAAAATTGCATGTAAGACAAGAAGGACTGAATTCCCCCCTTACTACTGGGAACAGCTACAGACTTAATGAATTATTCAATGAAATACTGTATTACTCAGTTTTCAGGACTTAAAGAGCACAATTGACTGTCTCAAAACTGTCAAAGCCACAAAAGGAACTTGCTATAAGTGGTTCAAAGTGCCCCTGCATCATATTCCAACAGCTTGGTAGCAGTGTATTGCCTGCAAATGGATACACCAACTGTAGAGATGATGTCCTTCTGGCTCTGAAACATAGAAGAAACTCTAGGTACTTCCAAATCCCTATGGGTCAGCACCTCAGCTTTTAGGGGCAGTCCAAGAGATCGGTCCTCTCCTGCCCCAGTCAGAAGGAAAGGAATCCCCAGGCGCAGGCCACATGGTGAACTCTGGTTCTTTCTGTGTGACCAGGGGGAAGACATGAGGAAGTGGGATGGTGAACCCACCTCTAAACTGGAAGCTCTGGTACGTGAATTGAGAGGGAAGAGAACTGTTAAGAAGGGTTCACCCAAGAAGGCAGTCAGTGTAGTTGTTGAAGAGACCCAAGAAAGCAATGAGCAATGTCCCAGACGTAAAAGAATTGAAATCACCTCCTTTGATCCTGGTGAGGGGATTTTGGGTCTGGCATCACAAAGGTCAGACAGTGAATACTCTGACCAGGATCAGGAAATAAAGGGTCCCTGCCTTCAGCCAGGAGGAGGAAAGGGATGGCCGGACATACTGGACTGTGGGGATTCGATGGCCTGACACATCAGATCCACAGAGGTATAGAGCTTTAGTAGATACAGGTGCACAGTGCACACTGATGCCATCAAGACACAGGAATGCAGAACCCATCTAGATCTCTGGAGTGACAGAGGGATGCCAGGAGTTGTCTGTACTAGAGGCTGAAGTGAGTTTAACAGGGAACAAGTGGAAAAAGCACCCCATTGTGACTGGCTCAGAGGCCCCTTGTATCCTTGGCATCGATTACCTCAGGAGGGGATACTTCAAAGATCCAAAGGGATATCGATGGGCTTCTGGTGTAGCTACTATAGCTACAGAGAAGATCAAACAATTATCTACCCTGCCTGACCTCTCAGAGGATCCCTTCGTTGTGGGATTGCTGCAAGTTGAAGACCGGCAAGTGCCACTTGCTACCAAGACAGTGCACCAGTGGCAATACTGCATGAACCGAGACTCCATAATTCCTATCCATAAGCTAATTTGATGACTGGAGAGCCAAGGAGTGATCAGCAGGACCCGCTCACCCTTTAACAGCCCCATATGGCAAATGCGAAAGTCTAATGGGGAGTGGAGGCTGACAGTGGACTATTGTGGCTTGAATGAAGTCACGCTGCCTCTGAGTGCTGCTGTGCCAGATATGTTGGAATTTCAATATGAGCTCGAGTCAAAGGCAACTGAGTGGTGCCACAATTAACATCTCTAATGCGTTTATCTCAATCCCTCTGGCAACTGAGTTTGCCTTCACATGGAGGGGTGTCCAGTATACCTGGAATCAACTGCCCCAGGGGTGGAAACACAGCCCTACCACCTGCCATGGACTGATCCAGACTACACTAGAACAGGGGGAAGCTCCAAAACACCTGCAATATACTGATGATATCATTGTGTGGGGCAAGACAGTAGAAGAAGTTTTTGAGAAAGGGAGGAAAATAATCCAAATCCTTCTGAAAGCTGGTTTTCCCATAAAACTAAGTAAGGTAAAGGGACCTGCATGGGCGATCTAGTTCCTGGAAATAAAATGGCAGGATGGATGCCGTCATGTGCCCATGGATGTGGTGAACAAAATAGCAACTATGTCTCCACCAGCTAAAAAGAAGGAAACGCAAGCTTTCCTAGGCCTTGCGGGGTTCTGGAGAATGCACATTCCAAGTTATAGTCAGCTTATGAGCCTCCTCTATTGAGTGACCCAGAAGAAAAACCATTTTGAGTGGAGTCTTGAGTAATAACAGGCCTTTGAGCAGGTCAAACAGGAAATAGCTCATGCAGTAACTCTTGGGCCTGTTTGGACAGGACCAGTCGTGCAAAATATCCTCTATGCTTCTGTCTCAGTTTAATGAGACTGAAGTGTTTTGCTAAGGAAAATGAGTTATGAGGAAGACCAAACTCCGCCCTCTAAGCAACTGTAAATCTGAAATTGAGAGGCTCCAACTGAGGAAGTATGGAGAAAGAAAAAATAACAACCCTTTATTAAAGGATATATGTGTATTGGCAGAACAACAAAAGAACACAAAAAAACCCAAACAATAATTCTGTACCCAAAAATCCCCTTCAAAAAGGAAACAGTTCAATACTTTCTGCCTTTTGGCACAATTCTAACCACGATCAGCAGGGGGCACTGTTGGATCTCTGGAGGAGCAGAGCCTGCAGTTGCTTGGTGGTAGTCAGCAGGGGGTGCTGTTGGGCTCTGGCAGTTGACACGTGGGGCCCCAGTGCATGGGAGAAGCCAAAAATGGAGATCTCCCCCACCACCACCGAGAAGGGGAAGGGGAAAAGGGGAAAAAGGGGGCTTTTCCCACTAAACTCACACTGTCTACAGCTGGTTGTGACCGGGATTTCTCCCCTTCCGTTGATGGACACAAGCCGCTGCCAACACGGGAGCAGAGGAGGGAAAGGGCGACCTCCTCCCCAAAAGGTTCCTCTGCAGATGGGTCAAACCTCTCCAATGAAATCCGAGCAGGTCTGGGCTGGGGGCAGAACAGGGCACAGGAAAACAGAGGCAAACAGGGGCAGGAGCAGCCAGATGACCAGGCTGAAAACAAAGTGAACCTCGGACCCCTCCAACACACATCCTCCCTCAGTCAGGGCAAAAGTAAAGTTTCCCAAGGAGAAAAGCAAAAAAACTCCACACCTCTCCCCCCCAGTCTTCTGAGGGCTATCAACCTGGAATGTGGGCTGTCAGCCAGTTCTTTTGTGTGTGTGAATCACCCTAGCCAAACCACCCTCCCCCGTTCAATATCTTTCTTTCACAATGATGCAGGGGAAAGGAAAATTCACTGCTTGTTTTTTTAGAACAAGTAAACCTCTGACAACTTAAGCTGGGGAGCATGGTCTCAGCTGGAGCCTCTGGTAAAGAACATAAGGAGAAACTCGGTCGACCATTAGGGTTTTGGAGCTGGGGTTATTGAGGATCAGAAGCCCACTACATGCCAAATGAAAAGAAGATATTAGCAGCCTATGGGGGTATTCAAGCTGCCTCAGAGGTTGTTGCGACAGAAGCATGTCTCCTTGGCACTGCAATTGCCTGTGCTGCACTGGATGTTCAAAGGGAACATCCCCTCAACACATCATGCAACCAGTGCTACATGGAGTAAGTGGGTAGCATTGATTACAGAACGGGCCCGAATGGGAAAACCCAGTTTCCCTTGGAAAATATTATGGACTGGCCAGAAGGAGTATTTGGAGCATTGTCTGAGAAGGTGACTCGTGCCCAAGAAGCACCACCATATAATGAGTTACCAGAAAATGAAAGAAGCTATGCTCTCTGTACCGATGGATCCTGCTGTGTGATAGGAAACCATCGGAGGTGGAAAGCTGCTGTGTGGAGTCCCACAAAAGAAGTAGTTGAGACTGCTGAATGAGAAGGCAAGTCAAGCCAGTTTTCAGTATTGAAAGCCATCCAACTAGCCCTAAAGATTGCTGAATGAGAAAAGTGGCCTGTACTGTATCTCTATACTGACTCCTGGATGGTGGCTAATGCCCTGTGGGAGTGGCTACAGCAATGAAAGGAGACCAACTGGCAACGCAGGGTAAACCCATCTGGGTTGCTGCATTGTGGCAGGACATCGCTGCATGTGTAGAAAACATGACTCCGAAGGTGCATCATGTTGATGCTCACATGCCCAAAAGTTGAGCCACTGAAGAACATCAGAACAATGAGCAGGTGGATAAGACTGCCAAGACTGGAATAGCTCAGGTAGGCTTGGACCGGGAGTGGAAGGGTGAGCTATTTATATCCTGATGGGCCCATGAAAGATCAGAACATCTAGGAAGTGATGTGACGTAGATGGGCTCGTGATCGAGAGGTGGACCTGACCATGGAGGCCATCACACAGGGCCACATGAGTAAAATCTCCTTGGAATAGAGGGCAGTGTCTGGGTTTCCAATATGGTGAGGCCTGGCAAGTTGACTACATTGGACCACTGCCATGAACACACCAGGGCAAGAGCTATATACTCACCATGGTGGAGGCAACAACTGGCTGGCTGGAAACATATCCTGTAAACCAGGCCACTGCTTGAAACACCATCTTTGGCCTTGAGAGGCACATTCTGTGGCGACATGGTACCCCAGAGAACATCGAATCAGAGAATGGGACTCATTTTTGAAATAACCTTATGAACTCTTGGGCAAAGAAACATGGCATTGAGTGGATCTATCATATCCCTTATCACCCACAAACCTCTAGAAAGACTGAGAGGTATAATGGACTGCTGAAGACTTTGTTAAGAGTGTTGGGTTAGGGACACAGAAACATTGGTATGCAAATTTAGCTGAAGCTACTTGACTGGTCAACAGTAGGGGATCTGCCAACCGCCCTGGTCCTGCCCAAACAAAACCCCTACATACTGTGGGAGGAGATAAGGTCCCGATACTATACATGGGGAAGTGGCTGGGGAAGGCGGTGTGGATTTCTCCTCCCGTGGGAAAAGACAAACCCATTCATGGGATTGTCTTTGCTCAGGGACCAGGGTGTATTTGGTGGGTAATGGGGAAGGGTGTGTGCCTCAACGAGATTTAGCTTGGGGAAAAAATAATCTGTGGTGTTAGTTGTATGTTGCAGGAAGTAAAGTAACAGGAATGACACGAAGCGATGAAGAACGAATTTTGCGAGGAGCAAGGAGAGTGTGATGATGACCCAAGCCAGGCTGGTGTCGGTGTCCAACGATCGAGTGTGCTGCTTCTCCTGTCCTGAGTACCCATCCTGATGGAATGGAGCCCAAGTCATGGATCTGGAGGGGTAGAAGAAGCCCATGAAATGGGAAAATAATATCTATCTGTAAAAGGAGAGTGGATAGTAGTTTATAAAAATGTATAAATCTGTATGTTGGGTATAAAGATGGTTTAAGGATGTAAGTGTTGGTAAGAAGGGATTTCAGTAATGAGAAATAAATAGAATGGAACAGTCAGAAGATACATGAATTATGAGGGATCTGAGTATGGTGCAAATGGTATGGAATAAGGGGTAGAGATTGTATTAGGTTTGAGATGGAGTTCATTTCCCCATAGCAGCCCTCACAGTGCTGTGCTTTGCATTGGTAGCTAGAAAGGTGTTGATAACACACCAGTGTTTTGGCAACTGCTGAGCAGTGCTGGTACAGCATCAGTTCTGTCTCTCAACATTCCCCCCCCCCAATCCCAGGGGCTGGGGGTGGGCAAGATCCTGGGAGGGGACACAACTAAACCAGCTGACCCAAGCTAACCAAAGGGATACTCCAGACCATATGACGTCAGCTCAGATATAACAGCTAAGCAAAGGAGGAGGAAGGGGGGGCATTCATTATTTTAGGATGTTTGCTTTGTGGAGCAACCATTACATGTGCTGAAGCCCTGCTTCCCAGGAAGTAGCCAAACACCGCTTGCTGATGGGAAGTAGAGAATAAACCTTTGTTTGTGCCTGTGCAAACTTGGGCTTTTGCTTAAGTAAACTGCCTTAACTTATGAGCTGTTTTCCATCTTATTTTCTCTTCCCTGTGCATCTGGGAAAGGGAGTGGTAGAGTGACTTGGTGGGTACCTGGCATCCAGTCAAGGTCAACCCACCACAGCATTATTGCTTCTGCCGTTTCTGTTTTTTCTCCTCTGTCTTGTCTCCTCTGTCTTTTTTACATACACATCACCCCTGTGGACAACCCGTGAACTGAGGAAAAGTCCCTGGAAGACAGTGTTTGAGCCAAGGGGTAGTGGTGCAAGGACTTAAAGAGCACAACCGACTGTGTTAAAATGCTGTCAAAGTCACAGAAGGAACTTGCTATAAGATAAACCACCACAGCAGGAACTTGAGATAAGCACAGAAGAGAGGAAGTTGCAACAGGAAGGTGCTACTTCCAGGTCTAGCAGAGGTGAGGTTTAATTAGCATCTCCTAGTTCATGCATCCAGAAAAAAATTCCCACTGTGACAGACTGTGGGAAAGGAAGCAACTGCTTATATACATGCCATACCAAGTTATGGGAATGGCATCTATGCCCTGTGGATACCTGGAACTTGGACTGTATAAAAGTGATACCATAGAAGAATGACTCCGGCACCTCCAACACCGAGAAGACCAGGGTGAAGAAGGGCCAGCGGGATGCTATGGGATCCATAGGGTGTGATATCTTTCTACTTAATCTGTCTCTCTCTCACTCTCTTTCTCTCCCCCCCAACCTTTCCTATTTCTTTCTATCTGTCTACTTCACGTTTTACTGTTAAATAAAACCCATACTATTGACTTTGACATATGGTCTCATTTGCACTATAATTCAGGCAGAGGCATCTCTTAATAATTGAATCATAACATCGATGCAATTTAAAATGGTTACCTGTTTAGCTGGCTGGATGTGTCTAGCTGCTTCATGGTGAGGGAAGATAGTAATGGAGCATGGGAAGCAGAATGGACTTAATGTGAATGTGTTTATGTTAAAAATCAGATTTGAATATATCATTCATCTAGTTTCAGTCTTTAAATGAAATCATAACCAGTTTTAATAATGTATTCCTCTTTTAAAATACGACATGCTGAACAGCTTCTTTGTTACATGTTGCTCCGCCCAAAACCAGAAATGTCAAAAGTAGTCATATGTTTTGGTCTGCTACAGAACTGCTCCTTTTGTGATTTCAGGCAAAGCACATGAGCCAGGAATTTGGTGAACATCATTCTATGATATACTGAAGATCTACTTGGAGGGTCAGACCGCCCCCTAAATCCACAGTTTCCATTTGTCCCAAGACAAGGCTATGGCTATGGTTGGACAGTGGTGGGTGGAGAGTGGTTTAGGATGCCATCACCTCTCACTGCCACCGTGTGTGACCACGTGCATCCTCCTCATTTGAGGCAGTCTGATAGGCACAAATGCCATTTGGTGGCAGACTAGGCTGATTTGGGTCTGGCTGAGCTGAAGTTCATTTCCCCACAGTAGCCCTCACCGTGCTGTGCTTTGCATTGGTAGCTAGAAGGGTGTTGATAACACACCAGTGTTTTGGCTACTGCTGAGCACAGCATCAGTACTGTAACATTCCTTCCTCAATCGAGGGCAAGATCCTGGGAGGGGACTCAAGTAGACCAGCTGACCCAAACTGACCAAAGGGATATTACATACCATATGACATCAGCTCAGATATAAAAAGCTGAGACAAGGAGCAGGAGGGCAGGCATTCATTGTCTCCAATGGCTGCCTGCTGAGAAACTGTTACGCGTGCTGAAGCCCTGCTTCTCGGGAGTGGCCGACCATCGCTGCTGATGGGAAGTAGAGAATAAACCCTGCTATCTTTCGCTTTGCTTTGCTTTTGCGTGTGCAAGCTTCCACTTTGTTTTCATTTTAAATAAACTGCCTTATCCCAACCCACGAGTTGTTTTTCCACCTTACTCTATCCCCTGTCCCGCTGGGGAGTGATAGAGCAGCTGGATAGGCACCTGGCATCCAGCCAAGGTCAACCCACCACACTTCCTTTGCACTGTGGGTTGGAATCATGCAGACACTGACTGCTCCTGTCTCTGTTGAGACCCACTGGTTGAACCTCGCTAACTTAATTGCTTTTGAACCTGCCTGACTAGGAGGTGATGGAACTTCCTGCTATGGGGACATTGCAGTGTTAGTCCATGGGATTTGCTGCAGTGGGAAGACAATGAGAAATTAATCCAGTGGGACAATATTGTATTTTTCCATCTTCAAGGTCTATGAGATGAAATTTTGAGATGTATTTGACTCTTTGTCCCCCACTGCCAGCCAAGATTGTTTCAGAGGCTGAGGACTGCAGCAATTTCCTGATGAAATATACCTTCTCAAGAAAGCTGAGAATTTAAATTACGCAGTAAATAAAATTAATCTGTCTGTTCACATACTGATAAGTTATCAAGAGAGTCTTCAGAAAACGGAGGGAAAAAGAACAAAATGCTGACTACAACTTCTAATTTGAGCCCAAGTCCCAATTTCAGCTCACTTGCATCATTTAGCTTGGGGACATTAGCCTGCTTATAGTCAACACTGAAATCATCACTACCTTTCACCTCTGACAGAATTTGTCAGCAAGGACTGTGTCACTTCTTGGAGAGATTTCAGGGTACATAAATCAATAGGGGCTTTGCCTGCGGGCTGTATAGAAAGGGAGGTATAAGAATGCTGTGTGCTGTGGCCACGCTGATTCTGATGCGGGTTGCGCTACCCAGGGAGATTTGGAGAGTGTAAGTGTGACCATGCAGTCAGCATTAGCGCAGCTGATGGCCATACCTCCCTGCATTGTAAAGAAAAGCAATTTTTACTAAACAGGGGTAGCAGAAATGAAAAGGATCCATATGCGGTCAGCCCCCTCCTCTGAATAGAGGGAATATGGTTTAAAGCTGATACGTGCTGGGCACCAGCATTGATTATTCAGGAGAGGTCATCTGAATCAGGATTGTTTCACCCAGCTTCAGAAAAGACTTTAGATAAGCAAGGGTCAGACAGCTAGGTCATCCAACTACCAACTTGAGCAAGTTGTGGGAGACACTGTATTTTCAGCAGAGCATGTTGTTTTTGCTGACCCACCTCAATTTGGGGAAATTAGTGTACTACATCTAATTGTCAGAACTGGCTAGCTAAAAAAGGTGTGGAAATATGTCTTCCCAAGTCCCTCTTTGACCAGGTTTTAAACATCTAAATAGCTGCATTTTCTTATGTTTTTCTGATCTGGCTGCTGCTCTGTCCCTTTGGCATGGCTGAGAGCTGGCACAAACACCAACAGGCTTTGAGTGGTTTTAAGCTTCCCTGAAGGCCTGATCAGACACAGAACTGATAAATGACCTAGGGAGTATAAAGACAATATTTGCATCTCTTTTCTGAGGATATAGCTCTTAACTTCTCATATAGGAGTGTATTGGGTCTGGCTGAGCTGGAGTTTTTTTCCCCACAGTAACCCTTACAGTGCTGTGCTTTGCATTGGTAGCTAGAAGGGTGTTGATAATGCACCGGTGTTTTGGCTACTGCTGAGCACAGCACCAACACTGTAACATTCCTTCCTTAGTTGAGGGCAAGATCCTGGGAGGGGAACCAAGTAGGCCATCTGACCCAAACTGACCAAAGGGATATTCTATACCATATGACGTCAGCTCAGATATAAAAGCTAAGGCACAGAGCAGGAGGACAGGCATTCATTGTCTAATGGCTGCCTGCTGAGAAACCGTCACACGTGCTGAAGCCCTGCTTCTCGGTAGTGGCTGACCATCGCTGCTGATGGGAAGTAGAGAATAAATTCTGCTATCAGCTTCACTTTACTTTTTGCTTTGAATAAACTGCCTTATTCCAACCCATGAGTTGTTTTTTTCCACCTTATTCTCTCCCCTGTCCCGCTGGGGAGTGATAGAGCAGCTGGGTGGGCACCTGGCATCCAGCCAAGATCAACCCACCACAAGGAGTTACTGCAACAAGCAGTCAGTGCATTGCATGCAGGGCAATGAAGGGCTCATTCTGGGATAATGCTCACCAAGAGTGTTGACTGTACAAGTTACAGAGAAGTTTCTGATGGTCAGATTGATGTCAATTTTTGCATTTCCCTTCAGAAAGCACACACCAAACAGAAGTGCCATGCTATTCCTTAGCACAGAGGAGGATAGGTAAATGACTGCTCTGGGTCTGACCAAAACTATCATCCACTTACAGTAAAAGTGTCTCCAAAAGTGGCTTTATGTTCCATCAGTATGTCCCTGTCTCAGCCTCAAAACTCATTTATCTGACCTTCATGTGATTATAGGGAGGAAGGGCTTCTCTGTTTATATGTTATTGGGCTTTGATGCATAGGAGAGCAAGGCATCCAGTGTAGTTAGCCAGCTAGCAAAGAAAACCTTATGGCTGTAACTTTAGGTAAAAAATTTACTATTTTGAACACAGAGCACATTACCTCTTGTAGTGGTTTGAACCAGGTTTTCCCCCTGAAGCTAAGAAAGTGGTAACCCCAAGGGGTGGTGACACTGGAGATTTGAACCAATCTGAACTCCTGTGAAATATAAACATACCACAACCAGACCGGAAGAAAAGGTTAGTTGTAGTTTGGTTGTAGAGGTAGTAGCCATGTTCTGAGGCCACGAGGAGCAGAGGGCAGAAGCCCCCTGGGGGGCTTTGGCCCCCCAGCCCCCAACAGGGCCTGCGGGGACCTGGAACAGCATAAAGCTGGGCTAGGTGCCTGCAGTTGAGAGCTAAGGAAGTTTTCTCCACCGTGAGTGAGCAGAGACAGCAGCGGCAGAAGCAGTGTCCAGAAGCGATGGCAGAAAGCCAAAAAAAGATAAGAAGTGGCAGAGGCATTACAGCCAAGGAGGAGAGACACAGTGTTGTCCGAAAAAGAAGCTAGCAGCAGCCGAAAGAGAGAACTGAGTTCTACAGAGAGGAAGTTTGGGGGTAAGAACTGCAAAACTCCCCTAAACTTTCTTTGAGATCCCTCCAAAATGGAGGGGGGTGGACTCTTACTGTTAGAAGTCCTAAATGGAGTAAAGGAGCTAAGAAGTTTAGTTGTCCTGAAAGCTCAGCCAGGACAGTGTGTGGAGGGTGACCTTGGGGTCCTCCCTTGCTGCAAGCTACAAAGAAGCTCGCAGCCATCTTGAGGCAGGGCACAGAAGCTCTGCAAGGAGCTTGAATCTCCTGAAGATACCAGACTGTCACGAAGACCCCCTGTGTTTCGTGATATGGCCGGGGGGGTGTTTGGATAGCCCCCTCGTGAGTGCTGGCAGAAATCCAGCTATCAGCTGCTGCATGTGAAGAGGACAGATGACTGCTGCCTTAGAAGATACTGCTGCTCAGAGTAGAGACTAGAAGGAATCTGTCCTTCTTCCCTCCTGGACTTTTATTTGGAGGGGAGAAGAGATCTGATCCATTGTAAATACTTATGTCATGGTAGAGATGGTTGAGATCGTGTGTATAATGTATTATAATATTTATTTATTTGTACAGTCATTGTTATATATTTCCCTTTCCCCCATTTTGAGTCTTGTGTGTTTGTCTGGAAAACCCATCTCACATTGGATTGAGATGTTAGAGGGGGCTAAGACTAGAGAATTAGATTTTTGGGGATCTCAAACCATGACACCTCTTCATGGCATGGTATAATCGTGAATCATCTTTGTGAAACAGTAAGCTATATTTTACTGATGGAAGAAACTATTTAACTGATTTGCCTTAAAGCTGTGTAAAGCACCCATGGCAGCAGGGGAGGAGAGAACTGTGATTCCTAGCTTCCAGTCCTCTGCCTGAGCTTTCTCTGCAGCCATTTCATTTAGACAGGTTGCAACTATGTAGCAGCAGGATGCAATTAATCTCTCTTCATCTTTGGTTGTCTTTCTGCACTGATTTCAAAGGCATCTATTGTCACAGTTCCCATCTCACAAGGGCATCATGTTCTGATTCTGATTCAGTGCTGTATCACTTAATTTTTAAGGACTGAGTATTTTATTTCTAATGGCTGCAAAATACCAAATATAAAGATTTCATTCATCACTGTCAAAACTGGAATATATGAACAGCATCAATTTTATTGAAATGTGGGGTATTTTTAATCTTTCACATTTACCTTCAGAAAGGAATTTATTTGGTATTTGCATGTACTTTTCAAAGAATATTTTTTCTGCCAGCCAAAAGAACAGAGTTAGATAGCTGGGGACATGTTACATGTTTGCAACCTAACAAGCCCAGTTAAAAAGTTTCAGTTTATAAATGGAACTTTACAAAATACCATCCATAAAACTAAGATATTCTTTCTTCTAACGTATTTTAAAGGGACAGAGAAAATTATTTCACCTGGAAAGAACTTCTGAAAATGCTCCCTCATAATTTCTATTCAAATGAACACAGGTTTAAGACAAAGCCATTTGCTTGACCCTGCTGTATGGTGTATCAGACAAAACAAAGAAAAAGAAAGAAGTCTATGAAGTGCAATTTAACTCTATTAATTTAAATTGCTCTCTTCATTTAAAGCATCACTTATGATAAGTCATAATATACCAGATAAACATAGTTAATATTAGTGCCCACATCAGTTTTGTTATGGGTCCTAATGTTCTGTGAAGAAGCATTAAGGTCACTGAGGCATGCAGTAAGTGTGTCATGTATTTAGGATGATGCCTTAAGATTCTTAAGGCATCAAGGAGAGTAACAGTTTGTGGTGGGAGAAAAAAGATTTCCCCCTGAAGTTATAAAATGGTAACCCCCCAGGGAGTGGTTGCCCTTGGGTTTGAGCCAATGAGCGCTTCTGCAAAATATAAACATATCACCCAGACCGGAAAAGAAGGGTAGTAGTTGTAGTTGTTGTTGGAGAGGTGGCCATGTTGTGAGGCTTGCGAGGAGAAGGGGCAGGAGCCCCGCTGGGGGGCTCTGCCCCCCCCCCCAGCCCCTGGCTGGGGGGCTACAGGGACTTGGAACAGTGTTAGACTGGGTTAAGTATCTGTAGCTGAGAAGCTGGGAGTTTTTCTCCTCCACCGTGAGCAGCAGCAGGAGCAGCGTACAGAGAACAGTGGCAAAGAGCCAGAAGATATTATTTTTTCACTTATATCTCCTTACATTTTGTCTCTCTGTATTGGTGAAAGGGGGAGAGATTTTAATAAAAGGGGAGGGGGCTAATTTGTTGGAATCTCCACCCCAGCATTTGTCTTAAACCAAGACAAATCTAAAATCACCAACTACATACAAGCATAAGGTTTATTGTGGTAGTTGCCTATTTGGCTGCCTGACTGGAGCTGAATTTGAGATGAGAGGAACAGAATTGTAAGAGTAGAAGAAAAGAGGAGAGAAACAGTCTGAGGATCTCAGCAAGCAAGGTTTTATTGCAGTAGCACTAAGGGACTAGTGAGTGTGTATAGAAGACATGTAGTTCCTTGTACGAAGAAATAGACAGAAAACAGACTGTGCATAAGGAGTACAGACAGCTAAAATGGCAGATGTATGTATGGTTCCTCGTGGTTCCAACTTCAGTTTGAATTATCTTTCAATAATTAAGATTTACAACAGGTTTTGACTTGTACACAGATTTAAGTACAGTGACAGTGTGTTGAATTTAATGATGAAAAAGTGAAGTGAGGAGGATCAGGGCTTTTTCCCTGATAAAAACTTTGCCAAAGTCTGTGCTAATTCTAATCCCTTTTAAAGGACTTTATAAGAAATTACCTGCCTGCCCTTCAGCCAGGTGGTACTGCTGGGTGGACAGACAGGGGAGAGAAGAGAAGTCAGCAGTGGGAAGATGCTGGCTGGGTACTGCATATTTGCTGCTGGAGTGGGCAGCAGGATGTGCAAGGAACAAACCCCTATAGACTGCAATTTAGAGCAACAGACGTGAGTCAGGGATTGTTATGTTAAGGTATTGATGCCTTAAGGTCCATCTGTTTTTTTGATTTTTCTAATTTTTATAAGTTTTATAATAAGTTATATAGCAGAAGTAGATTTAGAAGCAGCAGCACTTATTCCCTTACCCTTGACACAGAAACTACACACATTCTCCAACCCTTTTACCCCATTCTATGCTCCCCATATCAATTATACCCCTGGATTCCATTAGAACATGTTTAGTCTCACTCTAAGATAGGCCTGTTCTGTTTGGAGAATGCTTGTATCTTAACCTAAAGCGCAGAACACAGAAACTGGGTGACTGTGTACCCTTTGTGCTCTGAAGAAATGAAGATTGATGAAGAGGTGGTCTCAAAAGACCCCAGCCACAATTTCCAAGGGGCGGATTGAAGGTGGTCCAGGACAAAAGCCAGTGGGTGGACAAAACCTGAGATTGGACAAGCAGTATTATAAATTGTAAACATCTGTAACAGAGAGTAGCGCGCATCTTGTAACCTTGTGCCTGAGGCACAAATTAAAACCTTATCTCACCTTCAAAACTAATTTGCCTCGGAGTTTTTTTTCTCCCTGAATTTTCTTTTAGGCATCAATATGGTGGGATTTCAGAGAGCCTTTGCAGATGCAGAGATGGAAGTCTTTTTTGTTTTCCTTTTTGCTACAAATTTTTGTAAAGAAACTAATTTTCCTGTTTATAATCTATTTTGAATCAAGAACATAGATTACCATTACCGACTGACTGACTGCATGCAGAGTTAGTAGTATCAACTGTTGTCTTTTTTGCCTCATTATTTCTCTCCATACAAGCATCGGCAACTTTAAGTCATACTGAATCTTAAATTACCCCAGAGACAGAAAGTAAGGATAGTGGGATTATCTGTCCTGGAGACAACTTCAGTTTAAAGCAACATCAGAAACCCTCTCTGAATGCACAGACTGAGGCATCTGCAGGAGATGGGGGTTAAGCCTACTACACTTTGCTCACTGGAAAGGCCTTGGTGCCTGGGACAGTGACTGTATGGTTTTCTTACTTTACTCAGTGTTAAATGCACTCTGCTTACTTTGGTTGACCATGTGAAAAACCATACTTAGGATTCACCACTAGCTCCATAATCTGGCTATCTGCACAGACCTCAGGAAGGTAAACAGACATCTTCCAATGACAGTGTAAGGCATCACCCTGAGAGATTGTGTTTACCAGGTATATCTGACAGTCTCCAAGTTAAGCTACCATTTGCAACTAGTATCATCCAGCTAAAATGATCTCTGTATCTTGCTGTCTCAGAGAGAGCTTTGGTACCTAAAAATGTCTCAAAACATTGTTGGGCCAAATGAACAAAGCAAAAGTCAGTGCTTCAGTAGATGATGCCTACGGGGCACTCTCTGGAAATCAGACTTGGGTGACTTCAACACTGCTGGACAGGCAGAAGGTTCTGTATGTAGCAAACCCTAGAGGCTTTAAAGGACTGCCCCTAAGAACAGGTTTTACAGTAATGGCCATTTACAAATAATGACATATCACTACCTACCCTTTTCTTCCACCTAAAATACCACGTTTCCTCCACAGAGCACAGCTCAGAGTACTTAATCTTTCAAAAACCCTGTTTGATAACCACTGCTAAAGGCCCTCTTGAGTGCTAACTACATGACTGAGTATTCAGGAAGCAAGAATCACAGAATCGCAGAATCACAAAATGGGTAAGGCTGGAAGGGACCACAGTGGGTCTTCTGGTCCAACCTCCCTGCTCAAGCAGGGTTGTCCTAGAGCACATGGCACACAATTGTATCCAGACAGTTCTTGAATATCTCCAGTGAGAGAGACTCCACAACCTCTCTGGGCAATCTGCTCCAGTGCTCGGTCACATTCACAGTAAAGAAGTTCTTCCTCGTATTCAGTTGGAACTTCCTGTGCATCAGTTTCTGCCCATTGCCTCTTGTCCTATTGGTTGGCACCACTGAGAAGAGCCTGGCTCCATCCTCTTGACACCCGCCCTTCAGATATTTATATATGTTGATAAAAGTAAATAATTTGTTGAGGTGAAGAACCACAAAAAATGTACTCACAAATCTTCATTTTTAGATCTCCAAATATTCTCTGCTTAATTCTTCACAATTCTGCGATTCTGCCTCTGTATTATAGAGCTGGTCTGTGACATCTGAGAAGTTGCTTTTTTGTTGTATCCTGCATTTGAAAAGTTTTAGTATTGTTCTGTAACCATGTGTCCTGCTTTCATCTGGGATAGAGTTCATTTTCTTCTTAGTAGCTGGTACAGTGCTGTGTTTTGGATTCAGAATGAGAATAATGTTGATAACACACTGATGTTTTGGTTGTTGTTAAGTAGTGCTTACCCTAAGTCAAGGACTTTGCAGTGTCTCATGCTCTGCCAGGGAGGAGGTGCACAAAAAGCTGGGAGGGAACACAACCGGGACAGGTGACCTGAACTGGTCAAAGGGATATTTCACACCATAGAATGTCATGCCCACTATATAAACTGTGGGGAGTTGGATGGGAGGGATCAATCGCTGCTGGGGGACACGCTGGACACCAGTCAAGGGGCGGTGAGACATTGTATTGTGCAACACTTGTTTTTCTTGGGTTTTATTCCTCTCTCTCTCCCTTTCCTTTACATTATAATTATTATTATTGTTATTGTTATTATTATAATTTTACTTTGTTTAAATTTTAGAACTGTTATTATCTCAACCCACAAGTTTTACTTTTTTTCTGATTCTCCTCCCCATCCCACTGAGGAGTGGGAGAAAGTGAGTGGCTGCGTGGTGCTTAGTTGCTGACTGGGGTTAAACCATGACAGTCCTTTTTGGTGCCCAATGTGAGGCACAGAGGGTTGAGATAACGACAGATCTGACCAGAGAGTGGTAAAATAAATTTGTTATAAGCATTCATTGTATTGGTTTAATATTAGCTGGTCACTATGATGATATTTGCTCTCAGAGTTGTTGAGCTTGTTCTCAGGGTTGCATTATGTAATACCGTACCTACAGGATGTGTTCCCCATGGTGATGTTTATCCTCCATGGGGCCTGGGCTAAGATTATCCTTGTGGAATACTTTGTAGTATTGGCTTATGATATGATAGAATTGCTGGTCGTAAAACTAATCTGGTTTGTGTACTCAGCGTTGTCATCAACTCTGTATTTTGGGAATCATCTATTGGGAACTATTAATAATTAAATCTTTTGCCTTTTCTTCTTGGAGATCCAACCTATGGGGGGCACATCTCCCTTCCTTCCTTCCTTCCTGCCTTCCTGCCTTCCTGCCTTTCTTCCCCTCCAGGCTGATTACAGGACCATTTGAGAATTTTAAAGATTTTTAATATCCTTTGAATATCCTTGAAATCAACATGGTCCTTTTGCTAGGAGTCAGCATGTTGTTGACTATGGTTCAGGTCTTATTTAAGGTTACACAGCTATTTAAGAACATCATCCAGAGATCCGTCTCAAGGTTGGATAGTTAGGAGTGGCAGGACGTGTGGAATAGTATGGGCCTAGGACAGTGGGCACCTCCAACATTTTGCAATTTCATCCCTGAACAGGTGCAGAATCTGGAAAAACTAGTAAAATAATTGGAAAAATATGATGTCACCCTGGCAAATCCAGAGAGACACAAATCCCTGCAACATGCTGGGGCCTGGCCCAGCCTACTGAGCCATGTTCAACAATACTCAGTATCTGCAAGGGGAAGAGGTCTTTGGATTTGATGAAAAAATGACAAGTGTTGTGGCTACTCCAATACCAGTGACAGACACTGTGGTTACTCTAACCCTCATGACAGTCACTGCAGGATATGCAAAAAGATTTCAGCCATCATCCAGGTGAGCACATTATTAACTGGCAGCTTAGATGCTAGGATAACAGGGCTAACAGTTTGGAATTAGAGGGTAGGGAAGCCAAGCAGCTGGGATCACTTTCTAAGGAAGCAGGCATTGACAAGTCAATTGAAAGAGGGATATGAGTCTGGAAGTGACTCCTGTCAAATGTGAAGGAAATATATCCCTTCAAGGAAGATGTCATATGTCACCCAGGCAAGTGGACTGCAGTACAAAAAGGTAGCCAGTACCTGACAGAATTAGCCATGCATTTACCCACAGATCAGGATGAAGTCCAATGACCATGACCCATGAGGCAGAAATCTGTATGGAGCAGAGAGGTCATGAGGAAGTGGGATGGAAAACCTACCTCAACCCTAGAGGCACAGGTACATCAATTGCAGGGAAAATCAATCACAAATGGGTTTTTTTCCAAGAAAGTTGTTCCTCCAGTCTTCAGCGGGCAGTTCCCCAGGCAAAATAGAAGGGCTTATTTTACTCTTGAGCCTATGAAAACAAATCTCAGGAGAGGGTATTTCAAGGACCCAAAAGGGTACTGGTGGGCTTCCAGTATAGTTGCCCTGGAAATGGAGGAAATTAAGCAGCTGTATACCTTGACCTGTCTCTCAGAGGACCCTTCTGTTGTGGAGTTGCTGAAGGTCAAAGAACAACAGGTGCCGATCACTACCACAATGGTGCACTGGTGGCAATATTGCACCAACCAAGACTCTGTGATTCCCATCCATAAGCTGATTTGTCAACTGTAGATCCAAAGAGTGATCAGCAGGACCTACTCACCTTTTAATAGTCCCATATGGGCAGTGCAAAAGTCTAATGGAGAATGGAGACTAAGAATAGATTATCATGGCATGAATGAAGTCACACTGCCTCTGAGTGCTGCTGTACCAGACATGCTGGAACTTCATTATGAGCTGGAGTCAAAGGCAGCTGAGTGGTGCCACAATTGATATCGCTAATATGCTTTTCTCAATCCCTTTGGTAGCAGATTGCAGGCCACAGTTTGGTTTCACTTGGAGGGGTGTCCAGTATACCTGGAATTGACTGCCCCACTATCTGCCATGGACTGATCCAGACTGCACCTGAAAAGGGTGAAGCTCTGGAACACCTGCAATACATTGATGATTTGATGAGGTGGATTTAGATTGGCAACATAACACTGAATTATTTCTGGCTCAGTGGGCCCATGACACCTCAGGACATCAAGGAAGAGATGCAACATATAGATGGGCTTGTGATCGAGAGGTGGACTTAACCATGGACACTATCACACAGGTTATCCAAGATTGTGAAACATGCACTGCAATTAAGAAAGCCAAGTGGTTAAAGCCTCTCTGGTATGGAGGACGATGTCTGAAATATAAATATGGGGAGGCCTGGCAGATTGACGATATCACATTCCCTCAAATCTGCCATGGCAAACACTATGTCCTTGCAATGGTGGAAACAACCACTGGATGGGTGGAAGCATATCTCATACCCCATGCATCTGCTCAGAACACTATCCCACGAGTTTTTAATTTTTTTTCGATTATCCTCTGCATCCCACTGGGGCAGGGGGAGTGAGTGAGTGAGTGGCTGCATTGTTTTTAATTGCTGTCTAGGATTAAACCATGATGCCTTGTTAGATGTAACAAGCAGGTTTTCATAAGCCTCCCTTTCTTCCAAACTCCAAGAGCATGAAAGAAAATGTCTTTATTTTAGTCTATAGGCAACACATTGGTTTGCTGTAGATCAGCATTCATTTTTTCTCAAGGCAACCTCTACACTTTTAACAGATTTGAACACTTGCCTACTGCCTCCACTCCTCTCCTAAATTCCTCATAAGAAGATGACTTGCTGGTCAAACTAAATGGCAAGAAGGAAACACATAGGCAGTGAAAGCAAGGACAGGTACCCTGGAAAGAGTACAGGAATGCAGTCTGGTTGTGTAGGGATGGGGTGAGGAAGGCCAAGGCAAAGCTAGAGTTGAACTTGGCAAGGGATGCAAAGAACAACAAGAAGGGCTTCTACAGGTATGTCAGGCAGAAAAGGAAGGTTAAAGAAGGTGTACCCCCCAATAAACAATGCTGGAAAACTGGTGACAACAGACAAGGAGAAGGATGAGTAACTCAAATTTTTGCCTCAGTCTTCAATGGGAACCTCCCTTCCCACACCTCTCAAGTGGATGGACAGCAGGATGGGGACTGGGGGAGCAAAGTCCCTCCCACTGTAAGAGAAGATTGGGTTTGTGACAACCTGAGGAACCTGAATGTACATAAGTCTATGGGACCTGATGAGGTGCATCCTAGAGTCCTGAGTGAATTGGCTAATGTAGTTGCCAAGCCACTTTACATGATATTTGAAATGGCAGTCAAGTGAAGTCCTAGGTGACTGGAAAAGGGAAACATTGCACCCATCTTTAAAAAGGGTAGAAAGGAGGACCCTGGGAACTATCAACCTGCCAGCCTCGCCTCTGGGCCTGGGAAGATCATGGAACAGATCCTCCTAGAAGCTATGCTAAGGCACATGGAGGACAGGGAGGTGATTCAAGACAGCCAGCACAGGTTCATCAAGGGCAAGTCCTGCCTGAGCAACCTAATGACCTTCTATGATGGAATGATCAGCGGACAAGGGAAGGGCTACAGATGTCATTTATCTGGACTTCTGTAAAGCCTTTGACATGGTCCCCCACAACATCCTTCTCTCTAAATTGGAGAGAGATGGATTCGATGGATGGTTCAGTGGATAAGGAATTGGTTGGACAGTAACATTCAAATGGTAGTGGCCAACATCTCATAGTCCCAATGAACATCGGTGACAAGTGGTGTCCCTCAGGGGTTCATATTGAGATCGGTGCTATTCAATGTCTTCACCAATGACATAGACGAAGGGATCGAGTGCAGCCTCAACAAGTTTGCAGATGACACCAAGCTGAGTGGTGCGGTTGACACACCTGAAGGACGGGATGCCATCCAGAGGGACCTGGACAAGCATGAGAAGTGGGCCTGTGGGAAGCTCATGAGGTTCAACAAGGCCAAGTGAAAGGCGCTGCATGTAGGTCAGGGCAACTCCCAGTATCAATATAGGCTGAGGGAATGAACGGATTAAGAGCAGCCCTCCCGAGAAGGACTTAGAGCTGCTGGTGGATGAAAGGCTGGACATGAGCTGGCAATGTGTGGTTGCAGTCCAGAAAGCCAATCATATCCTGGACTGCATCAAAAGGAGCGTGGGCAGCAGGTCGAGGGAGGTGATTCTGCCCGTCTACTCCGCTCTGGTGAGCCCCCCACCTGGAGTACTGCATCCAGATCTTGGGGCCCTCAGCACTGGAAGGACATTGACCTGTTGGAGCAAGTCCAGAAGAGGACTGCAAAGATGATTAGAGGGATGGATCACCTTTCCTATGAGGAAAGGCTGAGAGAATTGGGATTATTCAGCCTTGAGAAGAGAAGGCTCCGGGGACACCTTATTGCTGCCTTTCAGTACTTAAAAGGGGCCTACAAGAAAGATGGAGAGGGACTTTTTACAAGGGCATGTAGCAACAGGACAAGGGGTAATGGCTTCAAACTGACAGAGGGCAGGGTTAGATTAGATGTTAGGAAGAAATTTTTTACTCAGAGGGTGGTGAAGCGCTGGAACAGGTTGCCCTGAGAAGCTGTGGATGCCTCATCCCTGGAAGTGTTCAAGGCCAGGTTGGATGGGGCTCTGAGCAACCTGGTCTAGTGAAAAGTGTCCCTGTCCATGGCAGGGGGGTTGGAACTAAATGATCTTTAAGGTCTCTTCCAACCCAAACCATTCCACGATTCTATGATTCTTCAGGATAGTTTTTAACTTTTTCCTTATAAAAAACATTCCCCCGTCTTACAGAAAAAAATGCGTGCAATGCAAATGTAAAAAAACATGGGATGGGAGGATTCATTCACTTTTTTATTTTCTTATGTCCTTTCTCTTAATTATTTAATGGCATGCAGCAGGCACGTATCCATGTGTGACAGGCAACCTTTGGGTCATGATCTTTTCTTGAAAAGTCCCCTTAAAAATCAACAGAAAAAAATCCCTGTGTCAATCTGAGATTTAACTGCCTTTTCCAATGGCTGCCTGAGACATCACCAATGCCAAGAAGAGTTTAAATATGTCTATGAAATGGAGTTCTTATACAGCTGCCTTAGCAGTTGCTTGTTTGTCACCTCTGCTGCACCTCTCATGAACACTTGCACAACCATCTTAAATTTGGTCCTGCTTTGTAATATTCCATTGCTAAACTCTGTTGTGGGAGACCAAACAGGTGTTCAGGCTAGAGAGCCAGAGGCAACTACCCAGCGAGAAGCCTCAGAGATAGCGATGGAATTCATCAGATGACCTTGGGCACTCTGTGAGACTGAGAGAAGAAGCTGCTAACTTCAGTGGAAGGATACCTGTGGTGAGCACCTGCTACCAAAGTTAAAAATGAGAAGGAAAAGACTGTTTTAGTTAACCCCACTTATGAAATATGAATTAATTTATAATTAAGAATGCCAGTGTGTTGTTAGAAAAATTTGAATAGTGTGGATAAGTTTGAAGAAGTGTGTGACAGTATGTTAAATAGGTCCATGCATGCCTCCTTCCCTGTAGCCTAAAAATTCCTGTGCTAGGTAGGATAAAAATGCTTTAATGTAAACATTGCATGCCTTTTCCGCCATTCTGGACGAAGAGGACGAAAGAATAAAACCTCTATTTTTAGTGATGCAGTCAGATTGTCATTATTAATGGCTATTAAGCCAACAACAGTAAAAGAGTTTAGAACTGTGTCAGAATAGATTTTAGGCGTCGGCACTCCGTGAATACCCTTGTTTTGCTAGGACATTATGGGTACAAGAAATTAGCTGATTTCTGGTATTAAAAGATCACTCATCATTAAAAATCATGGATAAAATGCAAGTTAGGAAACACATCTGTAAAGGAAAAAATTTCCCTGTCTATGCACTGCAGTCAGTAAGATGTACAAGCAAAGGAGAAAATTAGTTTTAATATGTTCTTAATTTCAATCACTGTACAATCAAGGAGGTTTGTTGAATTAAAGAGAAAGAACAGAGAGCAATAATTAAATTTAAAAAATAAAAACTTTTATAACAGAGTGAAAATTAAATAGCAATGGAGTTGATCTTGTTTAACAATAGATATACCATTGCTTATGGAAGAGGACTGCTCTGTGCTAGTGCACACAAGTTAACTAAGTCTACCTCTGGAAATCCTACTGTGTTTGAATTGGGATCTCAAGAGAATAACTAGATAGGACTTAGATAGGCTTTTTCAGTAGTGAGTAGAAAGTATATGACATCTAAAAAAATAACTTGAGTCTTAACTAGGAATATGATCATACAATGCTTAAAGTTGGATGGGACCTGAGGAATTTTCTAGCCTAACATCCTGCTCTAAGCAGGATTGATACTGAGCCCCTCAAGATATGAACCAAACTTTGCAATTTTTTGCTGTTCTTAATCAGTAGCTATAGCTGGACAGTTATGATTGATTGCATTGTGAACCTTGTAGGGTTGGCTAATCTTTTGTTTTAAGGAAAAGGGAACACAGTTCCAAGGTGAATGGGCTGTCTGGACGAGAAACACCAGGAGTGAAGTCAGCTGGACTGAGCAATAAGTGGGGGAAAGGTAATTCTGGCAGAGGAAGATCATGACCACCAACTCATTGACCACCTACTCAAAACAGACCCCCAACTCAAACGGAGGGAAGACATGTGCCTGTGGACTAATGTAGCAGTTCTTATTACAGGAAGAATGCTGCAAGGCATTGTGGGACTTGTAGTTCCTTCGGTACTCTATAACACATGCGCAGTGAAATGCTCTAATGTCATTGGTTGAGAGGTCACATGTTACAGTTTGTTCTGTGTATTTAAACTGCTGTCTGTTCTTAATAAACTAATTCAATTAAGCACATCCACGTGGGTTCCTAGGTTTGTGAAGAAAGGTGCCACAAATGGCCCCCGCTACAGGGATTTTCAACAGGCGTCGGTAAACCAGAGACCAAAAAGGCCTTGGGATGTACTGCCAGTGGCACCCCATCCTCAGAATTAAAAGGAAAAAGGAAGAATTCTTCAACAAATCAGGCGCACAAGTTACCTCTGCAAAAACAGGACAAAAAGGGAAAAAAAGAAAAAAAGGACGAAAAAGGACAAAAAGAAGAAAGATCCAGCTTCAGCAAGCAGAGGTAATCTAAATCTTTTGAGGATGGGAAGGTGGATAACCCACAAGGAGAGGTATTCTCCAGAAATTAAAGAAATAGCTGATTAACCAATTTTTACAAACGGAGAACAGAAACGTAGAAGAAAATAAATTGTGGGCACTTTTAAATTGTATCTCCATAAATGAACTGGGACTTCCATTAACCAGAGCCCATCAAATGCTATCTTGGAGAAGAACTGGAAACAGACTAATCGAAAAAACCAGTTCTGGAGACATGGAGGTGCTTAAAAACGTAGCTGCATGGAAAGAAATAATGGTCGCCTTAAATGCTCAATACAGGAGAGCGAATCCAGCCGCAAAAATGAGCCCCCCTATCCCTCCTACAGCCCCTGCCCCCCACATGGCGTGGGTTTCCCCGGACTGCCGCGGGACGACCATGCAGCAGGATGGGCACAGCCATCTTGCTCCTGCCGCGCAGCGGAAATGGGGGTGTCTCTTCTGCCCCCATCGCTTGCAAACGCATTGCCACAAGGGCACCGCCATGTTGCTCCTGCCAAGGAGCCCGGACAAAATGCAGCTGCTGCTGAACTTGGGGCAGCTTCTGCATCGGAGACAACCTGATGGAGGAGGAAGAAGAGGACTCAGCTCCCCGGGAGCCCTAGTCGGGCTGAGGCAGCTCGGACTCGGCGGGGCGGGACAGCTGACAGAGGGACAGGCAGTTTTAGATTCCGCAGCAGAGGAGGCGCGATCGGCATGGATACCACTACTGCTCCAGCCCGAGGAGGAGAGGATGGTCTGGGAGAGAGCATGGAACGTGTGCCTGCTGTGATAAACTGAGAAAATGATTCGGGTTAATTAAAAGAAAAACAGTGTAAGGTCAATATGACCTGGAGAGAGAAAAGAAAAACAAATCGTAAAACTTAATTGGGCCCCTATAAAGGCATAAAACAAGTTACCTCCCTTTTACCTTGTGTAAGATTTATAGTGAAAGAATTTCATTTAGTTAGCTAGATAATAGCATCTTTCTTAAAAATTTATAACTTTGTAGAGGTAACAAGCAAACATCTGCTGAATGTCTGACTTGACAATATATTATGGATGCTTATAGATAATATTCTTGTTTAAGAAAAACATCTGTTGAATGTCTGACTTAACAATGTGTAATGTTTATACTTATGTATAATGAATATTCATGAATTAGCTGGAAATAAAGGTAGAACAACTGTCTTCTTTGGGTATGACAGACGTTGGGAGTTGTTGAAACCCCTGCCTGATCACCCAGCGCTGATTTTGCTTTTATCATATAATAAATTCTAATTGGAAATCACCCGACTCTGGGTTTCTATTTCTCACAAACTTGGTGACTTTGCCCGACATGATACCCTTTGTGTTCTGGGAGATATTTAGTGCCTGGGATAGGAGCGTGTCCGCTGTTTTTCAGCAGCCTATTCACAGACGTAATATTTCAACAAGGACCAAGGGTAACGCATGCATATGATAAAAGCAAGGAATTAAAAAGCTCCTGGAGTGCTGCAGCAAAAAAGCCCATAATTCTTGTGCGCAAAAACCCGAGTGAGAACAACGGACTGTGAGTATGACTTCGGGGGGGCAGATAAAGAGGTCGGAGTGTATGAGTGGATGAGACACAGCGTAGCTGAGACACGAGAGCGGAGTCCTTCTAACCTCGGTTCTGTCTTCCTGCGAGGGAAACAGCAGGTGAAGGGACGAAGCGATTGAATTGATGAGTGGACCTCTGGAGTCAGTGGGAGTTTTTCAGGAGGGACCACTGAGTCGGTGAAAAATCCTAGAAGGGATCCCAGAGGGTCAGTAGGAAGGTAGGAAAACTTTAGAAGGGACCTCAGGACTATGGGGCAGGGAATTAGTAAATTAAGTTGCCTCAGGAAGGAAAGGAGCAGGCAGGCATTGCCAGATATACCCTTAGACAGTCCTCTAGGGGTAATGATCTTAAACTGGGAAAAGAGAGAGAGTACTAAAAATAAGGAAAAATCAAAAATGATTCAGTTCTGCATGATTGAGTGGACTAAAGAAAAAATAAGGGATGATGATATCTCTTGGCCTGTGTATGGATCATTTGAGGGTTGGATCTGCCAAGCCCTCAACAGTTATGTAAACAGCAAGGAGCCGATAAACTCTGAAGAGAGTGAATATGCTGCTTGCTGGAAAGAGGAGGTTTGGCCAGAACCTACTAAAGTCTATAAGTTAACGAAAGAAAAGCAAACCGAAAAGAAATTAACAGAAACCAAATGGGAGCCATTAGACAATTTACCTCCACCCTATAATCCACCCCCTCATCAACCCCTTTTACAACCCCCTCCACAGACCCTTTCTTCCCAACCCCTTTTACAACCCCCTCCACAACCCCTTCCATCACCTTCTTTACAGCCCCCCTCGGCTGCTGTTCCCACAGCGCCTATGAGTTATTCTCTGCCTGTACAAACTGCTTTAACTGCCGACTCCACTACCCTGCAAAATCATAAGAGTGAGGATCCTGAAAAACATAAGAGTCGGAAGAAGAGACGAACCACCCCAAGGGAAGTTAGAGCCCTTTTAGTAGAACAAGACAGCTCTAGTGAGGAAAATGAAGGGGTGCACTCGACACGAGAATTATACCCACTTAGGGAAGTGCCTTTGGGGGGAGCACAAGGGGGAATTGGGTTTGTAAATGCTCCCCTAAGTTCAAGTGAAGTTCGGGCATTTAAGAAAGAGATGGGGAGGTTATTAGAAGACCCCTTAGGAGTAGCTGGACAAGTAGATCAATTCTTAGGACCAAATACATTTACTTGGGGAGAAATGCAATCCATTCTGGGAATACTATTCAACTCGGAAGAGAGACAGATGATACGGACAGCAGGGATAAGGATATGGGATAGGGAGAATCAATCGGGCCCCCCGGGGGACAATAAAATGCCCATTAATCCTCCCAATTGGGACTCTAATTCTGCTGCAGACCGACAACACATGGCAGATTATCGCACCTTAATAATAAGGGGAATTAAAGAAGCTGTACCTCGTGGGCAGAATGTCACAAAGGCATTTAAAAGCCAACAGGAAAAAGATGAAACCCCGAGTGCATGGCTAGAGAGATTAAGAAAAGACTTAGAGCAATACTCAGGAATCGACCCAGAAGCTACAACTGGACAAGTGGTCTTAAAGGTCCACTTTGTAACTAATTCCTGGAACGATATCTGAAAAAAATTAGAAAAATTAGATGATTGGCAGCACCGGGGGCTTGAAGATTTACTGAGAGAAGCACAAAAAGTTTATGTGCGAAGGGATGATGAGAAAGCAAAAACAAAGGCAAAAGTTTTAGTAGCTGCCATCCAAGAATCACAAAAAGGTGTAAAATCAAATGAGAGGAAGAGTTTTAAGGGAGAAAGGAAAAAGGGGGGTCTGAATACAGACAAACCCCAATGAACTGTCCCAAGGGGTCAAGAGTTTGCATGTTATTAGTGTGGGGAAAAAGGTCATCTAAAAAGAAACTGCCCCAAGAGACAAAAGGATGCGAAACTATTTGAAGAAGCCGAAAGGGATTAGGGAAGTCAGGGGTTTTATTTCCTGGGAGAAAAACATCATAAAAAGCCCTTGATAAAATTGAGATTAGGCCCCCAGGACAAAGAATATGAATTTCTTGTAGATACGGGTGCAGATAAATCGTGTATTATCAAAATTCCTCAAGGTTGTAGAGCCAGTAAAGACACAATTAGAGTAATTGGGGCAAAAGGAGAGGGATTCCCAGTGCCTATAATAAAACAAGTTCAAATTGAGGGAGAAACCAAAATTACAGTGGGAGATTTACTTTTAGTACCTGAAGCAGGTTGTAATCTTTTAGGGAGAGACCTACAGGTTTCCCTGGGAATAGGAGTTGTGCCAGAAGAGGGAGAAATGAGAGTTAAAATAATGACTCTACAAGAGGAAGATGAGGAAAAGATCAACCCCAGTGTGTGGGCCTCAGAAGACCAAGTGGGAAAATTAAAGATAGATCCCATAAAAATAGAAATCATTGATCCCAACCACCCAATACAAATAAAACAATATCCTATTTCTCAAGAAGGAAGAGCAAAACTTAAACCCATTATAGACAAATTACTGACAAATGGAACTTTAGAAGTCTGTATGTCCCCTCATAACACCCCTATACTTCCAGTCAAAACAAGGGATGGTACCTTTAGGCTAGTCCAAGACTTAAGGGAAGTAAATAAAAGAACAATTGCCCGATTCCCTGTAGTTCCAAACCCATACACCCTTTTGAGTCATATTCCGCCTAATTACATATGGTATAGTGTGATCAACTTAAAGATGCCTTCTGGGCCTGCCCACTAGATGAAGAAAGCAGAAATATCTTTGCCTTCGAATGGGAAGATCCGCAAACACGGAGGAAACAACAATTAAGATGGACAGTTCTTCCTCAGGGGTTCACAGAATCTCCAAACCTGTTTGGACAGGCCCTAGAAAAACTACTATTAGAATTCCCTAAACCTCCGGGAATAGAGGTTATCCAATATGTAGATGATTTATTAATCGCTGGGGAAAGTGAAGAGGGAGTCAGAGAAATCACAATAAAACTCTTAAACTTCCTGGGAGAAAAAGGATTAAAAGTTTCCAAGAAGAAGTTACAATTTGTAGAACAAAAAGTAAAATATTTAGGTCACTGGCTAGATAAGGGAACTAAAAGACTAGATGCTGAAAGAGTGAGAGGAATATTGGCCCTAACTCCCCCCAAAACTAAAAGGGATATAAGAAGGTTACTGGAATTATTAGGATACGCAGGTTGTGGATTGAGGGTTATAGTGGATTAGTAAAGTTTTTATATGAAAAGCTTACCCAAGAAGTGGTAAAGTGGAATGACAAAGATAGTAAAAAGCTAGAAGAAATTAAAAGAGCTCTAACCAGAGCTCCAGTTCTAACACTCCCTGAACTGAAGCAACTCTTTCAGTTGTTTGTAAATGTAGAACAAGGAATTGCTTATGGAATGTTAACACAAGAAAAAGGGGGACACCGAAAACCAGTAGCATATCTGTCAAAATTACTAGACCCAGTCAGCAGAAGTTGGCCAGTGTGTCTGCAAGCTGTCGCAGCCACTGCTATATTAGTGGAAGAAAGCCGTAAAATCACCTTTGGAGGAAAAATTACAGTTTTCACCCCCCACGCTGTACGAGCACTACTGAATCAAAAAGTAGAAAAATGGCTAACAGATGCCCGCATTTTAAAATATGAAGCTATATTAATCCATAGTCCAGAATTAGAACTCTTAGTAACTAACAATCAAAACCCGGCACAATTCTTATATGGGGAGCCAAGTGAACTGACTCAAATATTAGAGCATGGCTGTTCAGAACTAATACAATTACAAACCAAAGTCAGAGAAGATTTAGAAGAGGTGGAATTAGAAAAAGGAGAAAAATATTTTGTTGATGGCTCCTCTCGATACAAAGATGGGAAGAGAATTTCTGGATATGCAGTCATCGATGGAAATAACATGACAATTGCAGAATCAGGAAAGCTTAGTTCAGCCTGGTCAGCACAAGCGTGTGAGTTGTATGCCCTCTACCGGGCTCTTGAATTACTAAAAGGAAAAAAGGGAACAATTTTCACAGATTCAAGATATGTTTATGGAGTCGTACACACATTTGGGAAAATTTGGAAAGAAAGAGGGTTAATAAGCACGAGAGATAAATCACTAATACATGAAGAGTTGATAAATCAAGTATTAGAAGCTTTAAGAAAACCCCTAGAGATAGCAGTAGTCCATGTAAAAGGACACCAAAAGGGAATATCATTCATAATCCGAGGAAATAACTTAGCAGATGAAGTGGCCAAAGACGCAGTTGAAAAGGGGGAAATAACTAAGTTACATATATTAAACTTACAACAACCTGAAAACTTAGAAATACCAGTATTTTCAGAGAGGGAAGAGATAGAACTAACACAAATAGGTGCAAAGAAGCAAGAAGGGGGGGCATGGATCTTAGCAGATGGGAGAAAAATAGTTTCTAAACCGATAGCACAAGCAATATTAATGAAATTACATCAAACTACTCACTGGGGAACACGAGCTCTATGTGATCAGTTTTTACAATGTTATGGGTGCATAGGAATTTTTGAAATTGCTAAGAAAGTTACCAGCCACTGCTTGACATGTCAAAAAGTTAATAAAAAGGTTATGAGAAATACCCCTGTAGGGGGATGGGGTATTGCATTCGAGCGAATACAGGTGGATTTCACAGAACTCCCACCTGTGAATAGATGGAAATATCTATTAGTATTGCAAGATAAAGTGAACCTTTACCTGGACACGGAAAAACTGGGCCTTAATTAAATTAGAAGATCTAAAAGGGGCAAGAGCAGGTTAACCTCTGAGCCTGTCACTGACAGCCCGCCACGGGTTGCAACCCTGTTTGGGCATGGGTCGTGGGGGCTTAAGTTATGCTGGACCCTTTTGGATACTCTGCTGCTTTTGGGCTCACGTCCTGTCCGACGAATGTACAAAATGCTACCAAATTACACGATATAAAGGCCGTATGATTCAAAGCTTAAGCTACCACTCATTTGTCAACAAAGTCTGCTATGACTCTAGACAACTGAACACTTGCAAGACGGGTTCTCGGCAACTATGGGTAGCAAAAAATTTAGGAAAAGGGGGAACCAGGTTGAGACTTAGTTGTCCTAAGGGAGAGGAATGGATTTGTTTCACTCAAGAAGGCCATTGGGACATTACTGATGGGGGTGGAATGCAGGACTTGAAAAGGGAGGAAATAATAAAACAGAGGGTGCAAACTACATTAAAAGAAACCACACAAGGAAAGCCTTCCAACACAGGTGACTTGTACCAGAAATTAAAAGACAAACTAGGAGAAGATTGGCAACTCCCAGGTTATGGAACTAACCTATATATTGATCTATTGGAACATATTATTCAAACCTTAAATTTATCTAAGCACTGGATTTGTAGTGGACCTTTGATGACAGAAGAGTGGTCCTGGAAAGGGACTGGCCTCACTCCATGGGAAATTTTAAAATGGAATCACTCCTAGAAAGCATCAGAATCTCGGCACCAAGGTTGGATTTTAATTTCTGACGTAGTTGGGCAAGAATGCATTGAACGGAGAGATAGGGAAACATATAAAACTAAAGTAGGAGAGTCCCCATGTCGATCAGTGAAAATTATAAATACTACAGGAGAATTTTGGTGGCCAAAAGAGCCATTAGGATATTGGACTAACAATATGACTGCAGATTGTACTTGGCATGATGAAGCTCAAAGCTGGTGGTGTAATAAAACAAATTCGAAAAACCCTTCTGAAAGCATAAAAGAATTGAAAATATATTGGGACCAAGCAGGTAGTACCAATTTAGAATGGGTAGCTCCAGAAGGATTATTTTGGATATGTGGAAAGTGAGCATATACACAGCTCCCTAAAGACTGGAGAGGAGTCTGTACACTAGGTAAAATCCAACCAGGGTTCTTCTTACTGCCCCCCGAAAAGGGTATGAATTTAGGTGTACCCTTGTATGATGATTATGGAACCATATGCCGAGAAAAAAGGGATGACATTGGAGGAACCCAAAAGTGGTACGATGATGAATGGCCTCCTGAACAGATCATTGCTACTTATGGACCAGCTACTTGGGCCCAAGATGGGACCTGGGGTTATTGAACTCCCATATACATGCTAAATAGAATTATCCGCCTTCAGGCAGTCATGGAAATAGTAGCCAATAAGACAATTCAAACTCTGGATCTAATCACAAGCCAGCAATCAAAAACTGTGTACCAGAATAGGCTTGCCTTAGATTATCTGTTAGCTGAAGAAGGGGGTGTGTGTGGTAAATTCAACACCTCAGATTGTTGTTTACAAATTGATGATAATAGACAGGCAGTTATGGATATTGCAAAGGATATCAGAAAACTGACTCACGTACCTGTACAAAAATGGAACTCCATGCTTGACAGCCAATGGTGGGATAACTTGTTAGGAACAGCTTGGTGGAAGAAAGTAGGATTCTTTTTATTATGCGCGTTGGCCAGTATAATATTTTTACCATGTTTAATCCCATGTTTCATTAGATTGATAGTTTCTGTAGTACAAGGAATGCAAATATCAACAATGCCGATAGATTCAAAGACTGCTCAAAGTGCCAAAGTACTATTAGTCACCAGAACTCCACCTTCCCGGGATGAAGAAAATGTCAAATTAATATTGTCCAGATTAGAGAAAAAAACTCGAGTCAATAATTTTATAGAAAGAGAGGAGGGATTGTGATAAACTGAGAAAATGATTCGGGCTAATTAAAAGAAAAACAGTGTAAGGTCAATATGACCTGGAGAGAGAAAAGAAAAACAAATAGTAAAACTTAATTAGGCCCCTATAAAGGCATAAAACAAGTTACCTTGCTTTGATGAGGCAAAGTAGACAAGTTTCTCACACAATACAAGCCCAGAGATGGCCCCGTGGGCTGCAGCAAATAACACAGATAGCTGTGCACACTTCTAAATCCATTCAGGACACAAACACGCATAAATTGCCTTTTACCCAAATTAAACAGCAAGAACAGGAGGCAAAAACAGAAATATCAAACATTCTTAACAGCAGAACAGCCATAACAGATGTCTCTGCTTCACAGTGGCTCTTAATAAACACCCAAACCTGTTTAGCAAGTATTCCTAAATTGACACTCCCGAAACAAAGCAAAGGCATCATAGCCATCGATAGCCCAGACGATAACCCTGCCCCTGACTCTGTAGAGCAGAGACTGCTTCAGTCAAGGGGAGGATCAGTTGACAGCAGATTTTTCCTAAAAGCAACTCTATTACAGCTATATCCACAGGCAACCCAGAAAACAGATAGCCCTACATGGATGAGTCAATGGCCTTTCCTTAGGACAGAGCTGCTGCACTTACATCCACTAACTGAGGAACAACTAAACACAGTCTCTCTGTTAACAAAAAACCCTTCACAAAACTATCAGTCTCTTGAAGCTAGGGAAGAATGGATTTTCATGTTTTTTACCCGTCTCGGAGTAGGAAAAAAGTGGAGCTTTTGAAAACTGGGATTTTACAACTTACTTTTTGGTTAAAGAAAAAGGTAAAAAACCCTTTTTGCAAAACTGCCTTTGCAAAGGAAGAGGTAGCATGTTACCTCTCAAACATAATAGCAATGGTTTGTTGCTTAGTAACTGGGTGGAGACAGACTTTATCGTCTCCTGCCCTGTCCCTGTCAAAACTTTCCTACTAACTTTTTGGTTGGAGAAAAGGGTAGTTTTGCCTTTTGGTGAGGGGGAGGGCAAACAAACCCCTCTCATCCCTCCCTCAGAATCTCCCTACCTACATGATATGGGGGAGGGAAAACAAAGCAGCTGGTTGAACTGCCCCCTGCACAGCCCGGCTCTGCAGCCACAGTGTCTTAATCCTACTTTTTCATCAGTTCCCCAGTAGCTTTGTTTGAATTGTTAAAGGTTGTTAGAAGTTGTTAAAGTTATTAAATTCTCAAATACATCCACATAGATGCAATTATTGTAACAATGTTGTTCAAGTAACGAGTTTAGAGTTTCAAACATCCTCTCTGTTAATTAATACATTCAAACATTCTCAAAATATTTATCATATAAAAGTGTACATAATATCAACAAAAATGCAAAAATAGCTACTTGTAAGTCCCAACTGCCTAAGAGACTGAATTAAAACTGATTATGATTGCCCTAACCAATATCATTCAAGAAATGGGACTACAAAGCACTCCAGAAAAAACTCAACAGACCCAACCATAGAACAAATCTCCGACAGAGAGTGGACTACACAGCAAAGGATCATCCCTAAACCTTCAACTTGGAAGTAAAAAACACTATAACATGAAATGACTTGCTGCTATTGCTTCAAAGTATTAACCAACTTTGACCAATCCTGGACATAACTACAGAAAAACTGTAGATTCACATCTACTCCTGCCCATTTTCCATCAAAAGCTGACTGAACTGTTATTGACATGTTTGCTAAGCTTGTTGTTAAAGCTAGAGGACGTCTGCAGGAGACGGATGGACGAGACCCTGAGACAATCTACATTCCAGCAACCAAAGACAACTTGGACTGGCTTCTTGCAGAGGACACCGGATTTCAGGCTGCATTAGCAGACTACCATGGTGATATTTCCATTCACTTTCCAAAACACAAACTCTGGGCAGAAATAGGGAATCTACCTCTGATGGCCACGTGTTGTTGCAGGCCACAAGCAGTAACAGGTGTCACTGTATTTACCGATGCATCTGGACAGTCAAAAAAGGCTGCCGTGACACGGATAAATCCTGTCACAGGACAATGGGACAATCAAGTACAGATCTTAGACCAAGGTTCTGTACAAGTTTTAGAACTTGCTGCTATCCGTATGGCATTTGAGTTGTTTTGTGATCAGCCTATGAATATTGTTACTGATTCATGCTATGCTGCAGGGTTTGTTTCACGTCTCGAAGCCTCCTTCCTTCGAGATGTCACTAATCCTCATTTATTTGCAGAAATACGCACCATATGATTCCTTGCTAATCACAGGAAATTTGACTTTTACATAATGCACATCCATTCACACACAGAACTTACAGGACCCATAGTGGAAGGCAATCAAAGAGCCGATGCCGCCACTATAATAACTACAGTCTCCAAAACCCTAGAGCAGGCCAAACTTTCCCACCAATTCTTTCATCAAAATGCACACTCATTAAAGAGACAGTTCCAAATTACAATGAATCAGGCTAGAGATATAATCATGTCATGTTCTGACTGTCAGCAAACTGCCTCAGTGTCATCTAAGGAAGAGGTTAATCCCTGGGGCATAACAGCCAATGAAATTTGGCAGATGGACATCATACACATAGCTGAATTCGGTAGGCTAAAATATGTTCATGTCACAGTAGACACACATTCCAAATACATTAATGCAACAACACACACTGGAGAAAAAGCAAAGGACGTTATCAGACACTGACTTAGTTGCTTTGCAATTTTGGGAATTCCAAAAACCATAAAAACAGACAATAGTCCTGCATATTGTTCTGCAAAAGTTAAAACATTTCTCATAGATTGGAAGGTATTCCATTCCACAGGCATACCACACTCACCCATAGGACAAGTAATCATAGAAAGGCCACACCGCACATCGAAGGGAATGCTTCAGACAAAAAAGAGGGGAATCAGTATATAGCCCCCAGGAACGCCCTTGGAAAGCATCATATGTCCTAAATTTCTTAAATCATGATGACACAGATCATAGCAGGTATGAACGCCAATACAAAAATCAGATACTTTCATCTCCCAAACCACCAGTCATGATTAAAGATTTAATATCTGGGCAATGGTCAGGACCAGTAGATCTCATAACCTGGGGGAGGGGATATGCCTGTGTATCCACGGGTACTAAACTACAATGGATCCCTTCTAGATGTGTCAGGCCTTATATTAGCCCTCCCTCACAGCAGAAGCAATCAACAAAAGCGGTAAATGAAGAAACTGGAATCAAAGAAACATAACTAATATCCACTACCAAACCCAAATTACATGATTTAAATAGAGGCACAATAAAAGGTTTAAGCATGCATGTGTGAGGAGAGAATGAAAAGGTGGCCACCTAATTATTAATGAGAAAATTGTGTGGATGCATGCATGTGTGTGAACTCAAAGCACCTTATGCCAGAGATGTCTCAAATAAAATACACTCATACAACAACACTACCTCAGCCACAGCAAATACAATCAAACACGACATCCATAACCTAACACATTTCCCCTTAAAATAAAAGTGATGCTTCTACCCAGTTACACAAAAACACCCTCAGATAAAAAGTCTTACATAAACCCTGAATAATTGAAGGTTATACAGTTAATAAAGTTATGAATATCACATGGTTAAGAAGGTTGCACAAGCTAATAAAGTTATTATCAGTTTTAATAAAGGTCTCACCATGTAAGGCCCTGGTTAATATAGTAATTAAAATAAGTTTGTCTATGTTAAGAAATGTTTAAGAAAAAGGTTTAAAAATTGTTTTATAACTTGTTATAATTATAATAAGGAAAGGGGAATTATAGCAGTTCTTATTACAGGAAGAATGCTGCAAGGCATTATGGGACTTGTAGTTCCTTCGGTACTCTATCACACATGCACAGTGAAGTGCTCTAATGTCATTGGTTGAGAGGTCACATGTGGGTGAACGGCAGGATTATGAAACCTGGAAAGAACAGCTTTAGAAACGGGTCCGTTACAGCGGCAGCTTCCCGGGACTGAGCGAAGCAGAAAAACAACTACTTGCATTTTTATTGTACGGGTTTTCCCTGAGTTATGTACTTCCCCCGGTCCACGCGGCCCCCCCATTTGGAACCATGTTGTCTCCCCTCCCCGATCATGGATTTCGCCTCTGCACAAGCATGATAGGCTGTCTCATCCACCTCTCCCCAATCCCTGGTTCTGTTACTGGAACGCAGTCCTCCTGTATCCCCCATTGGTCAGTAGGGCCCTCAAGCCACTCCCTTTCCCCTGGACCTTGGCCCAATCACGTTCCTCCTTCTAGCCCTCCCCCCGAGCCCATATAAGCCGTGGGAACTTCGAAATAAAGGTCTTTTTGCCTTGGAATCCAGAGAAGAAACTTGGCTGCTCTCTCCTCCTGCCAAAAGAGGACTGCGCGGCTGAGTTCTTCTCCAGGAAACCTCTAGCGGGGAGTCCACAATCAAGCTTGTTAGTCACATGTTACAGTTTGATCTGTGTATTTAAACTGCTGTCCGTTCTTAATAAACTGATTCAGTTATTGCACTCATGTAGTAACTGGGTTTGTGCCCATACAAGTGCTACAGACTAATTAACATGAGAAGTGAGAGATATAACTAGCAAGTGAGGGTTTGAGTACTAATTAATGAAAAATCTATGCAAGTTGTAACCAATGAATGCTGATGCCTTTGTTAAAATGTATAAATAGTGTAAAGTTTTGATGATCAGGGAGCCAGCCTTTTGGGGGTTACCACCCAGCTCCCTCCTTTGTGCAAACTAGAATAAAAATGGAAATACCTCGCCTCAGTGTGCAAATTGGAGCTGCACACCAGTTAATGAATCCAACAGGATCATTACAGGATCAGACTGGCCTGCTTAGAGCTTTATTCAGTCAAATTTTGAAAATCTCCAAGGATGGAGATGACACAACCTCCCTGGGAAAAGTTTTCCAGTGTTTTACTATCCTCATGGTGAAATAGGTTTTCCTTAATGTGATTAAGGTGAGAAAACAAACAAGTTGGAAATGAAGCACCCACTAGATGCTACAGACAATTTACTGCTAACTCAGCCATATTGATATCATTCCTCACTAGCACAGAGGAGGTTTCATATGAAGCCTTTCCACTCATTTTATAACTCTCCAGATTATCCTGGTCATCTCCCATCTGACAGTCATTACTAGGTAAATGCAGACAGCTGGCACTGTCTTTTTCCTCTTTTTTCTTGCCCTTTTCCCTTTCTCCCTCTGCCTTGCCCTGAAGAAGAGATTACCAACCATATGAAGTTCAACAAGGGGAAGTGCCAGATTGTGCACCATGGATGGGGCAACCCCAGATCTACATACAGACTGGGAAATGAGATGCTGGAAAGCAGTGCCACTGAAAGGGTCTTGGGGGTCCTGGTCAATGGCAAGTTGACTATGAGTCAGCAGTGCCCTGGCAGCCAGGAAGGCCAACCGTGTCCTGGGGTGCATCAGGCCAAGCATAGCCAGCCGGTCAAGGGAGGTGATTGTCCCGCTCTACTCTTCACTGGTGTGGCCTCACCTTGACTGTTGTGGCAGTTTTGGTCACCACAATATAAGAAAGATAATAAGCTATTAGAGACCATTCAAAGGAGGGCAACAAAGATGGTGAAGGGCCTTGAGGGGAAGCTGTATGAGGAGCATCTGAGGTAATTTGATCTGTTCAGCCTGGAGAAGAGGAGACTGAGGGGAGACCTCACTGAAGTCTAGAACTTCCTTATGAGGAGAAGAGGAGGAACAGGCACTGATCTCTCTGGTGACCAATGGCAGAACCAGAGGGAATGACCTGAAGTTGTGTCAGAGGAGGTTTAGGTTAGATATTAGAAAGATGTTCTTCACCCAGAGGGTCGTTGGGCACTGGAACAGGCTCCCCAGGGAAGTGGTCACAGCACCAAGCCTGATAGAGTTCAAGAAGCGTTTGAATGATACTCTCAGGCACATGATGTGACTCTTGGGAATGGTCCCATGCAGGGCTGAGAGTTGGACTCGATGATCCTTGTGGGTCCCTTCCAACTCAGCATATTCTGTGATTCTGCGATTCTGTGGTTACAGCCTGGTTCTAGGTCAGATGAATGTCCTGGAGACCCCTTTGAGATGCTTCAATTTATTTAGTCAATGAGACCCAAAGCAGCCATAGCCTTTTCTATTGTGGCCATGACACCACTTTCTAGGGAGGTGGAAACTCCCAGGTACCTATGAATTGCAGTTAGAAAGAAGAACATTGGCAACAAAGGAGCCAAGATCACCCCCTTGTGTTACTGATCATCCTCTTTCAATGAAGTATAGCAAAACTGAAAAAACTCAAGCCAAATCCAAGAGCTATTGTGTCTTGTAGCTCTTCTGCACATAAGCACAAGTGAGTCAGCTATGTGATCTGGGAAGCACTAAAAACATAACATCTGCCTGAACAGAATATCTATGTCAAAGTTTTGTTTTCACATTTTGCAATTGCTTCGTGCCCTGCCCCACAGGTCGGAGGCTGCATAAAGCCACATTTCAGCCTGGTAGTTAAAGAATTCAGGCAGAAAAAGGAATTGAACTTGAGTCTTCCATGTTCTGTCTGAAAGTCTATAGTTAAAAAAGGCACAGCTGTTTTGTGACTTGAGCCTCACAAATTTTATAGCCAAAATCACCTTGAAAATTACACGTGAATTTTGTGAATAGTGTTGAAATAACCTGTAGGAGACGTGTCCAAGGTACGGGGGATGTACCGGGGCAGGGAAGCCCAAGAGAGCATGTGTCTAAATGGATAACCCTATTGGTTAAGAAGGTCACATGATATCAGGGTATAAAGGGAAGCGCTGAATTCAAATAAATCTTTGTTCTCCATCTCAGAAGAGCGTGCATCCTTCTTTATCATATAAAGGTACCCTACGCCATAATAACCAATTACATATTCTTTTAGTGAACCTGAAAATAGTGCTAGGGTTTGCTAGAGACTTTAAGCCAAGATACCTGTTGGTTGGTTTTTGTGGGTTTTTTTTAATTGTAAGCAAAACCTGAAAATCTTCATTTCAAAAAGTGACCTCCACTCTGGACTTAAACTACCCATGCCTGACAGTATCACTTTAAAAAATAAATATGCTAGCCTTATTCAAGACATATTTTTAGCAGTGTCAAATACTGCTTCTCAGATCAACTTATACAAAGTACAATTGTCTCACTTTTACTATTTATCTTTTCTCCCAAATTGCTAGTCCTACAACCAATATTTAAAATAAACCATATAAAAATCATTCTTTTTTCTGCTCTTACTTTCAGGCTGGGTAGTGATGGGGGATCTGAGAGAGGCTGTATTCTGGCATGGCATGGCTGGTGTTACTTGGGAGCTCGGTTGCAGTGAAGAGGCTACCAGCTGCCTGCAGCTCTGAAACACATGGTGTGATTAAACTCTCTTCTTATAGCCAGCTCACTGTTTATTCATGGCAGAGAGAACTTTTAATCTTGTGAATTTCAGACTATTGAGCTAGACAGGAGAACTGCATAATTCCTTTAAGAGACATCAACACCTGATGTCTTGATTGTACCAGTTTCATAGCAGAGAGCAAAGAAGAGGGTATTGTTTTTGGAAACAGCAGAGATTATCTTGCATTCAGAGCAGAAGGCAGAAAAATTTGAAGTTACAGCAAACATAACATCATAGGGTTGGATTTATGGTAGAATTGCCTTAAAACCCCAATTCTGTCCTGGTAGTTATGAATCATTGTTATATCCCTTGTGCAGTAAGTAATAGAGTGAACTTTGCCATTGAACTTTAAGTACCGCTTTTAGCACATCATATTTCAATAAAACCACTTTTGCTGATACCTTTGACAGTGGTTCTTCAAGCAGTCTAAATCACCAGTTGGTGACAAATTGACACAGCAGGATCCTGAATCAGGATTCATGACAAAACTGAAACCAATGGACATGATGAAGTCTGTGCTAACTGGGAAAAAAATATGCTTAGTTTTTTGCTGCTTCTGCTTCTATCCTACTTCTCCACCGTTTAATGTGGTACATCTCCCTAACTGACACATTAAGAACTAGCTGCATCACTTGCTGTACCTGGCACACTGGGGCTCTGCTGTGCACAGCTGGGTATAACGCTGTGTCATGGTTTAACTCCAGACAGCAACTAGGTACCATGCAGCCACTCACTCGCTCCCCCCTCCCCTCCCTCCCCAGTGGGATGTGGAGGAGAATCGGAAAAAAAGTAAAACTCGTGAATTGAGATAAGTACAGTTTAATAATTGAAATAAAGTAAAATATAACATTAATTATAATAGTAATAACTGTAATGAAAAGGCTGCTGAACTCCAACGAATTGCTCCGTTCCAGTTTGTCTTAATGGCTTTACTGTTTATCTGAGCCTATGTCAGCTACAGTGTTTAATTCACCTCTTCCCTGCTTGCCCCTATATTTCTCCTCTAACTTATCTGCAGTAATATGCCTGTCACAACTGTTTTTGCTTCCCCTAAGTGCCATGTCTACACGTCTTTTAAATACCTTCAGGGATGGTAATTCAACCATTTCCCTGGGCAGCCTGTTCCAATGCTTGATAACCCTTTCAGTGAGGAAATTTTTCCTAATATACAGTCTAAACCTCCCCTGGCACCACTTGAGAGAAGAGATGGACCCCCATCTCACTACAACCTCCTTTCAGGTAGAGAGCGATAAGGTCTCCCCCAGACCTCCTTTTCTTCAGGCTAAACAACCCAAGCTCCCTTAGCTGCTCCTTATAAGTCTTGTTCTCCAGATCCTTCACCAGTTTCATTGCCCTTCTTTGGACATGCTCCACCTCTTGTAGTGAGGATGAAAAACTGAACACAGTATTCGAAGTGCGGCCTCACCAGTGCCAAGTACAGGGGGACAATCACTTCCCTAGTCCTGCTGGCCACACTATTTCCAATACAATTCAGGATGCCATTAGCCTTCTTAGCCACATGGGCACACTGCCGGCTCATTTTCAGCCAGCTGTCAAACAACAACCTCAGGTCCTTTTCAGCAGGACAGTTTTCCAGCCACTCTTCCCCAAACCTGTAGTGCTGTTTGGGGTTGTTGTGACCCAAGTGCAGGATCTAACACTTGGCCTTGAATATCATACAACTGGCCTTGGCCCATCAATCCAGCCTGTCCAGATTCCTCCATAAAGCTTTCCTACCCTCAAGCAGATCAACACTCCCACTCAACTTGGTGTCATCTGCAAACCTACTAAAGGTACACTCAATCCCCTTGTCCAGATCATTGATAGATATTAAACAAGACTGGCCCCAATACTGAGCCCTGAGGAACATCACTTGCGACTGGCCACCAGCTGGATTTACCTCCATTCACCACAACTCTTTGGGCTCGGTCATCCAGCCAGTTTTTTTACCCAGCAAAGAGTATGCCCATTCAAGTCATGAGCAGCCAGTTTCTCCAGAAGAATGCTGTGGGAAAGAGTGTCAGAGGTCTGTTTACCTAAAGTCGAGGTAAACGACATCCACAGCCTTTCCCTCATCCACAAAGTGGGTCACCTTGTCATAAAAGGACATCAGGTTGGTCAAGCAGGAGCTGCTCTTTCTAAGCCCATGCTGACTGAGCCTGACCACCTGGTTGTCCTGTATGTGCTACATGATGGTACTCAAGATGATCTGCTTCATAACCTTCCCCGGCACCAAGGTCAGACTGACAGGCCTGTAGTTCCCCAGATCCTTCTTCCGGCCCTTCTTTTAGATGGGCATCACATTTGCTAACCTCCAGTCAACTGGGATCTCCCCAGTTAGCCAGGACTGCTGGTAAATGATTGAAAGGGGCTTGGTGAGCACTTCTGCCAGCTCCCTCAGTACTCTTGGATGGATCCCATCTGGCCCCATAGACTTATGTGTGTCTAAGTGGCACAGCAGGTCACTGAGCATTTCCCCTTAGATTAAAGAGGCTTCATTCTGCTTCCTGCCTCTGTCCTCCAGCTCAGGGGGCTGGGTACCCCAAGAACAACTAATCTTACTCCTAAAGACTGAGGTAAAGAAGGCATTAAATATCTCAGCCTTTTCCTCATCCTTTGTCACTGTTTCCTCATTCATCCAATAAAGGATGGAGATTCTCCTTATCCCTCCTTTTCTTGTGAATGTATTTATAGAAACAATTTTTAATTGTCTGTTACTGTAGTGGTTCAATTAGGTTATTGTTGGGCTTTCTCCCTGCATAATCTAATGACATCTTTGTAGTCCTCCTGAGTTGCCTGTCCCTTCTTCCACAAAGGTCATAAACTCTCTTCCCTCCCTCCTGTGTTCCAATCAAAGCTCTATGTTCAGCCAGGCCAGTCTTCTTCCCTGCAGGCTCATCTTTTGGCATGACAGCCTGCTCCCGCGCCTTTAGGATTTCCTGCTTGAGGAATGTCCAGCCTTCCTGGACTCAATTGCCCTTCAAGACTGCCTCCCAAAGGATTCTGTCAACCAGGCCCCTAGAAAGGCCAAAGTCTGCCCTCCAAAAGTCCAAGGTAGCAGTTCTGCTGACCCCCCTCCTTACTTCCTGGAGAATTGAAAACTTTATTATTTCATGATCACTATGCCCAAGACAGCCTCTGACCATCACATCACCCACCAGTCCTCTGTTTGCAAACAGTTTCAGTGGGGCTCCTTCCCTAGTTACCAGCTGTCACAGAGTTATCTTCCACACATTCCAGGAGCCTCCAAGACTGTTTCCTCTCTGCTGTATTGTATTTCCATCAGACATCTGGTAGGTTGAAGTCCCCAATGAGAACAAGGGGTAGTGATTGTGAGACTCCTCTCAGCTGCTTATAGAATATTTCTGTCACCAGTAGGCCTGGTATCATGTAGACCAACCTGTGATCAAAAAAACCCAAATTCTGCTGGTGACACCAGACATGGAGCCAGGTATTGATCAGCTGACTCTTTCCGTTTCTTCCCACATAATTTCCTGTAACTGGAAGGATAGACGAAAAAAATACTTGTGCTCCTCATCCCTTAATCAGTTGTCTGAGAGCCCTGAACTCTTTGCTCTTGGACTTCTTATTGAAACTTTGTCATTGCTGTTATGCTGAAATTTTCTTTGCCAACTCTTGATTTTTGTGTCAAAGTTATTAATGAACATATAAATGAAATGGCTGTTGGAAAACTCCATTAGCAATGTTCTTTCTTCTGATACTTTCTCCTTCAACACTCCCTGATGTATTTGAGTTCCTGGGTTTCTCAATCTCCTGACTCTGCTTAAGGTCTTAGTTTATAAAACTTATTTTTTTTATAGATCTACCTCAAGCTCCCTTTTCATTTAATTTGCATGAATTGAACTTATTGGCCCTGAATCAAAAACTATTGCCTATGATCAGGTCTTCTATAATGTCTTCATGACTTACCAAAGCCAAGTCTAAAATAGCACCATTTCCTGCCATGTTAGTGAATCTTTGGAGGATATTTTTATTGCCTAGAAATACAAGAATATCTCAGACTCACCAATTATACTCTCCAACCCGATTTCTGTTGTTAAATTATCCAAAACAACTGCAGTAGTAACTACCTCTCTAATAACATTACAGAACTCTTTTGGCAGTGAAAAAGGATCCTGGTGGTATATGGCATGATGGAAGTGATAATCTTTTAATAAACTGTGAGTTGTGCTGTCATTAACACACACTGCTGCTCCCTGCCTTTTCCTGAAAAGCAGCCACTGGTTTTAGAGTGCTCATCACTGTGATTGCAGGACAGATCTACTGTCCCAACGTACTCGCTCATATCTGTATACTGTATCAGTATATACTGTATCAGTAGCTCCTGACAGGACTTAGAGAATGCAATGAATTGTCTCAAAACACTGACAAAGAAGGAAATTCCCAGAAGATAAGACACCACAACAGGAACTTGTGATAAGCACAGACTGGCAACAACAGGAACCAGGCCTGGTAAAGCAAATCTAAACAACGTTCCCATCTTGGAAAACTGTGAGAAAGGAAACCGTTAATTACAGACCTAAACAAAGGTGAAGGTTTTGAAATTAGCACACCAACAAAACTCCCACCATGGCAAGCCGTGAGAAAGGAAGCAAGTCCTTATACACATGCCAGCCCGAGTTGTGGGAATGCATCTACCCCTGTGAATACCGGGGGTGTGGACTGTATAAAAGTGGTACCCTAGAAGCATGACTTCGGGACCCTCACCACCAAGAAGACCAGAAGAAGGACCTGGCGGGACACTGTTGGAATGCATGAGGTGGTGATATCTTTATCTATTTACTTAATCTCTGTCTCTCACTCTCTTTCTCCCCTCCTTCTTCTTTCTCTCTACACCTCATATTTACTGTTAAATAAAACCGTACTATTGACTTTGGCATATAGTCTTGTTTGCACTTTAGTTCAGGCAGAGGCATCTTTTAATAATTGGATCCTAACATCTCAAGGTCCTCCACTTTGCTGCATAATTGTCCTAGTTAGAACATCTGGGACCAGTTCATCACTGTGTGGGTGTAACCCAAACTGTGTATTCTACACCCTTCACGTCATTTCCCAGAAACTGTTAACAATAGACCATTTGCAGCAGCTGCCCAGAGCACACCTGACCCCTCAGGCTATAAGCTGGGTGTTAAGAGGCCTGTGAGATAGGAGGATGTTCCTGTCCTCACACCCACGACTCACAATCACCCATTGTGGAACTCCCCGCCCCGGGGGAGGTACTGGGCATTCCTGCCTGAACCTGAGGTTATATAATCTTGGGGTCTTGGGACTTCTGGTACCACTTGTGGGATCCAGAGGAGGACTAGAACCTTGACCGGACTGTGACCACCACTCTCAACCAGACTGCGACCATCACTCTTGACCAGACTGCGACCATCACTCTCGACCGGACTGCGACCATCACTCGCACCAACAGGTTTTTCCTCTCCTTTTACTTTTGGACTCAGGGGACCACGTGAGGCTCAGCATGGGGGCCAATGAACACCATTCTGTTCATGCCCCAGGGTGCCAGGTTATACATCTGGGTTTTTGTGGGCTAAAACCAATTGTTCGTCTGTATAACTGTATTTATTTTATTATTTTTATTAAATTGTAATTCTGATTTATAATCTCTTTTGGGTTGGGTTCATTCCTCCTGCTGGTTTACCTTTAAACCAGCACAATAATCTTGCTACATTTGCATATTCACCTTTCTTTACTTCTCCTCCCTAGTCACTCTTCCAGCAAGATCTTGCTTATTCAACCGCTTTCTTTGCTGTCCATGGGTCTACTCTGTGACATTGCTTTCTGCACTGCCATGACCAGATTTGTCTGATTATTTAATTTACCACATACTCAGGCAGAGCCTTGGACTTTACAAGCCAACACCAGTGTTTGCAGTAGTACTGCAGGTCCTTAGGTAAAACGTATCAGAGAACATCTCTTCATAATCATACACCAATGCCCAAACTTTCCCAAATCTTCAAACCTTATCTGTTTGCTGACCTTCCCTGTCATTCATTTCGTAGGGGCCAGAGCTATTCTACATAACATCTGGGAACCCACTTCTTTCAGAACCTTACCCAGCATGGCATAGAATCATAGAATGGTTTGGGTTGGAAGGGACCTTTAAAGGTCATCTAGTCCAACTCTCCTGAAATGAGCAGGGACATCTTCAAATAGACCAGGTTGCTCAGAGCCCTGTCCAATCTGACCTTGAATGTTTCAAGGGATGGGGCATCTATAACCTCTCTGGGCAACCTGTTCCAGTGGTTCACCACCCTCATCATAAAAAAAATTATCCTTATATCTAGTCCGAATCTATCCTCTTCTAGTGTAAAACCATTATCCCTTGTTCTGTTGCTAAAGGCCCTATTAAAAACTCTGTCCACATCTTTCTTATAAGTCTCCTTTAAGTATTGAAAGACTGCAATAAGGTCTCCCCAGAGCCTTTTGTTCTCTAGGCTAAACAACCCCAACTCTCTCAGCCTTTCTTCATGGGAGAGGTGTTCCATCCCTGTGACCATTTTTGTGGCACTCTTCTGGACCTGCTCCAACAGGTCAACCTCAACCAGCTCCAGCAGTATCCTGTCAATGTCATTTGTTCTGATGAGAAGCACAACCAGGGGATTGCTTCCTGCTCCTATATGAATTTTTCCAGACTTAGATTCCCATTTTTTTATCCATGCTCTGAGCAAAATGTACACTATTCCTTTGATCCATCCCTTGTCAGGTCCTTGAGTCTGTGTGGCACAATAGTGGCTCAGATTTTGGAGGCAGGGTGGTCATGTGTGGATTGCTGTCCTCTTGTAAGCATTCCCCTGTGAGGAAGCAGAATATTGTGCTAATATGATGATTCTGCTTCCAGAACTTCAAAAATATTGCTCAGAAATAGCACGAGTATTTCTATGTGAACCTTTACAAACCCTCCAGCTTACAGTAACACTGCTCTATCTTTTCCTGGTAGTGCAAGTCCTTTCCCTTTTGTTTGCGGTTATCCTGTCTTCTCTTTTTTTTACAGTCCCTCTATATTATCTTCATTCTTTTCCTATCCAATGCTTGATCTTAGCTTGATAAAAATCTGTAGGTTTAAAGAGCTATGTCTTCCTTTCAAGGCATAGTTTCCTTCCTTTACCGCAGCCCAAGATAAAGTGTCCTTGCACATTCATGGGTCAGTTCCCTGAGCAAAAGAATCACACTGATAAACTGCTCTGGAGTCATCTGAGCCGAGCTGGCATGCTCAGCCACATACATGAAGATCTGCATATGATCCCACAAGCATCTCACCATATTTCAGACCTTGGATTCAGCCTTTTCACTCTCCATCAACAAAGACTCACCTAATTTCACTTGAAGTAGGGACGGCTTATAGTTCATGGCTACAGTCTCTCCTTCTCTTGTACCACAATCTCTGTCCAAAAGAGATGCAGCTGTTGAATCCTGTTAAGAAAGAAAATGAAACAAAACAGAATGGTTTAGCTAAAAGTTCTGCAGTCTCTTCTCTATCTGTTAGGTGAGTCCATTCCCATGCACATTCAGAGGGAACAGACAACACGCCAGTGTTTTGAACATCCAAAACTTAGGGGCAAAACACAGAACTTTGGAAGCATGTTTAGTATGCTAACAGTACCTCTGGAAACACCAAATTTAAACATCTGACTTATATGATGGATGATATTTGGAATATAATATGGAGGGTGGGTCACCAGTTGAAATTCTGGCTGTAGTCCAAAACAATCTTCATGTGATGCCTCTTCGGGGTGTTGTATGAAATGCATTTACAGTTTCAGCTGAGTTCCAAGTCGACTGGTCAACCTCATGATTAAAACTAAAAAGCTCATGACCAGCTGTGTGAAAGTCCAGCTCAGAAGAAATGAGGACTGAATGAGTAGGAGAATTCAATCTCCAGTCCCTCTTGGAGAGGAGTGAAGAAGTCTGTACTTCCCAACATGGATCTAGTTGTTTTTGGCAAACTGGAAAGATTTAATTTCAGTATCTGTCAGCACAGCACTTTTCACTGTCACTGAAATCCCCCTGAAAACCAAAGCTTCTCAAACATGGAGTTCACCCCATTATGCCTACTTGCAGACAAACTAATCTAGGTACTCGATGGTACAGCACATCTGAGTATTCAGATAGACAAAGTACCAATTCAGGCAGCTCTAGCACTGATGAAAAAATGATTGTTGAGCAGTCTTGGAAATCTGGAGAGGTCCCAGCTGACTGGAAGCTGGCAAAAGTTGTCCCAAATGTCAAGAAGGGCAAGAAGGAGGACTCCGGAAACTACAGGCCTGTCAGTCTCACTTCAGCGCCTCTTAAAGTAATGGAGAAGATTATTCTGATAGGTATTGAAAAACACCTGGAGGACAACACAGTCATCAGTCACAGCCAGTACGGCTTCATGAGAGGAAAGTTCTGCTTGTCGAACCTGATTTCCTTCTACAACAGGGTAACCCACCTGGTTGATCAAGGGAAGTCAGTTGATGTAATCTTTTTGGATTTCAGTAAAGCTTTCCATACTGTCTCTCGCAGGATCCTTCTGGACAAAATGTCCAGCACACAACTGTATAACCATGTTATGCAATGGGTGAGCAACTGGCTCACGGGTCAAGCACAGAGGGTAATAGTGAATGGGGTAACATCAGGCTGGCAACCGGTCACTAGTGGGGTTCCACAGAGTTTCATCCTAGGCCCAGTGCTCTTCAACATCTTCATAAATGACTTGGATGCAGGACTCAAAGGAATGCTGAGTAAGTTTGCAGATGACACTTAATTGGGAGGAGCTGTTGACTCCTTCGAGGGCAGAGAAACCGTGCAGAGAGACCTCGACAAATTAGAGAGATGGGCAATCATCATATGAAGTTTAACAAGGGCAAGTGCCGGATTTTGCACCTGGGACAGGGCAACCCTCCTTGTGCGTATTGAAATGAGAGAGGGTGTCCTTTCTAAGTGACTTAGGAAATCAGAAGTTTTAGCTTAGATAAAAATTGTGTCCTAATCAACTAAGAGATTTACTTTCTTGGCATAGTAGTTGTCTTTTCTTTTAGGACTACAATTAGTTTCAGGATGTAGAATGTAGATGAAACATGGGAACTAACAGAGAGTGTACCGTATGCCCACCTGCAAGAAATTAGCTTACATACCTCAGGAAACTTGATCAATAAGAGATTGTTCTGTTAAGAATGAATTCAGCTGAAGATTGTTTAAGCTAATGGGAAATTCTAGTTATCTTTAACCAATGATGAATATATGTGTCTTAGTTGGTCCTAGAACAATTAGTTTAGGGGTTAGACATCAACTGGATCAGTCATAGATGCTAGGAGGCCTGCCAAGCGAAAAAAAAAAGACTCTGCGAAGATGACTGCCCCCCCTCCCCAAAGAAATGGATGCTAGATGGCAATCTCGGTCCATGAATGAACTCCAAAATGATATTTGACCCCAAAATCATGACATAATCAGGGGGTGGGTGTGAAGAGGGGGTCTTTCAGGTATCGCTGTATTTATATTCCAAAATTTGTGCTGATTCTTTAATTCATGTATGGTGATTCTATCCTCATGAATTCCCAGCTGGCATATTAAAGAAATGTGCAATCCAATGATTTTTGGTCGTTGGGTTTAATTTTTGTTTCAGTATAGACTGGGGAACGAGAGGATGGACAGCAGTGATGCGGAAAAGGACCTTGGGGTCCTGGTCAGTGGCAAGTTGAATATGAGTCTGCAGTGCCCTGGCAGCCAGGAGGGTCAATCGTGTCCTGGGGTGCATCAGGCAAGGCATCGCCAACCGGTCAAGGGAGGTGATTGTCCCTCTCTACTCTGCACTGGTGCAGCCTCACCTTGAATATTGTGTGCAGTTTTGGGTACCACAATATAAAAAAGACATTAAGCTATTAGAGAGCTGTATTGGCTTTCTGCCACCAGGTTTTGGTAGCAGGGGTGCTACAGGGGTGGTTTCTGTGAGAAGCTGCTGGAAGCTTCCCCCACGTCCGGTAGAGCCAATGCCAGCTGGCTTCAGGACAGACTTGCCACTGACCAAGGCCAAGACAATCAGGAATGATAGTAACACCTCTGTGATAACATATTTAAGAAGGAGAAAAAAGGTTGTTGCACAGATGAAAATTGCAGCCAGAGAAGAGCAGAGTGAGAACCTGTGAACAACTATGCAGACCAAGGTCAGTGGAGAAGGAGGGGGGAGAAGGTGTTCCAGGTGCTGGAGATGAGGTTCCCCTGTAGCCCTCAGTGAAGACCATAGTGAAGCTGGCTGTCCCCTTGCAGTCCATGGAGGACCACAGGAGTGCAGACATTCACCTGCAGCCCATGGAGAAGACCCATGCTAGAGCAGGTAGCCCAAAGGAGGCTGTGATCCTGTGGGAGGCCCATGATGGAGCTGGGTCCTGGAAGGGACCAGCTGACCTGTGGGGAGAGGAGCCCACACTGGAGCAGATTTTCCTGGTAGGACTTGTGGCCCTGTGGGGGACCTATGCTGGAGCAGTATGTGTCTGAAGGACTGCACCCCATGGAGAAGTGACCCACTGTCATGGGTTGACCCTGGCCAGATACCAGGTACCAACTAAAGCCGCTCTCTCACTCTCCCTCTGCAATTGGACTGAGATGAGAGAAAAAAAACAGCTAAGGATTCATGAGTTGAGATAACAGCTGGGAGAGGTCAGTTACTGATTACCTTCACAGGTGTGCTGGTTTAAGATTTAACCAGCAGGGGAAATGAACTCAACTCAAAGGAGAGATTATAAGTCAGAATAATAATTTATTAAAATAATACGGTAAGTACAATCATACAAACAAACAATTGGTCTTAACCCACAAAACCCAAATGTATAACCCAGCACCCTGGGGCATGAACAAAGTGGTGTTCCTTGGGCCCCCCCTTGAGTCCAAAGTAAAGGGAGAGGGGAAAAACCTGCTGGTGGGAGAGCTGTTGCAGTCTGGTCAAAAGTGGTGATTGCAGTCCAGTTGAGGATGGTGGTCTCAGTCTGGTTGAGAGCGATGAACTGCAGTCTTCCTCTGGATCCCACAAGTGGTGGTAAAGTTCTGAAACTCCAGGTTTATATATTCTCCAGTTCAGGCAGGAATGGTCAATCCTTCCCTCAGAGCGGGGAATTCCATAAAAGGAATGGTCAATCCTTCCCTCAGAGTGGGGAATTCCATAAAAGGGTATGAGGATGCTCAGAGCGGGGAATTCCATAAAAGGGTATGAGGACATGAACATCCCCCCCCACAGGCAGGCCCCCCCCCGACAACAGTTTTTGGGAAATGGCATGGAGGGCCATAGAATACACAGTTTTGGGCTATACCCATCCAGTGATGAATCGGTCCCAGCTGTCCTAACTAGGACAACAGGCAAAACAGACTCGAAGTGGGGATAGTATTTAAATTTATTACTAACAGGATAAGAGCCAAAGAGTGAGAAATAAAACAGTCTTAAAAACACCCTTCCCCCACCTCTCCTTCCTTCCATGTTCTCCCTCCTCCCCCCCAGCAATGCAGGGGGACAGGGAATGGGGGTTATGGTCAGTTGTTTCTGCCGCTGCTCAGGGAGAGGAGTTCTTCCCCTGCTCCTGTGGGGTCCCTCCCACAAGACACAGTCATTGATGGACCTCTTGGGCGTGAGTCCATCTCCTGGGCAGCAGTTCTTCCCAAACTGCTGTCCTATGGGTCACTCCTCCATGGGGTGCAGTCCTTCATGAATGAGCTGTACCACCATGGGTCCCCCACAGGGGCCACAAGTCCTACCCGGGAAAAACCTGCTCCAGAGTGGGCTTCCCTCTCCACGGGCTGCAGGTGTATGGCAGGACCCTGCTCCATCCTGGACCTCCCACGGGGTCACACCTTCCTTCATGCATCCACCTGCTCCAGCATGGGCTCCTCCATGGGCTGCAGGGGGACAGCCTGCTCCACCATGGTCTTCACCATGGGCCGCAGGGGCCACAGCTCTGGCGCCTGCAGCACTCCTCCCCCCCCTTCTGCGCTGACCTTGGTGTCTACCTTGTTCCCATGTTCTACCTTGTTGTTCCCAAGTTCTTCCCTGTCTGGAATTCTTTCTTCGCCAGAACCTTCTGTTCTTAAATATGTTATCACAGAGGCGTTACTGTTACTCCTGATTGGTTTGGCCTTGGCCAGTGGCAGGAAGTCCATCCTGAAGCCGGCTGGCATTGACTCCACCGGACAGGGAAAGCTTCTAGCAGCTTCTAACAGAAGCCACCCCTGTAGCCCCTCCCCGCTACCATAACCCAGCCACGGAAACCCACTACAACAATATAATGCTAAAAATCTACTAGTAGAGTATAATGTAGCATAAAATAGTATAGTGCACTGTAAGAAAGCAATTATTGAAGCAGTTATATTAAAGCTAGCAAAAAGAAATAATCATTAAGTAGAGATTTGATGTAACTCACCCATACCAACACTCATGGTGAAACAAGAAGCTAGGCCCAAAAGAATTAACTGAGATCTGGGCCTGCTAAGAAGCCCCCCTAACATCTAATCGGTCTGTGTCACCATGGTTAGTTCTGTACTGCTTACTGGACCAAAACTTAGAAGAATGCTAGAGGCAATATTTAATAGGCCTATGATGCCGTAAGGTCCATCTGTTTTTTTCTTATTTTTCTAATTTTATAAGCTTTATAAGTAGTTAAGTAGTAAAAGTAGGTTTTAGAAACAGTAGCCCTTATTCCTCACCCTTTAGCACAGTAGTTACACATTCCTCAACCCTCTTACCCCATTCTATGTTCCCCATATCAATCCTACCCCTGAATTCCAGTAGAAAATGTTTAGTCTCTTGTCAAGGCAAGGCCTATGCTGTTTAGAGAACAGTCATATCTTGGCCTGAACCACAGAACATGGTCAGAAACCAGGTGACCGTGTACCCTTTGTGCTCTGAAGAAGATGAAGATGATGAAGAAAAGCCCCCAGACCCAATTCCCAGGGGATGGGCCAGGGGGTGGACCAGGGCAAAAGCTACGGGATGGACAAAACTTGGATTGGTCAGGCAGTATTATAAATTGTAACATCTCAGGCACAGAAGGGGCGAGTGTCTTGTGATCTTTATGCCTAGGCACAAATTAAACCCTTTCCTTATCTCATCCTCAATTAACTGCTCCAGAGTTTTTTTCCTCAGCTCCTACTAGGCATCACCTAGAGATAATAATTAGGATACAGTAAGATAAGGTAGACATTTGAATAGAAGAAATAGGCATGGAGCCAGGGCTTTCTCCAAGCTTCACTGAGCTGGTCGAGAAAAATGGAAAGGTAAAGAGTTCAAGGCTGATGAAGAGGAGGGAAGACCCCAGACTTATGGGAGGAAGACCTGAAACCTGTAGCAGTGAATCTGATGAGAAACTGGTTTAAACATGTTTCAAAATGGCTTTTTGTATTTTCTGCAGTGTCACTGCCTCCCTCTTCCCAACACCCCCCTGTGAAGGGCTATTGTCTTCCATACAAGGTGTCCTGGGAAGGTGTCCTGAGGTGTTTCTCATTGGTCCTTTGTTAACCCCTTCCTATTGGCTGTTGACCCTTTGCCTGGTGGTTTTTTCTGTGTGACCCTGAACTTGTGATTGGTTTCCCTTTGACCCTCCTAAAAGCTTTATAAACCCCTTCCCAACAATAAACTCTCCCTTGCCTCCTCTCCACACCCGGTGTGCTGTCTCTGTGCCTGCCATGGGGCCACGTGCGTGGGGGGAGGGGAGGGCACCTCTCCCCTCCAGGCTCGGGGCCTGAGAAACCCTGTCACTGGAGTTCCCTTTCCCCGTCCTTTCAAGATGTCGGAATGGTTCTTCAGATGGAGATGGAACTAGAACTGGGCACCCCCACATTGTGGGTGGGGAAAGGGATCCAGAGAAACCCCTACCAGAACTGAGTGCCAAGAGAAGCTCCACCTGAGCTCTGCCTATACTCCGCCTGTTATTAATATGTATAGATAGATGTTGTAATCATATGAATATGCATTTAATCATATATGAAAAATGTATTAAACCCCCTGATTTTGTGTGAAGCCTTTGATCAAGTTCTCTGTGGTGCGAACCATGCTTACTCCTGACTGTGGGCAAATAAATACCTTTGCTGCTCAAAAGATCCAAAAGTCTCTGAGCAGTTCTTTAAACCGGATTTTTCTAATTCAGTGGGAAGATCTCTTTCTCTCAACCTCAAGGAGTAACCTTGCGGGGTGTCCCCAGCCCAAGGGAGGAATGTCCACACATACACCCCAAGAAGGGTTATGTCAGAAGAACCTGACTGCATGGAAGGGGACTGGCCTTTAATAGTATAAAGTGATTGACTGCTAGTCACACATTTACAGGCCAGCTCCCAGCTTATCTGTCAAATCAGACTTCAAAAATCTGTGTGTGTATTCCAAGTCTGGTGAACCAGGATGGTTTTAGCATAATTAACACCAAGACAACACCCTGGCTTCAGCAGTTGATCTTGCATGATAGCTTGATTGGATTTTAGGTCTTATCAGAGTGGGTCTAAGCTGCCACAAGGAGACACCAGTTAATGGATAAGTCAGATGACCAGATCTACACCAGAGTAAAAATAAACAGTCTGAGAAGGAACAGATGTTCATGTTTCAGCATCCTCTGGCAGGAGATTAAAAGGGAACTTTCCCAAGTGCTAGGTCATCAAAAAAAAATTTCTTACATCATTTGGGGTGAATGAGTGCAGGGCTTTGGTACAATCAAGATAAAGATGGGGGTGCTGCTCTGGTTTTTTATAATAGTTCCTTTGCTCTTACTTCACCATGTGCTCCTGCTTTCCCATCTCTTGGTGGAGAACAGTTGTACAGGCAGTGGAGTGACACAGGCAGGAAACCTGGCAGGGTTGCAAGACATGCCAGTGTACCAGTAAACACTAGTGCAATGCAAGGGAAGGATTGGCCTACCAATACAGAAAGGCATGGCAGAGCCCCACACAAGATATAAAAAGGCATAAACCCAAAATCCCCTCTGATGACGAAGTCATTTTGTGGGCTGCTCTGTGGCACTCAGCACGACAGAGCACTTCACAAAGTCTTTGTTCATCTCTGTATCACTCCTGCTAGGTGAGGGGATGGATTAGACAGTCCCACCAGATCCCTCCAGCTCTTTCAAAATCCCTTCCCACTCCCTGATGATCTTATGGCTGGATGAAGAGAGGGCTTAAGAGAGGTTGATTAAAGCCAGAATAGTATTTGGGGTTTTCATTGCAATATGCTTTATGATTTTTTTCCTCCTCCTGATTCATAGCTTTTTACCTACTCAAAGCACAGCTCCCACTCACTTTGGTAGCATTTGTAAGCACTCATCATATCATACTCCAGGGCTGTGATCCAGAAGCCCAGCAAAAGAGGGAGACCTTATTAGTGACCCTTTGTGAGAAATCTGGTTTTAAGAGACTTGGCACATTTCACATAAGAGTGTAAAGGTCTCAGTTCTCTAGGACAGCCCCGCATTGTATAATCACAAGATCATCTTTCCTCCTATGTACTATACTCCCCTGTTCCCTACATGGCTTGCAACTTCTGCAAGAAATCATATACTTGGGCTTCTGTTCCTTCGTTGAATAACTGATTCATCTCCAGTCCATGCTGACCCCCGAATTACGAAGCAAAAGGATTTACATGATGTGTGAATTGACATATGCATGTAACCAAGGTGACCATGACCCACTGCTGAAATGCAAAGAGTAGATTTATTTCATTACCTTGCTGGCTGGAGGATTCCAAAACAATGCCCAGGCAGAGACACAAGCTCTGCTAGGCTTAGTTCATCCTAACTGGGGCAAAGGGGGCCGACTGCCTGCCTCAGCATATCAAAGGGCCTTGAGCATGCCCAGTTTTTCCCAATGCTGTGCTTTTTATGACCTCTGAGCTTTTTATCTCTCTCTCCCAGCAGAAGGCTCAAGCCTGTCTGTGAAAATGCCTTTTAGCATTTTGTTATCGCCACAGAAATTCCACTTCTCAAAACAGACATAAGACAACCAACAGCAGGCATAACACATGAAGTTTTCCCACACTGAATATTCTTAGCATCCCCAGATGCAAGGTCACTTGAGTGAAAACCTTTTTCCCTCCTCACCAAATCTTCCACTTTTAACCCTTTCCTCCCAACACATGAATATGTCACTAAAGATTGTTTTGTAGCACATAGGTTGCAGGGGCTCAAATTCTGCACCTAGGACAGAGTAATGCTGGGCATGAGTATAAATTGGGAGAGGAGTGGCTGGAGAGTAACCCTGCTGGTCAACAGCAGGCTCAGTATGAGTCATCAGTATGTCCTGGCAGCCAAGAGGGCAAACTGCATCCTGGGATGCATCAAACACAGTATAACCAGTTGGTCAAAAGAGGTGATTATCCTGCTGTATTTGGTGTTGATGCAGCCACACCTTGAGTACTGTGTGCAGTTCTGGGCCCTACAATTTAAGAAGGATGTTAAGGTCCTTGAATGTGTCCAGAGGAGGGCAACAAAGCAGGTGAAAGGGCTGGAAGGCAAGTCTTGTGAGGAGCAGCCAAGGACTTTGGGCTCATCTAGTTTGGAGAAAAAGAGACTGAGAGGCGATGTCATTGCTCTCTCCATCTTTCTGAGGGGAAGTGGAGAGGGAGGTGCTGATTTCTCCTCTCTGGTATCCACTGACAGGATGCATGGGAATGGTTCAGAGCTGTGCCAGGGGAGGTTTTAACTGGATGTTAAGCATTCCTTTACTGAGAGGATGATCAAATACTGGAACAGGCTTCCTACAGAGGTGGTAGATGCCCCAAGTCTGTCAGTGTTTAAGAGGTATTTAGATAATGCCCTTAATGACATACTTTAAATTTTGATCAGCCCTGAAGTGGTCAGGCAGTTGGACAAGATGATCATTGTAGATCTCTTCCAACTGAAATATTCTAATCTATTCTATTCTATTCTATTCTATTCTATTCTATTCTATTCTATTCACTTAATCTGGACCCAGGACTGGTCACACCGCATAGCTGAGATTTTGATGTTGGGGCAGAACTGAAGGCATCGGTCTAGGGAAGTTAGTAAAAAATGACAAAATTGCCAAATTAATTTCAATAGCAAAAGCCCATGGTGAATCTCAGTGTGTTCATAGGTGTTCACAAGCAAAAGGCTAATTAGTCAAGTAAATGTTTTTCTGGGTAGATGAGTTATAGAGAGAGAAATGCACCCATTCAGTATGCACAGAAGCAGAGCGTATTCGTGCAAAGAGGCAGCTCCAGCCAAGCTGCCGTGAGAATGCTGTCTTCTCACAACCAGGGTTTGTTGCTACAGAATGTATATGAAGTGATGGATGGGAAATATGACAGTGCCTTGACACTCCTGGACCAGGGATAGATACATGCTGGCACTGGGGATGCTGTTTCTGCCCCAGTTCAGTTTCCTTTTGGTTCCATTTTACTCTGGAGGGAGCGGACCTGGCCCACGCATGCAGTGGTGATTGCCCAGACTCTCCTGGTTCTTTGTGATCCCTCTGCCCTAGTCCTGAGTCTGTTGTGCAGTGCTAATGTTCTCCTGTTGGTTCTGCTGTAGAGGTGCAGTGCTGCTAAGACAGAAAAGCATCATTCCAAACTTCAGAGATTAATTCCTGGTGTGGACTGGCATTGTTATGGACTCTGCTGGTGTGTCCTTAATCATCCCCACCTCCGGGGCAGGGGCAAGGGTGTGGTCTCCACCAGTTGCCAGACCTCCTTTCTAGTCACTAGGGGGAAAGGAAGACACATTTCCAGGGTGTGGGGAATATGCAGGTTGAAGGCCTGGAAAGAAACAGACCTGAGCAGCAGGTGTTGGGTCAAGCAGAGTACACAGCAACTCATCACAGGAATGGGTTGCAACTCTGAAAGCCTGACATGTCCCCATGTGACAGCTAGCAGCCAATTAGGTGCTGCGGTTACAGTTTTTGCCTTATAAGGAATACTTCCATATGTGTGTTGGTTATAAAAGGCTGTGTCCTTTGAATAAAATTGTCTCAGTTTCTCTCCCCCCTGAGTCCATGCCTTCAATACACCATAAATGGTGCCCCATAGTGGGGCTTAAAAGAAACTAGCTGTTTTCTCCGTTGATGTAGCTCAGCTGAATTCAAGGAAGAAAAATGCTGAAAGGAAGCGACAAAAGAGAGCTATCAATTACCTTTCTCTGGATGAAAAGGTAAGCAGCTGGGAACTCCTTTAACAAAACAGCAAAAGACTGTTTCACAAACCTTTGCTAAAATCCTTAAAAAATACGGGAGGATGGTAGAGGAAGAAGATTTAGAACGCCTCCTGTTGTGGGCATCAAAAGCCGATCCCATGATAAACACTAGCTCAATATATGATCCAAAAGTTTGGGATGATATAGGTTATAAACTATGGGACAGTGCCACGTTAGGCGATAAAATGGCTACCTCTCTATTAACATCATGGAGAGCAGTCTTTGAGACTCTGCAAGCCCATGCCATCTCCGGAGAGGAACCGATTTTGAGCCACCATTTGCAGATTCCCCAAAAACAAAGCCCTCACTACTGCCCTGCGAACCTCGCTCACCGCCGCTGAGGTCTTGGTCTCTCCGTCGGACCACTCCGATGAGGATCCAGAATTTACAGATACAGAAAAAGATTCAAACCTATATTCCCCTGACTATCGGGACACGTGGATGCGGGTAAGGGGGGAAGTGAAACGTGCAGGGGATGCAGCAGTTTTAAAAGCTTTTCCAGTTCTGGTTTCGCCTGGCCAGGATCTGAGATGGGAGGGTTTGTCGTATGCCCTTATTAAAGATGTTAGGTGAATGGTAACAGACCATGATTGGGGGCCCCGTACTAAGTGTTTACCCCTCATGATTTTAAGATGCTGTTTTGCTTACATGCTTCTAATGTGGTGCAAGTCCAGACATGTCCTGCTGGGCTGCAGCAAATAAAACAAATATCCCTGCACGCCCTTAAATCAGTTCCAGACGCAGGCACGCAGAGACTGTCTTTTACCCTTATTAAACAAGGATCATGGGGGGTAAAAACAGAAATATTGGACATTGTTGACAGTGGAGCAGATGTGACCATCATCTCTGCATCACAATGGCCCAAACAATGGCCCTTACTGAACACTCATACTTGTTTAGCAGGCATTGCTGGGCTGACCTCCCCGAAGCAGAGCAAGGACCTTGTGATCATTCATGGCCTACATAATAAGTCTGTGTGGGGAATTTCGGCTGGACCGAGCCCCTGAGGTGGAGCGAGAGGGTGGCTGAGAATGGAGGCCCTGGTCCTGACAACGTACTGATGCATCCTGAGAGAGCAGAGGAGCAGCAGGAGAGAGCTGTCCCGTGGGAACAGGGAACACTGTCTCATGAGAACGAGGACTTGTTTTGAACAGAGTGACTGAGAAAAATATAAACATCAAAGGAAAACAGGGACAGGTGCACAGAAATGTTGTGAGAAAGTAGAACTGAGAAGGTCCAACTAAAATCCACCTATTAGCTGTAAGAATTGTAGTTTGTGTGTTTAAATTGACCTATCTGTGTAATATACGTGTACCAAAAGAACTGTATTTAAGAGGCTGTAAATTGCAGCTCGTGGCTGCTGCTGCTATTCCTATCCTTTCCAATAAACTTTCTTGCTGAATATTATATGTCGTAGTCCGTCCCAACAACAACAAGTCTGCCTCCATTAGACCATATGTCCTACCAGGATCACCGACTTTGTGGGGGAGAGACTGCTTGAGTCAATGCAGTTAACAAACAGGCCATATAGTCCCAACAACCAGCCCATGGAACACTCCTGTGTTTGTAATTCAAAAGAAAAACAACTCATGGAGGCTGTTACATGATTTAAGAAAGATAAATGAAGTCATTGAGGACATGGGAGCTTTACAGCCTGGTCTTCCTTCACCAACTATGTTACCACAGACATGGACCCTGATAATCATTGATCTCAAAGACTGCTTTTTACAGGAGATATCACTGGACAGTATTACCTCAGGTTATGAAGAATAGTCCTACACTCTGTCAGCACCAATCAGAAAACAATTTGACAGTTTTACTGTATCATTACATGGATGACATTTTGATTGCAGCAGAATCAGAACAGGAAGCAAGACAAGTGCAGCAGAAAGTAATCCACGCAGCTTTAGCAGCTGGACCTTTTCAAGCTGCTAGAGGGAGACTCAGATTTAACATCTCCACAACAACTCACCCCTCTAGCAAAGACTGTTCTTGATGCAGTAATTAAAAAGTTAACCACTCAGACTGCTTTTCATTGCAAACCAAACTTGCCTATTGACCTGTTTGTCTTTTATTCCACTTTTCAGCCCTATGGTCCTCTAGCACAGTGGATGCCACAGGACACATGCCCACTGATCATCATCGAATGGATCCATGATTATTCAGAGAGGAAGGGAACGCTTGCTAACTTTAGATGGTGTTGAACCTGGCACTATCTCTTTGCCCTTTGACACCAAACAGTTACCCTTTTTGACTAACCAGTCTTTTGTCTTTCAGTGTGCCCTTGCAGATTTCACAGGACAGATAAGTATTCACCTCCCAAGTCACAAAACACTGCAATTTTTTTCTTCTTTTCCTATATGTCCCCAATTGCATTTAGCCTAGATCACAGAGAACACCCATATTTTATACAGCACATAAGGTCACATACAGTTTTACCAGGACCAATCAGCGAAGGCAATGCACAAGCAGACAAACTTGCAGGCTTTACAGTGTTCCCAGACCAGTTTGAACAAGCTTGCCTTTCCCACGATTTTTATCACCAAAAAGCAAAACAGAATAAAAATACAGAACATGTGTGCATGAAGTGTGAGAGGGTGGCCACCAGCATTAGTAGAAAAATATGTGTGTGTGTGAGAATTCAAGAACACTCGATATCAACAATACCTCAAATAAAAACACACTTATACAACAATCGTCAGCAGATTTTGCCTGCACCTTCTATTGACATTAACCCTCGAGGTCTCTCTTCAAAAACAAAAAAGGGGGAGTGCAGAGTTGACCCCACAGGAATGTGTTTCCAAAGCCTGTTATGTATTAAATTTTTTTAACACAGATGATGTGAAACCTTAGGAGAAAGCCCAAGTTATAATTAAAAACTTGCAAACAAATCAGTGGGAAGGACCTTTTCCCATAATAACATGGGGAAGAGGGTATGCTTGTGTTTCTACAGGTTCTGGTCCAAGATGGGTACCTGCAAGATGGGTCAAACCAGCATTGCCACAGCCATCCATGTGATATAGCAGCCTTTCTCCTGCTACAGTGTTCTGGACCTGCCTGGTTGGAGAGCCAGCAGGCAAATGACAAATCCCTAAAGCACCGAGGCACAGCATGAAATCCTTTGGTGGAATAAGGGACAATTGGGATGGCTGGGTTCTTTATTTGCCTGATGCAAGGCTTAACCTTTTTGGGGATCTCTTTAAGGGATGAAGGTTAAACAGTTAGTTAAATATATGTTGCAGTTAGGATTGGTTTGCCTGTTGTCGTGGGTTTACCCTGGCCGGATTTCAAACCCTCACAAAAGTGCTTAAAGTTGGGAGAGGTCACACAGGCAAGACAGACTCAACGTGAGGATAATATTAAAATTTATTGCTAACAGGATAGGAACTAAAAAATGAGAGATAAGACAATTTTAAACAGCTTTCCCTGTGATGAAGTTCTGATGATCCCATGTATTTCCAAAGATCCACTTGTTCTAGTAGGTGAAAAAGAAGCTGTGAAGAACGTTGATAAAATAAACAGTCTTAAACACACTTTCTAACCACCCCTCGACCCCCTGCATCAGTGCAGGAGGAGAAGTCTCTTCTTTACTCTCAGCGCGATAGCTCTTCCAAATCTATGGCACTTAAAAGTCTCTCTTCATTGGGGTGCAGGGGGTCTCTGCCTCCCCTGATGGTCCTTCAAGGGCTGCAGGGGGGCAACCTGCTTCACCATGATCTTCACCACGGATTACAGGGGAGCTAAAGCTCTGAGTCTTTCCCCTGCTCCGTGGGGTCCCTCCCAGGGGAATAAGATCTCGGGGGAATCCTCCAAGTATGGGACCACCCCTCCCCTGGGCAACAGGTTCTGGGGTTCAGCTCAGTCTCTATACTGCAAAGGTTTTCACCAAAGTCCTACCCAGAATAGCATACACCTGCCTTCAAAGGTGTATCCAAATTGACTCTCGCATGCTGGAACATCAGAACCATGCTTGATACTGCAAATAGTGGTCGTCCTGAGCGACGTTCTGCTCTAACTGCCCACAAACTGTCACGTCTCAACATTGACATTGCTGCTCTCAGGGAAGTTCGTCTCCATGAGGAAGGCAGACTTAGAGAACATGGTGTCCGTTATACACTCTTTTGGTCAGGTAAACCCAGAACCGAAAGGCATCTTTCAGGAGTTGACTTCATGATTAAAAACTCTATTGTCCCTAAACTTGAAAATCTGACGACAGGTCATTCTCTCCTTATGCCTTCCACTACACAACAAGAAACATGTTGTCCTCTTTAGTAAATATGCCCCAACTCTCCAAACTGACCCTGTCGAAAAAGATAAATTTTACACCGACCTGTGCCACCTTACCCAAAAGGTTCCTGTAGATGATAAGATCATTATCCTTGGTGATTTCAATGCCAGAGTAGGTAAGAACTTTGAAGCCTGGAAAGGAGCATTAGGTAAGCATGGTGTTAGAAACTCCAACAATAATGGATGCCTTCTGCTAGAGTTTTGTGCAGAGCAGCAGCTCACCATCACCAATACTATCTTTCAGCAGAAAAATAGTCTGAAGACAACCTGAATGCATCCTAGATCTAAGCATTGGCACCTCATTGATTATGTCTTGGTGCGACAGTAAGATGTTAACGATGTTCATCATACCCATGTGATGCCTAGTGCAGAATGCCAAACAGATCATTGACTTGTGAGCTGTAAACTTAACTTCAACCTCAAGTTCAAACCTAAAAGGGGCGGTATCCCAAGGAGGAGAATCCAAGTTAACAATCTCCAGTCAGCCACAGTGAGAGACAGATTCCAGGCAAATCTTCAAACTAGGCTTGAAGATCATTCCATAGATCCCTCTCCTGAAACACTTTGGCAACATATTAAAAATAGCATCCAGCAGTCCTCTGAAGAATCCTTAGGGTTCTCCTTCAAGAAGAACAAGGACTAGTTTGATGAAAACAACCAAGAAATCCAAGACTTGTTGAGGAAGAAGAGAACCGCCCACCAAGCACACCTTGCACTGCCATCCTGTCACACAAGAAAAACAGCCTTTCATCTTGCATGCAGCAAGCTCCAACAGAAACTCCGTGACATCCAGAACAAGTGGTGGATCAATCTAGCAGAAAAAATTCAATTATGCGCAGATACGGGTGATTACAGAGGATTCTATGAGGCCTTGAAAACAGCATACGGGCCTACATACCAGGTACAAAGCCCTCTACTCAGTACAGATGGTCAAATGCTTCTGACAGATAGAACCTCCATTCTGAATCGATGGTCTGAACACTTTCAGATTCTTTTTAGCACTAGCCGTGTAGTTCAAGACTCAGCAAATCAGTCCATCACACAGTAACCAGTGAAGAATGAACTGGATACTGCTCCCACTTTGGGAGAAACTCTTAAGGCCATACAGCAGGTGAAAACTGGCAAGGCAGCTGGGGTTGATGGAATTCCACCTGAAGTCTGGAAGCATAGAGGCCAAGCACTCCATGCTAAATTTCACGAGTTTTTGGTGTGCTGTTGGGAGCTCGGTGAACTACCATCAGACCTTCGAGATGCAATCATCATCACCTTGTATAAGAAGAAAGGAGTTAAATCAGACTGCTCGAATTACCGTGGTATTACTCTGCTCTCCATCGCTGGCAAAATCCTTGCAAGAATACTTTTGAACAGACTAATACCTGCTATAGCAGAAGAACTTCTTCCTGAAAGTCAATGTGGTTTCAGAGCCAACAGGAGTACCACAGACATGGTATTTGTTCTCAGACAACTGCAAGAGAAATGTAGGGAACAGAACAAAGGTGTCTATGTAACCTTTGTCGACCTCACCAAGGCTTTTGATACTGTGAGCAGAAAAGGTCTGTGGCAGATTTGGGAACATTTAGGTTGTCCCCCCAAGTTCCTTAAAATGATCATCTTACTTCATGAGGATCAGCGCAGACAAATCAGATATGGCGATGCACTTTCTGAGCCCCTCCTAATTACCAATGGCGTGAAACAAGGTTGCGTTCTTGCACCAACACTATTCACAATCTTCTTCAGCATGATACTCCAAAGGGCCACGGCAGACCTCGATGATCAGGACGGTATCTATATTTGATATCGTACTGATGGAAGCCTATTCAACCTAAGGCGACTGAAGGCCCATGCTAAGACCTTAAATCATCTTGTCCGTGAGCTGCTTTAAGCTGATGACGACGCCCTCGTCGCCCACACAGAAGTAGTTCTGCAGCATTTAACATTCTGCTTTGCAGATGTTGCTGTGCTTTTTGGGCTGGAAGTCAGATTGAAGAAGACAGAAGTTCTCTATCAACCTGCACCTCAGGAAGTCTTCCATCATCCCCATATCACCATTGGCCAATCAGAGCTCAAATCAGTCCAGCAGTTTAATTACCTAGGTAGCATCATCTCCTCGTATGGTAAGATTGACGGAGAGATAGACAACAGGTTAGCAAAAGCATATAGAGCTTTTGGAAAACTCCATAAAAGAGTTTGGTGTAATAAACACTTGAAGAGTTTACAGAGCCCTTGTGCTGTCTACTCTTTTATATGGATCTGAATCATGGGTCATTTACCACCACCACCTGTGACTCTTAGAACGCTTCCATAAATGCTGTCTCCGTACAATCCTAAACATCCACTGGTCAGATTATATAACTAATATGTCTGTTCTAGAACAGGCAACAGTTACAAGTATTGAGGCCATGTTGCTGAGAATACAGCTTCATTGGTCAGGACACATCTCAAGGATGAAGGACTACCGCCTCCCTAAGATTGTGCTCTATGGTGAACTTGCCACTGGCTGCAGCAAGAGAGGAGCCCCAAAGAGGAGATACGAGGAGTCCCTGAAACAACATTTCAGCCTTGGCCATATTGATCATCATCACTGGTCTACTCTGGCCTCCAATCGGGAGGTCTGGAGACACACTATCTATAACACTGCTGCTTCCTTTGAGAACGCACGCAGGATCACTCTCAAGGAGAAAAGACAATGCAGAAAGAACCGTGTCTTGTCGATACCACCTAAGGAGTCTTTCCACTGTGCCTTTTGCAACCAGACTTGTCTATCTCGCATTGGCCTTTTTAACCACCAGCGCGCTTGTAGCAAATGTGGGTAGAGTCCTTCTCAAATCTTCGTTTGCGAAGCCTAGCCATGATGATTACCCAGAATAACCTGCTCCAGCATGGCTTCTCTCTCTCTCCGAGTTACAAATTTTCCAAAGGACTTCACTCCCTCTTAGGCCTCCCACATCAGGATAGTAATGCTCCTTCATTTCATGCATCCACTTGTTCCATCCTGGGTGCAGCTGCATCACAGCAGGGCCCTTTGGCCTGTCCCAACTCAGTCGGAGGCTCGGTCAGCCTGCTGCCGCCCCTCCCCTGCTGTGGCGTGGGAGGTGGCGAGGCCACCCAAAGAGCCCCCTGGCAGCTCCTCTCTGTCTGGAATTTCTTCCGCGCCACAAGCTTCTCTTCCGTCTTTCTTAAATATGTCATTCACAGAGGCATTACTAAAACTTTCGATTGGTTCTGCATCAGGAAGTTCACTCTGGAACTATCTTCAGCTCCGGAGGGGGGGGAGAACTAGTAAACCCGTGACAGCTGTATATTTTTATACTATATTTATTGAAATGTTTATAATGTTTCATAGATAGAACAATTAAACAAGTGTCCTTAAAAAATAAAGAAGGAGGAATTGTGGGGAACATGCAGGCTGAAGGCCTGGAAAGAACCAGACCTTAGCAGCAGATTTTGGGCCAAGCAGAGTACACAGCAACTCATCACAGGAATGGGTTGCAACCCCAAAAGCCTGCCATGTCCCCATGTGACAGCTAGCAGTCAATTAGATGCTGGGATTACAGTTTTTGCCTTATGAGGAATACTTCCATGTGTGTGTTGGTTATAAAAGGCTGTGTCCTTTGAATAAAATTGTCTCAGTTTCTCTCCCCCCTGAGTCCATGCCTTCAATACGCCATACTGGGGATGGACTTGTCTCCTTTTAAGATGAGTGTCTAAGACAGAATGGTAGGAAACATATTTAAAATCATCTTCTCTGTTGGTCTAGGAAGCCTTTTCTATTTGTTTGCTCTAGAGTCCAGCTTTGAGATTGCTCTAGCTGAGTCCTCTGGTCCAGGACCAGAGTCCAGATCCTCAAAGGCACCTCAGAACATTTCTCACCTCCTGCTGTTCATACACATGGATGTCTAATGTCACTGGAAGGTTACCCACAAGGAGAAGTTAGTCAGCACATCAGCTTCCAAGAAAAGCAGAGTCTGGTTTTGATTTAAAGAGTTTAGTTTTAACACTTTGAGCCTGAACTAGTCCAGGTGGCCAGGCCCTTTCCCTGCCATGTGAACTGCTTGCTGTGTGTTCCTTCCACATGGGAGCTCATGTGTTCAAGTGCCAGACTGCACCAGCACAGGAGGCAATACCTAGCCATTACACCATATCCTTTTCCATAACATGTCTACTCCCATGCCTTCCTACAGCCAGCAGATTGGGGCTCCAAGGACTTAGTTGTGTTCAGTACTACTAGGAAGCATATAGCTCTTGGAGTCATGCTCTTGAAAGACATCTGTATTCTTTGTTTTCCCAGACTGTCAGAGAAAAGGTTCTCATCTGGGAAGCCTGGACATGGATGGTGGCCTGCTACTTAACACCTTATAGATCCAGTATATATATATATATATGTTCATGTTCAATTTAGTTTCTAGCTTCTAGGAGGGAAGAAGTGAAGGTGTTTGAAAACCAGTTTTAATTTTCACTATGGAGCTAAATAGAGACAGTTCCGACAGGTTTTAAGTTTGCCATGAAAGGATCTTAAATATCATAGAATCATAGAATAGAATCATAGAATATGCTGAGTTGGAAGGGACCCATTAGGATCATTGAGTCCAACTCCTGGCCCTGCACAGGACACCTCAAGAATCACATCATGTGCCTTAGAGCATTGTCCAAATGCTTCTTGAACTCAGACAGGCTTGGTGCTGTGACCACTTCTCTGGGGAGCCTGTTCCAGTGCCCAGCCACCCTCTGGGTGAAGAACATTTTCTTGATATCCAACCTAAACCTCCCCGACACAACTTAATACTGTTTCCTTGAGTCCTGTCACTGGTCACAAGAGTGAAGAGATAGGTACCTGCCCCTCTGCTTTCCCTTGTGAGGATGTTGAAGACCACAATGAGGTTTACCCTCAGTCTCCTCTTCTAGGCTAAACAAACCAAGTGACCTCAGCCACTCCTCATAAGGCTTTCCCTCTAGACCCTTCACCATCTCCATGGCCCTCCTTTGGATGCCAGGTACCCACTAAAGCAACTCTCTCACTCCCCTCTGCAACTGGATAGGGGAGAGGAAATATAACAAAGGGTTCATGAGTTAAGGACTGGGAGAGATCACTTATTGAACATCCACATTGCAGCAATTTGGGAAGAACTGTTGCCCGTGGGATTGACTCATGCTGGAGAAGTTTGTGCAGGACTGTGTACCGTGGGAGGGACCCCACAGGGAGCAGGGGAAGAACTCCTCTCTCTGAGCAGCGACAGAAACAACAACTGACCGTAACCCCCATTCCCCATCCTCCTGCGCCGCTGGGGGGGAGGAGGGAGAACATGGAAGGAAGGAGGGGTGGGGGGAAGGTGTTTTTAAGACTGTTTTATTTCTCACTCTTTTGGTCTTATCCTGTTAGTAATAAATCTAAGTACTATCCCCACTTTGAGTCTGTTTTACCTGTGAAGGTAATCAGTAACTGACCTCTCCCAGCTCTTATCTCAACTCATGAATCCTTAGCTGGTTCTTTTTTTCTCTCCTCTGTCCAGTTGCAGAGGGAGAGTGAGAGAGTGGCTTTAGTGGGTACCTGGTATCCAGCCAGGGTCAACCCACTACAATTGCGTAGTAAATAGTTCTGATTTAGATCTTTTGTCTGATCATTTGTAATAATAAAATATTCATTTTGCCAATCATTAAAACCTGCAGGACAAAAGTGGTTCATCCACACCTCTATAATTCCTTAAATTTAAACTATTGACATAATCCAAGGTTAAGACTGGATGCAGCTGCACCTAGACTCCTTTCTGAGAAGGAGTTTAGAAAGCAAGGCAGTCCTTTCTGCACCTCATGACTCAACAGAAGAGTTTTTTAATAAATTTTGTCTAAACCTTCCACTCTCCCATAATGCTTGTGCCAGTGGGTCCATAAGATGTAGGAATGGTTTCATATCCTAGCCTCTCTCACTCCATTGACTCAGCTTTGGGATTGGTGTCTTTCAGTCTCACTAAGTTCTTAAAATCTTGTGTTTTGAACTAAGAGTTTAGGTATCTAACTCCTCTCCTTTCTCTAGGTCCTTGTTTATTTTCCTCCTCATAGCATGCCTCCTACTATTTGCTTCTTGTAGCAGAACACTGCCTAAGCAGTGATACAGCAGCTTAAAATTTGTCTATACAAGTTATCAGAGATGACTTGAGCAAGGAGGGTCTGCTCTTTGGTGGAGCAAAGAGGGTCTGATGCTTTTAGTGCTGAAGAATGCTGAGACCAGCTTGACCAAACTATCATCAGACCCACCACACAAGACAGATGCTCACTAACTGAGGCTGGGAGAAGCAAGGATGTGCAGGCCCTGATATGGAAGTGAGAGTCAGAAGTGTTAAGCAGAACAAACCAAATAGCTGCTAACACCTTTTTCAGCACAAAGCATATTTTCCTGAGTAAGCCTGACAACACATAATCTAAAAAATGCATACGACTGACAGTCAATCATTTTATATTATAAAAGGTCAGTCCCACTTTTGCACAGAGAGGACTTCTAGCATACCTCCCTAAGGTGTGTGAAGATCCTTCCTTTGAGTGGAGACACCCCTCAAGGTTACTCCTTGAGGTTAAGAGAGATTTGCCCACAGTCGGTATGGGTAACATCAATCTCTACTTAATAATTGTTCTGATAGCTTTAATATAATTGATTCAATATTGTTTCAAAAATAATGCACTATACTAGTAGTTATAGCTATCCATAATGTGTACTAAATAATTCTGAATAAGGTATTTCTGTCTAATCATTATCATTATTGCAACTGACTTAAATAAATAATTCTTTTTATTTATATACATATATTTGGTTTGCCATCCTTAATCCTGATGGACAAAGTTGTATAAAGGTTCAATTACACCTGTATAATCCTTTAGACATAAACAATTGACAAAGTCTGGGGCTAAGATTAGATCTAGTTGCACCCAGACTCCCCTCTGAGAAGGAGTTTAGAAAGCAAGGGGGTCCTTTCTGCACCTTTTCACTAAACGGGAGGGCTTCTTTAATAAACTCTGAAGCTCCCACTCTGCCTGTGACACTTGTTCAAGAAGAAACAATCTCAGTATTTTCACTGTCTTTCTTGTTACAGACCCCCAAATTCTTCCTGATTCCATAATATCCTTTTTAGGATCAGTGATCAGAAACACACGCAATCACAGAAAATGCTGAGTTGGAAGGGACCCACAAGGATCATCGAGTCCAACTCCTAGCCCCGAACAGGACCATCCCCAAGAGTCACATCATGTGCCTGAGAGTATCATCCAAGTGCTTCTTGAACTGTATCAGGCTTGGTGCTGTGACCACTTCCCTGGGGAACCTGTTCCAGTGCCAGACCACCCTATGGGTGAAGAACCTCTTTCTAATATCTAACCTAAACCTTCCCTGACACAACTTCAGGCCATTCCCTTGGGTCCTGTCACTGGTCACCACAGAGATCAGTGCCTGTCCCTCCTCTTCTCCTCATAAGGAAGTTCTAGACTTCAGTGAGGTCTCCCCTCAGTCTCCTCCAGGCTGAACAGACCAAGCTGCTCCTCATACTGCTTCCCCTCAAGGCCCTTCACCATCTTTGTTGCCCTCCTTTGGACGCTCTCTTAGTTCAGTGTCCCAGGCAATGTACCAATGATCTAGAATGGCTTCACAGCTTTTTGCCTGCATTTTAATCTCACAACTTTTGTTTGCCTTTTTGTCTGTCACCACACTGCACAGATGACTTCATTTGTGTTCCCTGCAGTGACACTAAGTTCTTTTCCCTATGTCTCAGCTTTTCTGTTCTTTTCATCTTTCCAACTGTTTTTGCACAGGTATTTTATATTTGGGAAAACTGAGATCCAGAGAGGTGAAGCTGCTCAACACAAGAGCAGGAGAGCTGAGTCCTCCTCCAGGGTTCTATCCCCTGTGTCAAGAGCATCTTCCTAAATGCATTTCTACTTAATACATTTGATAGCATGCACCAGAAAACAGTAAGTACCAATATTACACTTCAATACTATATTATAGTACTGGAAATTGGTCCCTTCCTGTAAGAATTTGATATTAAGCAGAAAATTGCATAAACAAATCACAACTCTCACAGGCCATACTGCTCCCCAGACATATTAAAGGTTGGGTTCAGTATACAGGCTTGTTTCTTCATCCTATCATCTTTATTTTCCAGTGAAATGTTTTTTCCAGAATTGCCTTGTGAAAGGATTCATGCTTTTTGCTCAGCTACTTTTTTCAGGAACTTACTTTTTTCTCATTATCATCCAATTTATTGTTATTCAGACAGAGCTCCGCAATGTTTCAATTATGTTAGACATCCCTGATCAATGTAATAAGTTGCCTCTCTACCAGTCTGTCACATCCGACAATTTCTTCTCCCTATGAGTCTCATTTATATAAGGATCTCACAATTAAAAGGGGAAGAAAAACACATGATCTTAAAAAGCAAATAAAGAATGCACAACTTTCCTCCTAAGGTACCTTCTCAGTTCTAAATTTGGAGGCTAGGTCCATGTTTGTTTCTTCGGCAGTGCACACTGTTTATGGAAAAGTGGAGACTAGAAAAGTCAACAAAATGTAAGAAGGGTCAACTGCAAAGGTTTCAATTTGGTTTGTAAGTTGGCTATAGAATTAATACAAGGGGAAGCTTTAAGAAGACCTCTCATTACCACTGAAGCCTTTTAGCTTAATAAGGATGGCTTAGGCAATACATTCAGATACAGGAGAGATGGTTCACATAAGGTTTCAGTAAGAAAGGTCCCTTGAGCCTGGTTCTACCTCTTTGTTTTCACAGCTGGATGGGCACAGAAACACTTTCAGCTCATTATTCTCTTTTCAAATACTGGTGGACATATTTAGCTGAAACAGCCCTTTGTAGATCTTTTAAATTCCATTATCATTGAGAAGGCAGGCATGGGAAAGAAATACTGTTTTCCTGACCTCTTAATTCCATTTTTTTTTTTTTTTGCAGGGTAGAAGCAGCTTTGTGCATTAATTTAAGGTTAGCAACACCTGTGCTGCTGGAAAAAGCTATCTAAAATGTAGATCACAGAATCACAGAATGGGTAGCTCCTTGTCTTTCTTGCACTGAGGAGCCCAGAACTGAACACAATACTCCAGATGTGGCCTCACTAGGGCTGAGTAGAGGGGCAGGATCACCTCTCTCAACCTGCTGACCACACTCTTCCCGGTGCACCCCAGGATATTATTTGCCCTCCTGGCCACAAGGGCACACTGCCGTCTCATAGTCAACTTGTCATCCACCAAGACTCCCAAGTCCTCCTCTGCAGAGCTGCTCTCTAGTAGGTCAGCCTCCAAACTGTACCGGTATTAGGGGTTATTCCTTCCCAGGTGCAGGACCATACACCTGTCCTTGTGAGGTTTCCTTGAGAAACCTCATTAGGTTTCTCTCCACCCAGTTCTCCAGCCTATCAAGGTCCCGCTGAATGGCAACACAGCCTTCAGGTGTATCAGCCACTCCCCCCAGTTTTGTATGATCAGCAAACTTGCTGAAGGTGCATTCAATCCTTTCATCCAGGCCGTTGATAAACAACTTAAGACTGGACCCAGTATTGACCCCTGGGGAATGCTGCTGACTACAGGCCTCCAACTGGATTTTATTCCACTTAGATCTTTAGAGCAATTATAGCTTGAAGCTTAACTCAAGCACTTGACTTATGGAGGCAGAAATCAGGAATGTTACTGGCTCAAATATCCAGAAGCCTCCCAATAACAATAAAAAATGGTAAATAATTTG